>NC_068391.1:20804821-21404821 GCF_023724105.1 Carassius gibelio
TTAAGACACAGATGTCCACACCAAGGCCTGCAGGCGACACACACACACACACACACACACACACACACACACACACACACAGCAAGATCAGTATGCTTTTTAATGTTTAATAAAGAAATCTTTCATGCTCATTTGATCAAAAATATAGAAAAAACTGTAATATAGTGAAATATTAAAATGTAAAATAACACATTCCTCAAGTCTTCAGTGTCACATGATCTTCAGAAATAATTGTAATATGCTGATTTATCAACAGTGTTGTGCTACTTCATATATATATATATATATATATATATATATATATATATATATATATATATATATATATATATATATATATATATACATATATATATATATTGGAACCTGTGATTCTTTTTCAGGTTTCTTTAATGAATAAAAAGTTGAAAAGAACAGCATTTATTCAAAATATATATATTTTTTTCTAGCAATATACAGTACCGTTTTTTTTTTTAAAGAAATTAATAATCTTATACAGCAAGGATGTTTAAATTGACAAAATACTATAGTAAAGACTTATATTTGAAGAAAACTTTTTTTAAATTAGTTTGAATAAATTATAATAAACAAATTAATTTTTTTTTAATTAATTAAGAAGCACAACTGTTTCCAGCACTGATAATAAATCATCATATTATTCTGATTTCTGAAGATCACGTGACACTGAAGACTGGAGGAATGATGCTGGAAATACAGCGGAGCATCACAGAAATACATTATATTTTACCATAGAAAACATTAATGTCAAATTGTAATAATATTTCACATGTACTACAAATACATACACCCTTGGTGAGCAGAAGACACTTAAATTTTTTTTTTTTTTACTGTTATTTAAATGGTTGTTTAATTTGATCTAAAAATGTAATACCTTTCATTATATTATAGTTGTATATAATGCAACATTTACTTTTGGACCAGTACAGTTTTTGAATAAGTGCATATCCATGTGGCTCATGAACTAATTCCCGCAGGTGACCAAGCTGGAGCGAGAGAAGGTGCAGGAAGGCAAGCGCATCCGCGAGCAGGAGCAGCACCGGCACACGGTGACGCTCACGGAGCAGCGCGCTCGCTGGCACGAGGACAAGTTAAAGGAGCTCGCGGCTCTGCGGGAGTCACTGACACGGCAGCACGAGCAGGAGTTAGCGCGAACCGCTAAGATCAAAGAAGGAGAGATCCAGCGTCTGCGGACTGCGCTCAGTGCGCTGCGCGACGGCAGCGGAGAGAAAGTGCGCACCGCGCTGACGCTCGAGGCGCGAGAGGAAGCACGCCGCTTCTTTGACCAGGAGCGCGTCAAACTGCTGCAGGAAATAGCTGAACTAAAATCCACCAAACGGCAGAAGGATGAAGCACTTAATACTGTGATTCTAGCCGACAAGATGAAGGCGGGTGACCTGCGCACTGAGCATCAAGCGCACCAGGAGCAGATCAACAAGATCAAGTGGGACAGTGAGCGAGACGTCCGTCGACTGGTAAACCATCGCTTTTATCCTAAATCTGGAAATGTCAAATCAATTCTGTGCTTCATTTAGCTAACATGGAAGATTTTATATTACATACTTCCAGAAGGTATCGAAAGTATCATACAACCCTTCATTAAATAGATCTACAATAAAAAATAAACTTTAAGGTGAAAAAAGAAACATTTAAAAAAAATGAAATAGGCTATACCAAATTACTAAATCTCTTATCTTTATACTGACAACCATCTTAAAGGAAAATACTACTCGCCCTCAGGCCATCAAAGATGAGTGTGTTCTTCATCAGGTTTGGAGAAGTGTAGCATTGCATCAGTGTCTCATCAATGGATGCTCTGCAGTGAATGGGTGCCGTCAGAATGAGAGTCCAAACAGCTGATAAAAACATCACAATAATCCAGAAGTTATCCACAACCGGCTCATCTTGGATGGTCTGAGGGTCATACATTTTCAGCAAATTTTCATTTTTGGGTGAACTATTTCATTAAAAAAACATAGATCTAACAGTATTTTGCTGTAAAATTACATGCAATTTTAAATACACTAGCTTTAGGAAAAAACTTTTTGGTGGACACGGCCTAATGTTCATTCATGTTTATTTTGTGCTATAACTAGTAGTAAAGAGGAAGAGATGACTGCATTCTCACACCGCCAGACTACTTTTAAAAACAAAGTCTAAGCTTTCAAACTTTTTTTTTTAAGAAATCTTAACAATAAATCTTCTGTTTTTGGCACTTTAATGTGACTGATGGCTATAGGCAAACCCTGACCCTGAGGGTTAACCCAGTTTGAGCTTTTCTTAAACCGTGCAGGTGGATGAGATCAAGGCGAAGGACCGGACGATCTTCGCGCTGGAGAAAGAGCTGGATACAGCCACGGGCTTCGTGCAGAAGCTGCAGCTGCAGAAGGACACGCTTGATGAGCAGCTGTTTCTGGTCAAAGAGGCAGAATGCAACCTGGGTAGCCCCAAAAGAGAGATCCCCGGCCGCGCTGGAGACGGAGCAGAGCACTGTGGGAGTCCGGTAAAGAAACCAGACTTCCCGAATTCACAGATGCACATACGTCTAAAACACACAGTCTACAATCTGAAAATGATATCAGCATAAATGATTGCTGTTATAACAACAAAAGATTGAATCTAAATGGTTATGTCTGTTCTTGTAATGCATCATTTTAAGTAAAGGTTTATTGTTATTGCTATAAGCCAGTGTAATGCATTTACGTGATACTCTGCTAGTACTCTGCCAGTGTAAATATGGGTTAATAACGTGAACATTTTATAATAGTGCATACATTTTCCTTTATTATGCAATGGACAGTACATGTGTGTGTGTGTGTGTCAAGTTCGGAAAATGTTACAGGTTTATCTGGTGCATGTGTTTTAGGACATGAGAAGAAACCAGAAACGCATGAGTGAACTCAAATCAACCATTCGCAAACTGGAGGACCGCAATTCAATCTTAGTGGATGAAAGAAACGAGCTGGTATGTCATTGATGTTGAACCTAATGTTGCAGTGAAGGATAAAAAGACAACGCCAACCGTGCAATTGTTGTTGGTTTTTACAAGACGATTAAATCCTTAGCATGCATCCTCTTTTATGTGCCGTCTTAGAAACATCTCTCTTTTTATGTTTTTTGGATATGAATAATTAACCCTGAACTGCTCCTCTCAGTTGAAGCGTGTTCGGGAAACAGAGAAACAGTGCAAGCCCTTACTGGAGAAGAACAAATTATTAAACAAGAAAAATGATGAACTCAGCCTTTCCCTTCAGAGGACAGAGGACAAACTTAAATCCATAACCAAGGAGAACCTGGAGATGGTGCGTTCCTCGTTATTTCCTAATGTCTGTCCAGATTTAATTTGGTTTGTGTTTTCAGTTTATTGTGAGATTAAATCTAATGCATTTGTTACCGAATGCTAACAAAGCACAGAAAGCCATCTCAGCATCTCATCTCAGCAAAATCGTCTCTACACCAATTTAGTTGTCAGTGCTTTTCTATCTTGTTGTATTCAGAAGGAGAAGATCACCTCCCATCCTCCTCTGAAGAAACTCAAGTCTCTGAATGATCTGGATCAGGCCAACGACGATCAAGAGATGGAGTTCCTCAAGCTGCAGGTTCTGGAGCAGCAGAGCATGATCGATGAGCTGACACGAGTGAGTACTGCTCAAAAACACCAGCCAGAGTCACAGCAGAGAGCACCAAACACCCATCTGTCATCTCTGTCTCGTGCATGTTTCAGGATAGAGAAAAGCTCCTGAGAAAGAAGAGGCATAAACGAAGCAGACCCATAAAGGTGAGGGCTTTGGAAAGTGTTTGCTTTTCTGAGCTAGCTAGGTTTCCTTGTGCAAAAAATGTAGAATATCACATAAAACACTTGTGAAGTAATGTTTCCACACCACGTATTCAAGAGAACCAAATCTTCACGTCTTATTAGACCTCGCTGATATTTCATATGGATGCAATGTCATAGTCATGTGGTCAGTTAAGTCATAATGTTGGCGATTAAAGCTGCCTTAAATCTGTGCATGCATGTAAATATTTGTTATACTGTAGAGGAGTCAGAGTTATGAACATGTCTCTGAAACGCAGTGGTTTCCCAAACGTCAGCGCATTACAGAGACTTTAAGACTTTAAGGGAAAGGGTTGTGAGAAACTATGATGAAAACAGAAGAGTGAATCAATAACACGCAGCTTTAAGGACTCCTCTATATCTAATTTAGAATTTAGTTATTGATAACTTTATTCTATTTCTGAGTATTTCCTACTATCTGAAGGGCACAGGTAGCTAAATATGATATTTATTATAACGGGTTGTGTAGATTTAGAAATAAACATAATTAATGTTCAAATTGACAGCTCTCAATTATACTGTAATGTTGAATGGTTAGTTATTGGTTAAATATTAGAAAATAAAATATTTTCCTAGAGACATCAGTGATACTTGCCTTCCAGATTTTACTTTATCAGATTAAAAAATGGTATTTTTTAATAATGCACATTTTGAGATTTTTCATGCATCTTGGTGCATCCATTCAGTGTTTTTATGCGATAAATGTGTGTATGCAAGCATTGCTACTGTTATAGTGTTTTTTCCTATCAGCATTCAAAGCATTGCAGTGGGTTTTTTAACTTTTGGAGCATCCAGCCACTCTGGGGCTCAGACTCTCCGAAATTCCATGAAAAGGTCCATGTTTACCTGGACCTGCTCTTGTTGTTCCCTGCGCAGAGGCATATTGTTGTAGACACCTTCTATGGTTATGATGAAGAGTCCATGGATTCAGAGACGTCCTCCGTGGCTTCCCTGCGCATGGATCGAACCCCGGCTACTCCAGATGAAGATTTAGACCAGGTGAGCATTCAGCAAGATTAGGGATTTCATTCATTTCTCAGTCAGGATCCCTGTGCTGTATGCTGTACGTGTCCATTATTTCTCATAGATATTTTGTTGTTGAAGGGTCTGGCGGCTGAAGAGTCTGAATTGCGCTTTAAGCAGCTGACACGGGAATATCAGGCTCTTCAGAGAGCCTATGCCCTCCTACAGGAGCAGAAAGGAGGAGTGCTGGACGCTGAAATGGAGGCTAAGGTATTCCTCAAATCTGTCCCTGGAGCACAGAAGTAGTCTTGAGTCTCTGGGGTGTATTTGTAGCAATAGCCAAAAAAAAAAAAAACATTGCATGGGTCAAAATGATAGATTTTTCTTTTATGCCAAAAATCATTAGGATATTAAGTAAAGATCATGTTCCATGAAGACATTTAGTAAATTTCCTACTGTAAATATATTAAAACTTAATTGTTGATTAGTAATATGCATTGCTAAGTACTTCATCTGAACAACTTTAAAGATGATTTTCTCAATATTTAGATTTTTTTGCATCTCTCAGATTCCAGGTTTTCAAAGAGTTGCATCTCAGACAAATATTGTCCTCCGAACAAACCACACATCAATGGACAGATCATTTATTCAATCTCAAATTTGAAAAATTGACCTTTATGACTGGTTTTGTGCTCCAGGGTCACAAACACTGTCGGTGCACAACTGGTTATCCATAAATATTACAAAAATTAGGTTAAAAAAACTCTTTAGCCTAGATTTATGACCTCTTTCAAAAATATATTATAAATGCAATTTATACACATATACATACATCAATATAAATACAGCTTTTAATAATTAGATATTCAAATGTTGAATCCTGATGAATTCACTGTCAAAAAGAAAGACAAATCCAGATCATGCTTATTATTGTTAACTAAAACTATAATAAAAAAGGAAACTGAGTTAAAATGACATAAAAATTTAAACTTATTTTATTTCCGCTCTCTAAAGCCGAAGTACTAAAATAACTAACAATAATAAATCAAAATGTAATAATTACTTTATAGACAATTACAAAACAAGACAAATAAAAATGACTACAATACAAACACATATTGACTATTTATTAGTACTTATAAAGCACATATTAATCTCTTATCCTGCATGAGCATAATAATATAATTCCACCCCATACATAAACATAACAACTACCTTATAAACTATTAATAAGCAGCAGTTCAGGAGTTTATTGAGGCGAATGTCATACCTAATTGTTAGTCAATAGTGAGAATTGGTCTCCGAACTAAATTTCATATAAAACTTCTGCTCTCAAATGTTCGATGTTTGATAGTTTTCTTATCGTTGCAGGCTCACGAGCAGCTCCAGGCAGACGTTCAAAGGTATAAAGCTAAAATTGAAGACCTGGAGAAAGAGCTCGCGTTAAAAGGACAGGTAAAAGTCTTTTACGATTATTGATGTTAGTGCATGCAGAATTTATACCCAGTGACCTGTGGTTTACATGCATACAGACTGATTTGACAGAGTAGCTGGTTGTAAAGCACAGTCTGATTCCCGTCATTTGCTCTGGTTCTTCCAGGACTCCAGATGGGTGGAAGAGAAGCAACTGTTCCTCAGACGCAATCAAGAGCTTCTGGAGAAGGTGAGTGAACACCATCATCAAAGATAACAGCGCTTTTAATAGAAATGCATTACGATATTGCACTACTCCCATAATTGCATTTTATGGAAAGTAATGTTATGTTACTTTCACGTTACCTTTTCTCATCTGGACTGGGCTTGCCTACTTGGTTTCAATATAAAAAGTTCTATTTTTTGCAAATGTAAAAGCTCACTCACATCAAAAGTGAACTGATATGCCTCCGGCTGAAGGAAGTGTGAAATCAGGTCTGTACAGTAGAGGGCGCAGCTCGAAGAAACCTGGATTTCATGAAGAATAGGACGCAGGGGAAGAAAGTTCAGACCTCTTCAGCATTGATGAACTTGAACACAAATGCCATGTTTACCTGAAGTATGATTGAATCGGATCATCAACATGCACCATCATCCATCATCAGTCTTATTTCTGCTGTTTCTTCACCAGATTGGAAAGTGTGAGAATGAAAACGGAAAGCTGCAGCAGGAGCTACAGGACTCTAAAGATCAGAACGAACTGCTGGAGTTTCGCATCCTTGAGCTGGAGGTTTGAGTAATCTCTGTTAATCTCTGTCAGACTCGTAGGTCATAAGAGTTTGGGAGGAAATATGCAGTTGTGTTTACAGAGAGTTATGGCCGGCGTTTTAACTGGTATCCAAGTTTTCTTCATGTGTATTTCCTGACGTGATGCACTTTCATTTTGAAGCTTCTTATGTTCTTAAGACAAATACAAGCGGACGTTTCAGTTTATCCTGTTAAGGTTAATTCTAACTCAATTTACAGCCAATGGAAGACTATATTTATTATATATATATATATATATATATATATATATATATATATATATATATATATATATATATATATATATATATATGATATATGATATTTATTATAGAAACTATAAAAACATTTAAAAGGTAATTGTGACTATTTTTCATTCCCCCCTCTTTTGAGAAGAATTGCGAGACGTAAACTTGGAATTGTGGAAAAATTAAAAAAATAAATAAATAAAAATAATCAGAATTGAGAGTTTGCATAATTTTTTTTCCCCCTCAGAATTATACGTTTATGTCTTAACTTTCTGTTTTTCTTTATGCCATGGAGTAAAAAAAAGAAAAAAAAGAAAAAGATAATTGCAACATTTTATCTTACAATTTTGACTTTTCAAAAAAAACATTATTCACAATTCTTAGTTTATATAGAAAAAAGTCTTAAATGACCTTTATTGAATTACCTTTATTTATTTATCTATTTCAAATCTTTTCGCTGAACGCAATCTTCCATAAGAAGCTATATTTTAATTAATTGCAATAAATAATGATAGAATACATAGACAGCTACATTTATTATGGTTGACACATTTATTTGGATTTTTGATGCAAAGCACGATGCACGCAGAGATTTATTTAGATCAGGTTTATTTTGAAGAGTCAGTATCTAGTAATGTTTTTTTCTCTTAAAATGTTAAGAGTGTAGATGTCAGTACAGATTTATGTGAGGAAGCATGTGATGTGTGTTTGATGTGACCCGTCAGGAGCGTGAGAGGAGATCGCCTCCGTTTAACCTCCACATCCACCCGTTCTCCGAGGGAGTGAGCGCGCTGCAGATCTACTGTATCAAGGAGGGCGTGAAGGTAAATATAAAATCATAATCTGACAGTAAGAGTGAGAACAGCTGACCCAGATGTGCTCTCAACAGGACGTGTGTATACCAGACCTCATCAAGCTGCTGGATATACTCGGAGATAACGGGGTACGTCACACACGTCTGATAATCTAGTGTTTAACATTAATAACACACACCTGAGACTCGATGTACTCAATGCATGTTCATGGTTTTATGCAGAACTTGAGGAACGAGGAGCAGGTGGCCATTATTCAAGCCAGTACCGTGCTGTCGCTCGCTGAGAAGGTACGTGCTTTCCTCAGACTGTAGATAAGATACGTTTTCTAAAGAGGTCTCAAGAATAAGAGGACGCAGGATTTTGTTTCAGGACCAGAGCTGTGGGGTGCATTTCTACGTTATTTAGAGAAGAATTGAATTTAGTTTGCATCATTCTTGTTTAACACTGCAGCTGCATTGAAACAATCTGTATTGAATGAAGCGCTGTGGAAATAAAGGGGACTTCAAAGTTTTAAAGTTTCCTGCTTCAGACGCACTCAGTAGCTTATTTCTGTTGAAATAAGAAGTGAACGGGATCATACAAATGCCCACCAAATTCAAGATAATTCAAGATTTTTTATATTGCAACATTTGAAATAATTAAGCAGGAGAGATGTTTTCCCGAATATAAGCATGATTGCATGAACATAATATTGATTTTATACAAATTCAGTGCAGAAGCAGTTCATTAGACAGCTGCGATCACAGTTTAAGCACAAGTGTTGGACAATAGATCCACACAAATCCACAGCCGAACGTTTCTGAGAATGAATCGGCTGCTTTGAACGAATCAGTTGAATAAATGATTCAGTGATTCACTCTTTAAGGGATTTGCTGCCACCTACTGGCCGTTTTATTTTCATCTTGAGAGTATCAGTATATTTAGTTACCTGGACTCAAAGGTTTACTTTTAAAACATTAATCTCATGCCATTGTCTATGCATTTGTAATTTTGGCATAAATGACTCTCTTAGTCAATAAATACGGATCTTTCAGATGAATTTGAAAAGAGTTTCTGTTCTTTGTCTTCACCCAGTCTTGGTCTTGACAGATTCTGGTCTTAGTCTCAGTTTAGCTGGTTCTGACTAAAACACATCATTATATTGATTTCATGTGTGTGTCATGTAGTGGATTCAGCAGATCGAAGGCACAGAAGCAGCTCTGCATCAGAAGATGATGGACCTGGAGCTCGAGATGGTACAAACTACAAGTCTTATTATTTGTGCACTACTCATCAAAGGTTTGGACGCGTTTTAGAATGGTCCTGTGTTTATTTAAAGACAACAGAGTCTTAAAGAAAGCTCTTATATTTGAGAATGGATCTGAGGTCCAGCTCTCCATGCTCTGGATTTGCCAGACACTTCAAATCAACCATTCCTAAATAAATAAATAATGTACTTTTACAAACCTAGTTTCAAGCATTTAGGCATGCAGTGTAAATGATGAGAGAGGCAAACACAGGGCGACACTGAAATCAAATGAGAAAGATGCTCAGAAAACAACAAGAAGTTGTGGAAACACAGTCTTTGAATGCATTTGACTTAAAGGGTATTTCAGAAGCTGAAATTATCACGCAGATGTCATTGCGAGACAGATGCATTAGTTAAACTAGCTCATTGTGAGACAGAGGGAAGAGCGTTTACTGATGTCCTGATGATGATTTGCAGGAGATGTTCTGCAAACAGAAGGGTTATCTGGAGGAGGAGCTGGACTACAGGAAGCAGGCGCTGGATCAGGCATACATGGTGAAATACTAACGCATTTAATGCCCTTTCTTCTTTTTATGAACTTCAGCTGAGAAGTTATGTTTTAGAGAATTCTGTGTGTTGTTTAAATTCTGTTATTTTGGAACTTAACAGAGTATCTCCCAGTGCATCGTCACAGCCAATAAAGACAGAAATTGAACTTTTACATTTATGCATTTAGCAGACACTTTTATCCATAGTGACTTACATTGCATTTTTTTTTTACCAGTATCCAGAACCGAACCCAAGACCTTTTGCGCTGCTAACACAATGCTCTAGCACTGAGCCACAGGAACACAAGGAACCGTTATTGCTTTATATGAGTGCAATGTTTTTAGATTACACTGAAGAATTAAACCGAACAACATGTGCACACAAAAATAAGAAAAGTAGTACAGTAACGCAAATCAATAAACACAAAGATTGTCTTTAAAATAATGTGAAAAAAAAGGATGACAATGAAGGTAAAAAAGCTTATCTGATGTGTTCAGGGTTGTAGATGTGTGACTCTTTTGGTTAGTGTTGTACTGCTTGTACTGCTGATGATGAGAGAAAAAGAACCACACACACACACACACACACACACACACACACACACACACACACACACACACACACACACACACACACACACACACACACACACACACACACACACACAACCCTACACCTAAACCTACCCCTGACAGAAATCTTTCTTAATTTCTCCAATTTAAAAAAGAAAAAAAACTTAGTTTACTTTAGCTTTACAAATGAGAACGTCCACAAAGGGAGCTTTTTTGTTGTTGTTGATTTCTTGTCAGGTTAAGCTCACTTTTGGGTACAAATGTGTATCCAAATTGTGTAAGCAGGTATACACACAAACACTTCAAGTAATCCAAAACAGCAAAAAGGTTCACAAAGGATATTTGAATCTTAGATGTTCTTCCATTTCTTTTTGCTTCCAACAGTGTTTTGGCAATAGCTTTTCTCTAAACCATAAACCAAACCAACGATTATTTGTTTTAATGGAAAAATGTGTGTGTGTGTGTGTGTGTAACAGCAAATCCAGGAGCTGGAGGCGACTCTGTACAACGCTCTGCAGCAGGATAAAGTGATCAGATACGGAGAGCCTCTGGACGAGCTGCAGAAGGACGAGTTACGCACGGCGGTGGAGAAGCTGCGCAGACAGATGCTGAGGAAGAGCCGAGAGATTGACTGTCAGGTGCTGCAGGAGAGGATGGAGCTGCTCCATCAGGCCCATCAGGTGCAGTCTTCACAAACACAAACCATAAGAGCAAGCTTCTGCACTTATATTTCATATTCTCAAGGAGAACGGCCACAGAAGGCATCCTCGGCATGCAAGAATAACAAGTCATGTTATTATTATTTAGTTTATATGTAAAGATGGGGGAAATTTATGTGACAAACATGAAATAAAATATAATATAAAACTAAGACAGATTATTGGGAGTGAAAACTTATATTTGTATGCATGCATTTGATGTAAATATTATGTTAAACTTCTATTTTAAAAACGTTGATTTACATTCAAGCTCTCTGTATTTAATCTTACTTTTGGCCATATAGATTTAAATATCTGCACCAAATTGCATATTTTTGCTCAGTTTGAGCCTCTAAATCAGGATTGGTTTAGTTAACTAAAGCTAAAACCATAGTAAAATAGATGTTAATTGAAATAAAATAAAACGTATTTAATTGCAGGTAATTTTCAAGGCACAATTTCTCATTTTTTTATTTAACTTGATGTACTGAAATAACTAAAACTGTAATAAAAATTAATATAAATTATATAGACGTTTAAAAACAAAACAAAAAAGTCAAAAACACAACAAAATGACTGCAATTTTACCTTGAAATGAGAAAATATAACAATAACATATATTTTAAAAAAATTATTATAGTATTTCTAATAATTATATTTCTCAATGATACTAAAAAAACACTGCTCTGTCGTTTTTATCTCCTGGAATATTAGCTCCATAATCACACTATATCATACAATATGAGTCAAGAAAGCCTAATATGATATATAACATAAAACACATATTTTTTTTATTTTAGATTATAACCAGTTCATCATCTCTTAATTATACATAATACAGACATAAACATAATAAAATATACTTTTTTCTATTATTTCAAATGTCAGGCTTTACGGGGTGAATTCGTCACTCGTCTGTTTTTACTTACATAGAGTAAAAGCTGGCTTAAGCTATTCATTTTTAAAATGATGTTTTACGTATAGGTGGAACACAAAGTGGTTAAACCTGTTTTGAAGACACATTAATTAAATAACGACTCCTTGATGAGGAAATAAGCAACCAAAAGAAGAAGAGTACAGATCAGATATAACATATAACACACATAACCTAAATCAACCTCAGCAGACTTTATGTGTTCGGCACGATAGATCGAAGATCAGAGATGCCAAGAGTGTTCAGCAGATTACACCAGACTGACAGCTCAGTCGATTATTAAACTGATTTTGGAAAGAGTACAGGGGCGTTATGTCATCAGGCAAAGAACAAGTGGAAATATCAATACAGCATTCCACACACAACACTACACTCATACAATTATCAAATTAAACTTATAGTCAGCCACATACGAAAGTAAAATGCAACAATGATCTGGTAACTGTAATACAAACACAAATAACCTCTTAAATGCAAGACTTGTTATATCTGTTGGTTCTGTGTGTGATGTACGGTATGTCGATGCAAGAGTTTTTATGAACAGTAGAGGGCAGCAGATTCCTGAGACATTTTGTGAACCCATGTACATTTAAGTCTCACATTTCTGTGCTATTTATTTGAATCTGCTTTCAGTTGTGCTTTCAGCTAGTGGTCTTAGACTGTATTTCTGAAGGAGGTTGGTATTGATGATTAGCACTGTGTGTTTCTCTCAATGCAGAGGATCAGAGACCTGGAGGACAAGACTGACATTCAGAAGAGACAGATTAAAGATCTAGAGGAGAAGGTAAGACTGATTTATAGCATCTCAGTCGCTGTCTGCCTTTCCTTCACGTCTCACGTTTTCTGTTCTGATATGGATGTTGAGCATTTTCTTGTATCAAGGCTGTAACCTTAATACATTCCTCTAATCTTTCTTTCTTTCTTTCAGTTTTTATTTCTGTTTTTATTCTTCTCTCTTGCCTTCATTCTTTGGCCTTGATGTCTGTGACATCTCCTGCGGAGGTGAGTGAAGGATCTTCCTTGTATTCTCTCTGTTCTCCTGTTGAGAAGTGTTTTTCTGAACTGAGTTAGGAGCTCATGATTTACTACATGAACATGAACATGAACCATGACATTTATCATGTTACTGAAAGAGAAATATTGCAGTTTACTGAAAATGTGCTCATCTTCAGATCATCTGAGATCAGGTTGAGTGTGTTTCTTCATCAGGTTTGGAGAAATGTAGCATTGCATCAGTGTCTCATCAATGGATGCTCTGCAGTGAATGGGTGCCGTCAGAATGAGAGTCCAAACAGCTGATAAAAACATCACAATAATCCACAGCAGTCCAGTCCATCAGTTAATGTCCTGTGAAGCCAAAAGCTGTGTGTTTGTAAGAAACAATTCCATCATCAAAGCTTTTTTTTGTAATAAAAACTGTTCTCTGAAGATGTTAGCGTGGGAATGGATATGGCCATGTTAATGTATTTGATACTTGCTACTGCCAATACATTTGCAGATACGGTGCTGTAAATATTTAAGACATACTGCTGCTAATAACCCATAGCAGATCAATACAGGTGGAGCTGGGGAGGTGGAGGGTTATGTGCTGTGAAATGCTCTAGTGAATGCTAACCAGCCATTTAAATGTAACGCAGTAAACTCAGATTGATTCTGGCCTAAAATTCCTTTCCTCCAGTAAAAAGACCATCTTCTATAGTCTCTCACATCAAATATCCAGCCACATATTAGTTTAGAGATGTTTGGCTTGTAAACCGAGCTTGATCTATGCAGATTTCTCTCTTGATTCAGAATCGGCAGCAGTGGTTTGAAGTTAAAAATGTCTTGATGGATTTGTTTTCCATAAACAAACAGCTTTTTCCCTCAGTGGAGTGCTGTGGATTACTTGTGGATTATTGTGATGTTTTTATCAGCTGTTTGGACTCTCATTCTGATGGCACCCATTCACTGCAGAGCATCCATTGATGAGACACTGATGCAATGCTAACTTTCTCCAAATGTGTTCCCATGACGAAACAAACTGGTCTAAGGGTGAGTGCATTTTTAGCAAGCTTTCTATTTTGTTCCTTTAAGGTCTGTTTTTTTTTTTTAAATGCACAAACTTAAGTTCTGTCTCTTTTGATGCACACAGGATCTGAAGCAACCAGGAGCTGTCGCATGCAACTGCAGTCGTCCGGTTGTAATGACTCAAGGTGTATTAGTGGCTGTTTTGTTTTGGTGTGTGGAAATGGGAAGTTCAGAGTTAATGATTGTATACTACATTGGGATTATCTGGATTCAACCTCTGTGAAGGACCAGCACAGAGCTCTTGAAATCACACTTACAGATCAATACAAGTGTGACCAAACATAATCATCAACCTACCTAGAGGATTATAAATTATCTCTGCCATGCAGAGACCCGTCATGACCACGTCTTTACTGCATCTACTGCGACTGCTACCAACCAGAACCCACAGACCGGTTTCTTTCTCACTCACTCTGTCTGTTTCTTTGTCTGTTTCTCCTCCTACACACACTTTGGTAAATTAGAAGTGAAATGGATGCCTTTGCAGACACACTCACACACACACACACACACACACACACACACACATCCTCTCACAGGAGTTTTGTGTGGTGACTCAGGGCCTGTTAGTGAAGAGACCGTCGCATCTCTGTTATCAGGACCCCTTAGGAGAGGTGTCTTACTTACTGCCTAAAAAACAGAACGGACAAAGAGACAGATTGAGAGAGAAAGCAAGACCATCCACTACAAACCATTCACACTAGCAGTTTACCCCTAGAAAGTTGAGTAGACTGAAAACTAATTCTGAGCAGCCTGGTTCCCTTCCAAGGGAACTTCGAACTGCGTCCTCTAGGGGGTACTATGGAGAACACATTGAAATGCATTGAAAAAACACCAACTTGTTGGCCGGCCATAAACAGGCACCGGAGAACATATCATTCTCTTCTTTGTCTTCACTGACTGTTCTGTTTGAAGCGTGCATGTGAAAGAACTGGTAAGAGTGATCTTTCTCTGTATATCATGGTGACTACTAGCAAGCGTTTAGACAATGTGTGCATCCGTGTCTGCGTTATTTGACACCCGATTTTATCTTTCTGCGGGGGAGACATCCTCTCTTAAGCTCCCTCCTTGCCATCTTTCTCCTGATCAGGTATCCGAGCTGCGCCGCACCACCGATCTCTCTCCATGCTACCAAGCAGGCCGCCTCCGCCATGGGCAGGACTATGGTGGCCATGGTGGCATTGGAGAGACGTCTATGGATGAACCTGGGAAGACATCGGGAAGAAAGAAAAGGCTTTCTTCTCGATACTCAGGTTTTGCCTTCGGAGCTTTTCGGTATTTCCGTTGAGATGGCGATTTGAGAAGTTCAGGGAGATGAAGGTGTGCTCTGCTGCTTTCAAATCCTTCGTTCCACAAAGGTCCAGGTCTGAGCCCAGGGGCAACTCCCATGGAAATGGTAGAGTTGGTACTTAGTGCTCGCCATGATTCTGGCCTGCACTCCCCTCAGCATGGCGGTGTGGGTATACTGTTCCCCATAGCGGCCCCTAGAGGACACAGTTTGAAGTTCCCTCGAAAGGGAACGTCTCAGGTTACGAACATAACCATGGTTCCCTGAGTAGGGAACGAGACACTGTGTCCTCTAGCTCCCTGCCATGCTTCGGATGCAAGCTTCAGACTAAAAGTGAATGACGTGTTCTCCCGGTGCCTGTTTATGGTCGTGCCGGTAGTGACGTTAGAGGCTGTAGCCAGCCAACTAGTTTGTGTTTTTTCAATGTATGCTTCAGACACGGGTCACGACGAGCTGTTCCCCATAGCGACCCCTAGAGGACACAGTGTCTCGTTCCCTACTCAGGGAACCATGGTTACGTTCACAACCTGAGACGTTTTTACATAAAATAAAATAAAAATCCTCGTATTGGGCCTCATTCCTCCATCACAAGCAAAATGTTGTTGTAAATCATTCTTTAAAACATTCTTATGTAAATGTTCATGCAGCAAAACTATTGTTGCACAGCTTAAGCAACTAAATCCATTTTTATATAACATGCTACAGTTTACGAAAGGTTGTGATGAAATGGCAGTAGCGAGAAAACTTTTATTCTGTATTGTGACCTTCATCCAAATATAACAGATTATAGAAAATAAAAAATGTACTTGGTGTTATGCATATATTGGTTGTTGATTGGATTTTTCGATGGGGGCATTGCACTTGAATAAATGAGCTTGCAGTCGATTGTAAAACAGGAGAAGACTGATTCTGTATGATTGGAGAAATTGTGCATACATTACCAGAGTAAAGTCTGTCTGATGAGTCACCAGAAGATCCATCTATGACATTTTGGTTTTAAAATTGCACATCAAAAATGGAAGCATGTTTCCACCACTGAATAAAAAAGAAAAAAGTTTATTGCAACTTCTTATCTCACAATTATGACTTTTTTTTCCAACAGACGTGTTATAAAAACTTACAATTTAGTGTAAACTTGAAATGACAATGTCAGAACTAAAAACTCATAATTGGGAGAAAAAAGATAGAATTGTATGATTATATCTCTCATTTCAGACTTTTATCTAACGATTCAGACTTTATTTCTCACAATTGAATTTTTATATGATGCAATTCTGTAAAAAAAAATCTGGAGTGTAAATCTAAGCTCGCAGTCTCAAAAAAAAAAAAAAAAAATTTGAATTGTGAAAAAAATTGAATTGAAGTGAATTGTGAGATAAAAATCGCAGTTTTCTCTTTTTAATTCAGTGGCGGAAACAGGCATCCATGTATACATCAACAAAGCACTCAGAATAAGATATATAACATGTATTTGGAAAATAAATGGGTTGAATTTTTATTGCTTGAACTGTTCCTGTGTAAATGATTGTACCACATGACAGTTAAAGTTGTTTTATAATATACTGTCGCACCATGCACATTTACATAAGTACAACCATTCAAATGCAACTTTATGAAAGTAAAACTGTTCTTGTAGAAAGGCAAATGAAGCATATGCAACAAATAATTTGTATTATTAAAAGTTGCACCATGTGTTTACACGGGTGAAACCATTCACATCACAACAGTCACATCATGTAACAGTTTCACTTATAAAACTATTCTTGTGTCACATAAAGACAATACAGACTCTACATAAGAACAGTTTTACATTTGATTCCCATAATTCTGCTTGTGGTTTATGAATGAGGCCCATTGTCCAATAATATTCAATGTTTATGATCAACAGTACCTCTTTCTGACTGCAGTGTAATATATATATATATATGTTTGTTGATATGTACATGTATCTGATGTGAATACACTTCTGCTCCTGCAGCTTGAGCAATAGAGTCACTTTGCAGTTTAGAATTTATTTATGACTATAAATTGTGACTTTCTGCCTTCCTCAATTATCCCTGTATTTACTCATCTCTTCCCTAAGCCTTGTTCTTTTCTACTCTTTCAAATGAACAGCTGTAGCATACGAGCAGGACTTTCACTAACTGGTTTTTACTGAATGATCTTTCTAACTCCCTTTAATTGGCTGTGTCTCTGGCTTGTAAATATGTGTTTGGGGCATTCTGTATAACCGGTTTGGCTTCATTTCATTAAAGTCTAAATATCTCCTCAGAAACACGATCATCTTTCTTTCTTTTTTTCACCTTTGGACATGAAGAGAACCAGTGTTGGGGAAAGTTATTTCTGAAAGTTATGCATTACAATATTTTGTTACTCGTCAAAAAAGTAACTTATTGTAACGCATTGCGTTACTTTTGCGTTACTTTTTGCACCTCACTTTCAATTTCTTTCCCTTACTGTCTGTTAAAAGTGGATATACAGAAGTTGGAGCTGCTCTAATATGTAAATTAAATTGTTCCAAAACTTGGGAGCAGCTTTAATGCAAATATGTCAATGCCTGTTTTGTTTTCATTAAGCCTTAGGAAATTTAAGGACGTACAGATGTAAGGACGTAAGTACAAAAAGGAGTTAAATTATTATTCATGTTATTTTTTATTTTCAGTGGCAGATAAATCTGCATGTCAATGGCATAATAATGAGAAGAAACACCATGTTTCTTAAGAATAGATCCGATGGGGAGCATAAACAGGGAAAACAACAGCGGGGCAAGAATGGACCCTTGGGGGACCCCACAGGTAAGAAGAGCTGAAGTCTATAAAAACGGACCAACATAAACTTTAAAACATCAATTTGGCAAACAAGACTTAAACTACTGGAGTCACTCTTTGAATTTCTCCAATTCTAAAACAAGATTCTGTAATCTACTGTATCAAATGCCACATTACGATCTAAGAATACAAGGATTGCAGAGTCCCCGGAATCAGCGGTTATTAAACTGTCTTCCAAACAGTTCAACTTTCAACTTATCACTGCACAAAAAATTACCCTAGAAGTTTGGGGATCATCAAGGTATGTTTTCAGTCAAGCATTAAAGTTATTCTGGGTTAGGGTTTCACCTCGCCATTCTTCCATGGATGTCATGTTTGTGTTTCAATGTCTTTCGGATAGTGGAGTCATGAACAGTGACCTTGACTGATGCAGGCCTGCAGTTCCTTCAGTGTTGTCCTTGGGTCTTTTTCGACGTCCTGGATAAGTCCGTATTATTCTCTTGGAGGAATTTTGGAAGGTCAACCACTTGTGGCAAGGATTGACACTGTGCCAGTTTTTTTCCATTTGGAGATAATGGTTCTCACTCTGGTTCTTTGCAGTCCAAGAGCCTTTGAAATAGCTTTGTAACCTTTTCCAGTCTGAGGTATTTCAGTTGTCTTCTTCAGCATAATTTGGGGACTTTCTTAGATCCTTGGCACTGGTGGTTTATCTGATAAGACCTTTTAACCAACTTGCTGGTGAAGTTTTTTTTTAAAAATTGAAGCTGTGATCAGGCCTGAGTGCATCTAGTCCAGCTGAACCCCATTACAAATGCAAATTCATATATTTGTGAATTTAGTAACATGGGCAAATTATGTTTTACATTTGCCCAGTTAAGTACACTAGTGAGGTAAATATGTGCAATGCCTAGATCACAACTTCACCACTGGATGGCACTATATACTGTACGTTTTCAATTTCATTATGACTTCTACCACGGTTCCTCAAATCTTGCCCTGGAGAGCCAATCTGCTGCAGAGTTTAGCTACAACCTTATATTGCAGTATTCATAAGACACCACCCATTAAAGACTCTGAAGAGTTCAGTTTAGTTTGGCCTGTTAAAGCACAAGAAGCATTACAACCATGAGGAGTATTTGATGCAAACTCTCTGTAACCAGAGAAAGCCAGTGCAACCGACACCTGTTGTACTCCTACACTAATGCAATATTAACAGCTTTGAGCTTCCTCTAACAAGAGTAACTTCAGCCGCCTCCACTAAGATACCAGTGAGTCTAAAGGATCTGTGGAATAAGCAATGGCTGGAATATTATGGGTTAGGGTTAAAACTGCAGGTGAATGTCATCTGACACAGAAATACAAACCAGAGCCACCCTGTGATAAGCCAATCATTTCATTAAGGCTATTCATAAGTATATTCAAACGTAATCTGCTGAGCACACAACTCTCCAAACGGATGCAGCTGCTCGGAAATCATCCATAGCTTATTTATTAGTCAAAATTGATTATAAACCAGCAGAAGGGTTGATCTGTCCTGGGTGGAAAAAAGTCTGAAATGCTTTCTGGACTCCATCAGCTCTTATGGGGGGTTAACGGTTAGGTTACAGCAAAGCATTTATTGCAAAAGATTAAAGTGACACCATTAATTATCTTTAAAGGTCATTGAAGAATCTGCCTGCCCATTCCTTAAGAACTCATATTTTTTCATGCTTTCTTAAATGTTGATTGTGATGATACAACAACAACAAACCTCATTTTAGCCATGGATGAATGGATAGTTTGATGCATAACATTGATAAATGATTTATGAAGCAGATAAAGCTTGTGTAGGGACTGGATCCTATAGCCTCGTGAGAAGATCCCTCATGCATTTTTAAGTCTCAAATGGCTAACAGTTTCCCAGTTGCAGTGTGCAGTAGGAAACATAGTATTTTGTTGAAAGCCTTATTTGTAACACAGCGAGTCTTAGAGTATGAAACTCTAAACACAAATGCAGTTTATTAAAACAATATAATAACAATTTCCTGAAAAATGACTTGCCCCCATGCCAGTCAAGATGTAGTTGACTGGTTTCCTCATCAGATTTGGAGAAATGTAGCATTGCATCAGTGTCTCCTCAATGGATGCTCTGCAGTGAATGGGTGCCGTCAGAATGAGAGTCCAAACAGCTGATAAAATCATCACAATAATCCACAGCTTCCAAGTGAGAATATATATTCCTTGGATAACCCAATAAATCACACACAGAATTCTGCAAACAACGGCAACACTTTAACTTTGGGACCAATTCTCCCTATTTACTAGTTGCTTATTAGCATGCATATTACTAGCATATTCTTTGTTTAGTATTTATAAAGCACATATTAATGATTTATTATGCATGAGCATATTTAGATCTCTTAATCTTAAACTTAACAACTACTAACTATTAATAAGCAGCAAATTAGTTGTTTATTGAGACAAAAGTTGAAGCTAATAGTCAGTCAATAGTAAGATTTGGACTTTAAATTAAAGTGTGACCAAAGAACAAAGTAAACTTACTTTGGAATCTATAATTTTAGGAATATGAATAAAAGCAGTTTTATTTCTTTGAAAGTCAAAACTTTTGGTCATAAATGTAGCAGTGAGGTAAAAGGTTAAGGGGAAACAGCTTACTCTTTTAATGCGCTGAAACGTGCTGCTAATGATTTCAGATTTGCTGATTCACTGGTGCTACTGAATGGTTCTCCACTGTGGTCTGTGTTTTGACACTGCTATGTCTCTGCCTCTGGCTCTGGCTAGACTGATGTGTCATGTTCAGTACAGTCTCTTACATCAGCACACGGTCTGACATGACCTCCACCAGGACACCTCTACTAAACAACTCTTTCCAGCACAGCAAAAAGTCTGTGACTTCTCTTATAAAACGGCATTTTTCAGTCTGAACTCTAAAAATAGTTAAATCTAAAACTTTTGTTTAATGGCATACAAGTTGAAGATTAGATGATAGGTTGTCAATTCATTAAATAATAAGCTGTTTCCTCACAAAAGATGTTTATTCAGCATACTGAAGCCTCTCCTTCATCGACTGCCTTTGGACTCCTTCCCTTCCCTTTGCTTTACCCTTTTTTTTTTTGCTAAAGTTTGCAGGTTTTTGGATCCACTGACTGTGATATACTTGCAACAGTGAATTGCACTCACTTAGCTCCTCCAAAGTTGCAAAAACACACAAAACTACATACGGTTGCCTTACAGTTAGTTAATAAAAATACAACTGTTCATTGTTAGCTCATGTTAGCTCAATATTAACAGATGCAACTTTTGATTTTAATAATGCATTAGTGAAATTAATAACAAAACATAATAAATGCTTTAGCAGTATAATGCATTGTTAGTTCATTCTAACTGATGGGTCCTCACCTGTCATCAGCAGACAGAGTCTTGTCATTGTGCTGACTGTAGCAATAGCTGCATCATCAGTGACGCAGGGTTTCTGCTCTGAACAGCACAGCGCCTGATTTTTAAAGCTACAGCACCGGAACCGATGTATGTGTGAATGTATATATATATAATTGAAATATTTTAAACCATCAACACGAGATAAAATTTAAAACAATATCTTTATATAAAAGCCATGAATCTGGGATATTGAATTTATTATTTAAAGTTTGAAAAATCTGTTTTAAAAAATCCATATAATATAAAGTCCATATAATAGAATAGATTTGGGACATTCAATGTAACGATTAAATTTGATTAAACACAATAAATAAATAATAATAAATCAGATGAAATAAAACTGTAGATTAAGATTTCGATACATTTCCAATATTTCTTAATGTAGAATACCACGGGTTATTTTAAGTAGGCCTAATGCATTAATTTATTTATATCCAGCAAAAATAAAAACAAACAAACAAAAAAATAAAAATAAAAAAAATTCTCACACGTCATAATAAAATGGATTACATAATGCGACCATTGTGCTGATTCAAACATAAATTTGAAAACGTATAAATTAATCTTTGAATGTAACCCAATTTACGATCTGATTAAAAAAAAAAATCCTTAGGGTTCATGTTTATAATCCAGTAAATGTTATTAGAAAGTGACGCTGCTGTTACCTGTGACTCTGAGTGTATTGAGCTCCAGGTGTGTGTCAGCGAGGCGCGTGCTCCAGAGCGGCTCTCAGTCGGTCTCAGGTCATGGCGGAGCGCGGACGCGGGGACGCGCAGAGACGCGGGGATCCGCTGCCGCGACAGAGACACGGAGGGTTGTTCTCGAACGTAGAAGGAGCCTATGAGAGCAAGTCCATCGATTTCGACGCTCTTACCGTCGGTCAGCGGAGCTCCAGGAGCCCAAGAGCCACAAACAGAGAAGATCTGAAGCCTTCCAAACACCACACGAACTCTCCACCTGCGCACTGTCAACGAGAACACACGAACGCGCTTGAGAAGAAACATCCACAACACCGCGAGAAGGTATCTATCTATCTATCTATCTATCTATCTATCTATCTATCTATCTATCTATCTATCTATCTATCTATCTATCTATCTATCTATCTATCTATCTATCTATCTTTGATGAATAAAAAAGTTACATTTCATCTATTAAAAATATTTTACTTTTGTCTTTACTGTCACTTTTTAAAATCAATTTTACATATCATTGCTGAATAAAAGTATTAATTTCTTAGTACTCAATGTTGACCCCGAACTTTTGAACGGTAGTCTATATGTGCCACATTGTGATACATCATATAAAATAAATAAAAACATGTAATATCCTAATTTCAGGTTGTTTTAAAAGATTAGATCTTTTATTTTCTGGTGGTTACACATCTCATTTACTGTAAAAGAATAAAGTTTGAGTGTATATTTCAAAGTGGCATCAAAACAGACCTTATCTAATAATTTAATTTTGCCTCAACAAAGTAGGGATTCATTATAATGCTTAATTATGTGTGCTAAATTAGGCTATTGGTTTATATTCCTACATCTGCAGTGCATAACAATTTAACTAAGTGTGTAAGGTTGCATTTCTTTACAATGTAAATATACAGTCTTCTATATATATTTGGGGTTTCATATAATATTTCAGGTATATGCATGGATAGTCTTATATGGACAGTACTTGTGTAATCGACGGCACAGACAGAGTCTCAATGGGTCGCCATCTAGTGGACAGGAGTTATTACTGACTTACAGTTTTTTAAAAGATTTGAGTTTTGGCAGTGCTTGTGTGAAACAGTGACCCGAGGCTGATTTCGGCTAATGGGTTGGAGCAGATCTTAGAGAGAGAGAGAAAGATTGTTATCCAGCCCAGTTTTGATGTGAAGAACCAGCAGAAGAGTTACTGTAGATGAGCTGATCCTGACCTGGGTAACAAAGCATGTCCAAATCCAGATCATTCTGATCCACATGAACCACTGGCACAGTCCTGTATTAATGACACTTTATTATTGCTTCATCAGAAGAAACAATTATGCTTAACATAGTGTGCATATAAATTACTGATCCACATCATAAACTGTGTCTGATGTGAGAAGTCATGCAGCTGATGAGGAATGGGACAAATGCAGCAGAAATTTGTGTGTGTGTGTGTGTGTGTGTGTGGGCATGTTTTTGTGACATATCAGGACACAACTCTGTATAATGACATGGGTATGACACAGGTATTACAAGGAGAGGGTTCTTATGAGGACATAACCCATGTCCCCATTTTTCAAAACACTTATAAATCATACAGAATGAGTTTTTTTGAGAAAGTAAAAATGCACAAAGTTTCCTGTGAGGGTTAGGGTTAGGTGTAGGGTTGGTGAAGGGCCATAGAATATACAGTTTCTACAGTATAAAAACAAAGTGTGTGTTTGTGTGTATGTTTTTGTGTGTGTGTAAGTGTGTATGCATGTGTTTGTCTCTGTGTGTATGTTTGTGTGAGTGCACGTGTGTGTTTGTGTGCGTGTTTGTGTTTGTGTGAGTGCATGTGTGTGTTTGTGTGCGTGTTTGTGTGAGTCCACGTGTGTGTGTGTGTGTGTGTGTGTGTTTGTGTGTATGTTTGTGTGTGTGTAAGTGTGTGTGCATGTGTTTGTCTCTGTGTGTATGTTTGTGTGAGTGCACGTGTGAGTGTGTGTGTGTGTGTGTGTTTGTGAGTGCGGGTGTGTGTGTGTGTGTGTGTGTGTGTGTGTGTGTGTGTAGAGGGGGGTGGGCTCTGCTTGGACAAAGAGACACATGGCAGGGTGGAGCTCAGCAGCTGTTCTCCTGAACACACTCCTCTTCTGTTCATCATCACTGTGACGCTCCCGTCTAGTCCTTGATTATGAAAGTCTCTGCACACTGGTAAACACACCTTCCCTCCAGATAAACGAGACAGCATTCTCTCTCTGTGAACACAGTCCAGACGCTGGGACTACAGTCAGTCTTAAAGACAGCCAAGACAGCACTGAACTAGTCTTTCTAGAGTCTGTAGGATTGTCTGAGACTTCTTTTAAAAGCTTCCTTTGTGAAAAAGATGTGTGTTTAATTGCATTGAATGTGCACTTGTAGTTCACTTCAAACCTTCAAAAGTATATTTAAAGAACTGTATATGCAGATAACATAATGATATTAATGAAATAAACGTTTCTTAAGACACTTAAAAATTGCACTTTGTAATACTGTCAAAATAAAAGATTTACTTCAATTGACATTTTAAATGATTTTTTTCATAATCTTTCGTTGTGTTTTGAAAGATGTACACTTGATGTGTTGACTAACATATTAAAGCACATTTAAACTTCAACCATAATTCACTTTAATGTTTTGGAATTATGAATGTACTTAAGTCCTACTTATGTCTGAACTGTTTCTTAAATCATAATACATTTTAATTTAATTTAATTTAATCTTTATTGATTTAAGTGTCATAAAACATTACATATAATTCACACTACACAATGGCTATTCTTTTAAAGTGTAGGCCTATTATTTACATTATAAATGGTCCTGGTCTTTTTAAAAAGCATTTATTATGTTCCATTATCTTTATTTTCAGTAATCATTTGACATTAATTGAATTTGTTTCCATTGGGTGAGGGAAAGCATGTAAACTAAACTAAACTATGCAACTATTTATATATCTGTTTATTAACGCCAGCGTTTACAAGCTATCCGATTCACCAACAAATGATTCTTTTGAGTCGGTTCTTTGAAATGAAACCGGTTCGTTGTTCTCAAAGTAATAAAGTTGGAGTTTGGGGGTAACCGGGTGAAGAAAATGGTGTAAATTATTATTATTACTTGCCTATTACTGTTATGGGTACGAAGAATGCAATTACTGCAAAATGAATCCCATTCTCATGATAATCAGTGAGCTTTTGTTATTTTTTAGCCTAATGTGGCTACTATATCGGTATTAAAGATATGTAATACGTTAAAATTAATTCAGATTAATCAAAAATATAATGTTATAAACGTTTATTAAAACATGACATTTGAAAAGCTCTTCGTAAATATATATATATAAAAAAAATGAATCATTTTTTAACCGGTTCAGTTACAAGAACTGTTCGAGCGAACCGATTCGGTTAAACGAGTCGGGCTTTCTAACTCAGAATTTAGCGCCGCCTGGTGGTTCAAAAGCCACGCGACACCGAGCAGGACATGGAGGGAGGAGCCCAGCACAGCAGACAATCAAATTCAGTGTGCGCAATCATTAACATCAGCAAAAGAACAGAATAAAGACATCTACATCAACCGAGAACAAACCATGTCTTACCAAGGCAAAAAGAACATCCCCAAAATCACTGTAAGTTCATGCATGTATATTCATATTTGAATGCGTATTGTGGGTTTGATCTGGACGTTTGTAACAAAAGCTGTAGCAAGATTACATGTCATGTACAAATATTAGGAATCGGGATTGTGTTTAAAATTGTATTTTGTTAGGAATCATATTCAAAAATAATGATGCCGCAGAATGACCCCGTGGTGGAGTTTTTATTGTTAGATTATTATAACATCGAGTCTGATCTGTACTGCAGCAAGAAAATCACGCCCATAACTGAACCTACTACACACTTCTTACAGATAGCACCAAACACAAACCCGGTTTTCAACTGATATTTGTAAAGATTGAGTGCGCGTGCATGGGTCCAGGAAAGATTTTGGCAATCCTTTGCAGTGCAGGATGAGGGTTTTTATGGTGATGTTCTTTGTCTCAGAGATCCTCGTGGTGCTGATGCTGTTAGACTGCGCAGTCCATGTCGCACGAGCCTTTCTCGTTAGAGACCATCATTTGCTCTTTAACATTATCAAGCTGAAAAGATGTCTCCAAGGTGGAGAACGTGCATTGGACGTGCATATTTAAATTAAACCTGAGTCTTATTAAAGAGCGGTTCTCTGAGAGGAGAGGAGAGGAGAGGAGAGGTGTGGTCTTGTCTTTCTGTGACTGAGGCTGCTGTCAGATGCTCTGGACATCAGGACTGTTGTTCAGCAGTGACCTACCCAAAAGAGCCATCTATCTCTGCACATTAGCATCAGGCCTGGGAGCTGTCTGAATCTCGAGGAACAGACGAGCTTTAGGGCGCTCCCCGGCCCTGTCTGTAAGAACCATCCCAAATCTGTGAGGATCCCAGATAGTTTCAAAGCAGATTTGCACCTTGTATATTTCAAACATTCACCGGTAATTTAGTTTGCTTTTTCCCCATGTCAGATTTATGGTAAAAACCCTTACTGTTAAGCTTGTGAAATAATTTTCTATTTACAATGTGTGTGTGTGTGTGTGTGTGTGTGTGTGTGTGTTTCAGCCTTGAAACACTGATCACAGGCATCTCAAACCAGAACATTGGCTCTTTTAAAACAATACGTCTGATATCACAAAAATGACTTTTATCAGAGGAAAAGTAATATTGTACTGTGTATATGTAATTTATTGCATGCAAAGTTAGTAAGTGGCTGTACTGTCAAATCAGTGCAATTTATTGCAATGTGATGCCATTCACTGTAAGTGCATTACTAAAAAGGCTGCTGAACAAGCAAAAATTGATTGGTGCTTCTGCTGACGCCATCAGTGCTAGATGACACATCAATATATTTGGTGCTACTGATTACTATGGTAGGCTGTATTACTTTAGTAGTTGAATGCAGTGTAAAAGAAAACCTTGATTTTGTCGTTATACCAAAAAATATTTCTAATATTCCTGATGTGGCACTCCAATGGAAACGCATGGATCTAGTTCCAATTTTCAATGCAACTTCCAAAAGCAAAAACGTCATTTATTTTTGCATCACAAATCATTGTAGGCACAAAGTCACCTTTTAGTCAATTTTGCTGTTTTGAACTCAAAACATGCCATTTAGTCTTCATGATTTATACTGAACCAATGAGAGTTTACATGCAAGTGGTTGGGGGAATTAATCCAAAATAGTACAAACCACACTAGTATTTAATGAGATTTGTATTATATATTGATTTAAACGTCAGCCTTTTGTGTAAATGATAAGGAATCTGTCACTAAAAGCAGAAATAAGGCACAGTTCAGCCGTGCATAATAGAGTTGTGTAGAGTTCCATCACTGTTCTATCAGTCACTATCTCGGCCGGGGGACAGGGGGGATGTGTTGAAGTGTCAGAGGTTGGTCATTATGGAGATGGGTGAGCTCCAGTGTTTTGACTGCTGTGTGGGCAGAAAAGAGGAAACTCTCATGAGCCGATGGTAAATATTTTGGTGACCAGGCAACAAGACTGCAGCTCTGGAGGCATGCAGAGAGGTTTTCTTCAATCCCGCACATCGTGGCTAATGCTCCACGCTGTAATGTGCTCTGGCTCAGCTTTCTTTGGCCGTGTCTTTACACACTAAACAAATGACAGCACTGTTTGCATGCACGGCTCTGGCATTCGTCGAACTGTCTGTCCTTTACTGTTAATACACTTTCTACAGCTCCGTGCTTTGTCAGCATCCTGCTGGAATCCTTCAGTTTCTAGCTGTCGTCTTTCATCGCAAACATGCATTTAAAAACATATTCTGAATGAAATTATGAATCACGTTCTTTAGATTTAAGGTTACAGGGGCTCCAATCACCCATTTGCAGTCTGGACTTACATTTACATCTATGCATTTAGTAGAAGCTTTTATCCAAAGTGACTTACATTGCATTCAGGCTGTACATTTTATTTTTTACCATGATACATCCGGCTTTATATGAAGAGCTTCATCCATTGATTCAGTGGTTGATGAATGACCACAGATCCATACAAGCTCAGTCATTATTGCTTTAAAGTTGCTCTCAGGGTTCCTGCTCTATTGATTTTTATACAATGTGTTTTTGATTCTCCATGTTCATTGTGTTATATCTGATGTTTATGACATTACATGTCCACTGGCACACTTCACTGACAGAGCTTCTTCTGTGGAAGGGATAATAAAATCTGCTGCTGATTATCTAGCTATTAATTTTCATGCTTCACCAGTTGTTGCAGCCTTAAATCTAATGAATTCAAGACTCCAACAACTCCATAAATTCTCAAAAATTAGTTTCTGAAGCAAATAGTTCTAGAAAAGCGATCTGTGTAGAGCTTGAGTTGACGTTGACAGCCGGATGCTCATGCAACTTCAATTAAAATCATTTACTGTTTTGCAATCTAAATATAAATGATAACGTGCAAAGATGGTGATTTTTACATTTGTTTTGCAGTATCCTGATTCTGACTTGTGTTTTCTCAGAGCGAGAGGCTCCTGATTAAAGGCGGTCGGATTGTGAACGATGACCAGTCCTTCTATGCAGACATCTATATGGAGGATGGAGTCATCAAGTAAGCTGTGTTCAGATACAGTACACACACACCGGACCTAAACACAGCTCCCTGTGAACAACTGAAATCAAAGCCAAACCCATATGTAGCAACATTCTGGATTAAACTCACATCAGACTTTCAACAACCAATATTAATATTAATATTTTTTGAGAGCGGCTTACTCCTGCTAAGAACAAAACCGGCTTATATTTATATTTGTCTACATTTGGCATGATAAATAAATGCATTTTATGGCCAAAATAAATAAATTTATTGGCCAAAATAAATGCATTTTATGTAATGCATGTTTCATAAAAATAAAAAAAACCTTGTGAAATGCCATAACCCAGACATATGTGTTACACTGATTTTTTTTTGGAAATAAGTATTTTTACATATATAATTTTTAAATTAAGAACATCTCAATAAAATGAATGTTAACTATACAAAATTGTATTTATGTATATATACAGTATATATACTCACAAACACATATACGTATTGCATAGTCCTTTTTTATTTTATATATGTGTGTGTGTGTCTGTGTGTGTGTGTGTGTGTGTGTGTGTAGCATAGGTTTTCTTGCGATTACACCATTTGACATATCATTATATTGTCTTAACTAATCACTCCATGTAATAAAAAGGTCAAATTATTGATATTTTTTATATTCTGACCATTACTCATAAACATGAGGGTCTACAGACCAAAGATGTTGGTATTCATAATATTTAAAATATTATTCTCTTAATGATACTATTTGCGCAATTTTTTTTGTAGGGTTTAATTCGGACATTTCTTCTTTATGATCTAAGAACAGTTATCCCACCTTGACATTTGTAATTGGAAATAAGAAAAACAATTATAAACAAAATCTCACTTCGTGTCCGATCCGATAACATTTATATCATAGTGCAATTAAAAATGGTCTTTCTGAATACCATCGTCTGTCAACTTGAAGGCAAATTGGAGACAACCTGATAGTCCCAGGAGGGGTGAAGACCGTTGAGGCCGATGGGAAGATGGTGATTCCTGGAGGAATCGACATCCACACACACCTTCAGATGCCCTTCAGGGGCACGAGCACTGTGGATGACTTCTCTCAGGGCACCAAAGCTGCTCTCGCCGGAGGAACCACCATGATCGGTGAGATCTCATTTATCTGCTAACATTTTACTGTTAATTTACTCGCCCTGAGACCATCCCAGATATAGATGATGTCTCATAAAATGCAAGTCAATGGATACTGTCACATGAGAGTCAAAAAAGCATATCAGGCAGCATCCCTGATGATATATTGAGTTCTTATGAAGTGAAACAATCAGTCTGTGCAAGAAACTGAACATCATTTACAACATTATTACCTGGAATCCAGAGCCATTTTCTGTGAACTGGTTTGTTTGTTTCAATGAACTAGTTTATGCAATTATGAACGTATACACCATTATAATATTAAAGCACCCAACAGTAATGATGTGAAATGTGGATGTTTTCCGTGTCTAATGCATATAGAGTTCATGCAAACTAGTTTTCATCAGCTCAGATTTTTAAACTATGAGAAATCATGAAAAAGCTGTAGAACACTGGGAAAAAATGGTAATATGTGACAACACTTAAGTGTCTTAAGTCAAAATTGTAGTTTTTTCTTTTATGTCAAAAATCATTAGGACATTAAGATCTTGTTCCATAAAGATATTTAGTAAATTTCCTACTGGAGATATATCAACTTCATTTTTGATTAGTAATATGCATTGCTAAGAGCTTAATTTGAACAACTTTAAAGATGATTTTCTCAATATTTATGTTTTAATTTTGCTCCCTCCCTCCAAACAAACCACACATCAATGGAGAGATGATTTATTCAGCTTTCAGATGATGCATAAATCTCAATTTCGAAAAAAAATTACCCTTATGACTGGTTTTGTGGTCACATATATGAATGTACTCACTGGCAACAATATTATTTAATATTGCTGAATGAACCTAAATATCCTAATTTATATCACCAAAACTACTTTATACGGATCAAATCAGGTAGAAATGTCTCTTTAGCATAACAGTTGCTGGTTATCTCCTTTTGCAGTGAAATGCTATATGCTTCACAGACGGGAAAGTGTGTGTGTGTGTGTGTGTGTGTGTGTGTGTTAATGAAAAGGGATAAACACTGACATCAACAGTAGGCTTCCGGCAGCCACACACAGCTCCAGTATTCGGCCCACGGTAAAATTCTAGTTGTGTGGAAAGACAGCAGGCCTTTCTGAGCACCGCAGGCTACAGATCGTGAAGAAAAAGTGTCAACAGCTGGTATGAAAGAGTGGCCTGTTGTACAGTTAACGCAGTGTTAGCACTGATTCATTTCAGAGTAATAAAACAGCTGCATAAATCCCTTTGTTCCCAGAGGAAGCGTGTGGTAGATCAGACATGGAGATAAGATGGAGACAAAGAAGAAGCAGTGAAACTCTGAGAGGCTCCTCACTGAATCTCTGTAGATTGGTTTACTCTAGATAAGAGAAACAATGCTGAGAAGAAGCTATCGTCTGATCGGATGTTCCTGCACTTATGGGCCGAAAATATTTGCGCTAGTAATTCAGTCTGAAAAAAAAAGTTTAATAAAATCAAGTTCCACCGACTCAATCATCAATAAATGTTAATATTAAATGTAATATTGCATATTAAAGTGTTGTTTACAGCGGTAACCTAAAAAAAAAAAAGCTGGTCCCTGCTGTTCCACAAGCGCCACCTGCAGTCAGAGAGTGGATCTGCGTCTCATTCAGAGCTTCTGCTTTATTTCGTTCAAATATGTTTAATGTAGTATAGTTTCACAAAACTGAAGTAAGAGCATTCTGCTTAAGCTTCAAGTTTTACAATCTAATTTAAATCCAGAACTGCTCGTGTCGCATTCTTTGTTTGGATCGTGATTAAAATCCAGTGGTTGCCTCTGATTTTGAATGGAAAGAGCACAGACAAAGCCTTACTTTATTAAATAAAGATAATTATTTTATTTGTATTTTTTTATTTGAATCTGAATTAAATTTATTTATTAGGTTTAACCCCTTGAGATGTCATATCTAGTTTTCAAGGGGTGCCAAAATACAACAGAACACAATCGCAACATAATAACAAAACAAAACGCAAATGAACAATAAATCCATAAACAACACTAAACCCAAACGAAAAGAATAAAGGCACCACAAAATTGAAATAACTAGTGGCAAATACACAACGAAACCTAATACAAAATACACCGATCAATGAATTCAATTACAAAATAAAAAAAGAAAGTATATATATATATATAACAAAGTAAAATATAAAAACATATTCGACTTGTGATTTATTTTAAAATTCCAAATTTATTTTGTTATGTGACATATTTCGATTTCACTAAGAAATGTGCAGTATTTCTCATTTATAATTAGTTTTAATTAATCTTTTTTAATCATAATTAATTAATTGAATCTTATTCTGTTTAAAAAAACGTGATGATATCGTATCGTGAATCAGTATCGTGAATCAGTATCGTGTATCGAATCTCATCGTGAGCCGAGTGAATAGTTGATATGCATGACCAGAATTACTTGTTCCTATAAAAGAAACCCTCCCAGATAATCCATCTGACTTTAGAGCTCCACTAGTGCACATTTCAGTAAGTGTGTGGTCTTAAGAGTGTGACCCCTCGGTCTGTGTGTGTCCTGCAGTGGATCATGTGATCCCGGAGCCGGGCTCTAGTCTGCTGGAGGCGTTCGAGCGCTGGAGGGAGTGGGCCGATGAGAAAGCCTGCTGTGATTACTCTCTGCATGTGGACATCACCCACTGGAACGACAGCGTCAGACAAGAGGCCCTGAGTCTCATTAAAGAGAAAGGTGGGAGGCAATTACACTTTCTAATTGCTTACAATTTCTGAAACTATGGCTCCTTTTCTTTCAACTCTACAGACAAAACCACAACATATGCACACTGCATCTCTTGCAAAGCAATGCAAAAAACACTTCTTACAGAACAATTTTAAGTCTTATAAAAATTATGTTTTTGCACAGTAACACTTAAATGATTAGTCATATACACACACCAAGATACACACAGATATAACAAATGTAAAACATAACTATCTTGTGTTTTTGTTCGTTCAGTGTGCATTTGAGTTTCACTCACAGATACATGCATGCACAGAAATACAGTGTACTGTATATACAGTGTGTGTGTGTGTGTGTGTGTGTACAGCTATTAAACTGAACTGAGTCAGCACTGAACTGGCTTGAGCTGCTTTTTTTACAGCAGGTTTTTACATTTTTCACTGCTTTGAAACGATCTGTATTGTATAAAGCGTTATAGAAATAAAGTGTGTATTCAGTATATATTTACAAATGACCATGCATGGGTTTGCAAGGGTTTGTTTATTTTTACATTTCTAGGTCACGATTAGGTATATTTACGCTAAAAAGAAATGCAAGGGGGTAAAAATTATTTATTTATTCCTCAAAACATTGAGTTTTAATTCCAGTAGAGTTAAAAAAAATTGATTCAGCATTTTGAAAAAAAAAAAAAACCTTCTGAAGATATAAAGATAAGCAGTATGATATCCCAGATACTGAACTTATTTTTGGTCGTTTGAGCTATTTCTGAAAACGATGCAGAAACATACTACTTTATTACAGCCGAACCAACAAATGGTATTTTCACCTTTCAATCGACTGATAAAACAGAGTTTATGTTTGCTGATTTATTCTTTCTGTCCTTGTAGGAGTGAACTCTTTCCAGGTCTATATGGCTTTTAAAGACCTCTATCAACTGAGCAACAGTGAGGTAACTTCAAATTATAGTTTTATTTATTTATTGTTCAAACAGAACAGTATTGTGGATATACACATTCTTTCGTCTCTTAAAAATGACATTTGTTGGGTTTTTTGTTCACACATATGTGTTTAGAAATGTCCCCTCTTGGCATTTTATGAAATATTGTAAATAGTATTTATATATTGGTGCATATAAAAGTACTACATGTACCAATATATAAATGTTATTCTTCTATTACCTAATTTAATGAAAAATGCCTCGTTTCTTTTAAAACACGATTAGACTAGATTTCCACCATTCAGTTTACTTGATCTCATTGGAACAGTATTTTCTTTCTTAAAACCTCACTGTTTAATATCTAATATGCTTTTTCTGTGTATGCTTTAACAGATTTATGAGATCTTCACCTTCCTCGGAGAGCATGGAGGAATTGCACAGGTCCATGCAGAAAATGGAGAAATAATTGCTGAGGTTTGTGCACTTTATGAAAAAAAAAAAAAACAGCTCCACATCTACAGTTTCCAGATTTGCAGCCTTTTCCTGGATCTTCATAATGAAAGGACAAACATTTGGGCTTACAGTACTGATGCATTGTGCCTACTTTGGATTTGACATCTTTTGTAACAGTTGCTCGAGTGAAATGCATGCTGTTTGGAAACCAGACGTTACTCAATCATAAAATAATGTGAAATAACAGTTAAGCTCATCTAAAGAGCAATGTTATTCAGAAACCTAGTTTTCCTCAGTGTAACTAGATGAGACAGTTTCCATTTTTGGATGAACAGTACAGTTCCTTGAATGACAGCACCAGAGGAGTTTGTTTAGTTCATGCACCATACAGTATATGTTGAAAAAAGCATGAATAATTCAGGAGTGACAGAACAGAGCTGTGTGTTGTTCAGGAGCAGGCTCGTATGCTGGAGATGGGCATCACAGGACCAGAGGGACATGTTCTCAGCCGTCCAGAGGAGGTCAGTGACCACAAAAACAGCTGGATGATGTCCTGTTAGTGGTTAGACGTCACTGCAGTCCCTGATCCTTTGCAGACATGATCCTTTATCTGGTTTTATTGCGGTCAGCCAAGAAAATAGGGGAGGGTAGCTAGATTTGTCATGCATTTTAGCTGTGTGTAAATCTGTGTGTGTGTGTGTGTGTGTGTGTGTAGCTGGAGGCTGAAGCAGTGTTTCGAGCGGTCACTATTGCCAGTCAAACCAACTGTCCTCTCTATGTGACCCGCGTGATGAGCAAGAGTGCTGCGGACATCATCTCACAGGCCAGGAAAAAAGGTACTCGTCAACACAATCAGTTGGGCAATTCATACATTTTTAAAAAGATAGATAGATAGATAGATAGATATATAGATAGATAGATAGATAAATATATGTATTTATTTATTAAAATGTTTAATTTAAAATTTTTAATTTACATTTTTAATTTACATTTTTAATTTTTAATTTACATTTTTAATTTTTAACTTACATTTTTAATTTACATTTTTAATTTTTAAATTTTTTAATTTTTATTAATTAATTTAATTTTTAATTTAATTTAATTTAATTTAATTTAATTTAATTTAATTTAATTTAATTTTATTTTATTTTATTTTATTTTCAATAATGGAAAGAATCTATTCTGATTTTATTAGTCAGTACCAATACCAGAGACATTCCTCAGTTCTCTGAACCAATTTCAGTAATTACAAGTAAATAATAAATTAAAACATAAATTAACACATAAGTAAAGCATGAATATGAAGACGTTAAAAATTGTTCTATTATGTGAAGATTTTTTTTTTAAATATCTAATTAATCTAATAATGTGACCTGTATTGCATATTGCGCAGATCTGTTTTGACACTCAAACATCTCAGATTCAACTCACATTTGAATATAGTCACACGTCTCAAAACTACTTAGCAGCATGAAATAACACTTTTATTCAAATGATGGAAAACCGAGCAAAGACAACCAACGAAGCAGTTCATTTTAGCTGAGTGAAGTCTGTCTGTACGCCGCTTTGAATCTCTTAATAATCATGTTTATACTTTATTTGTTATAGTGCGATTTACTTCTGACTGGAAAGCCTCTGATTGGCCATTGCGCTCACATGCTCTAGTTTGAAAGCTGCTGCTGATAGACGCTTATTATGTTTTGAAAAAGAATAATCAATTTGTAATATTAAGCACATTTCACATATAATCGTTCGTGTGAATGCACACAATGTTCTGGAGAAGTTTCCGAGTGAGCTGAAGGTGCAGGACATGATGAAATGTCAGAGAAACGAAGAAATCCCAGCAGTGTTGGCAGCATAACGTTTGAGCTTTCACAGATGTGGATGAGTTTTGAGTTAAAATAAACCTCTGTAGAGTTACACTCATCTTTGACGTGTATATTCATGACAGTAATGACCTTCAGTTGGATACATCTGTGTGACATGTGTTTAAATAACAGTTTAATTATTGTAAATTATAGTATTATTAAATTAGTATTACTAAATAGTAATTTCATTGTATATTAGCTGTCTGTACATTATTTGCTCTCTGTGAAATGTTTGTTTTATATGCCTTGGCTGGTCTGTTGTAAAGGATCCACAGTCCATCATTGTAATAGCTCTAGCTGTTTAGTTGCTGTAAATCATTCAGACGCAGCGCTCTCACTGTGGGAGGTTCATACAGGGACCCAACCAGAATCAACACATATAACATGAGCTTTTTCACATTTCATTTTTTGTCTTAACATGTGGCACAGTTTAAGAGAAGTGTCAAGTATCAGGAGTACAGAAGCCAGCTTATAAACAATATTTAATTATGGTCTTACAAATGAAAATACATAAAACTGTAAAAGTTAAGGCTGTAAGTGTATACATTTTTAAAAAAAGCTGAATTATTTGCATGGAATGCCAGTTAAAGGGTTAGTTCACCCAAAAAGTTAATAACTCTCCCTCATGTCATTCCAAACCCGTAAGACCTCCGTCCATCTTTGGAACAGACTTTAAGATATTTTAGATTTACCATATCTTCCGGACTATAAGTCACACTTTTTTCATAGTTTGGCTGGTCCTGCGACATTAGTCCGGTGCGACTTATTTATCAAAATTAATTTGACATGAACCGAGAGAAATAAACCAAGAGAAATGAACCAAGAGAAAACATTACCGTCTCCAGCCGCCAGAGGGCGCTCTATGCTGCTCACTGCTCCTGTAGTCTACACTGAAGACATAGAGCGCCCTCTCACGGCTGGAGACGGTAATGTTTCCTCTTGGTTCTTGGTTCTAAATGAATGCAACTTATAGTCCAGTGCGACTTATATATGTTTTTTTTCCTCATCATGACATATTTTTGGACTGATGCGATTTATACTCAGGTGCGACTTATAGTCTGAAAAATACGGTAGTCTGAGAGCTCTCAGTCCCTCCATTGAAGCTGTGTGTACGGTCTACTGTCCATGTCCAGAAAGGTAAGAAAAACATCATGTGACATCAGAGGGTCCGTTAGAATTTTTTGAAGCATCGAAAATACATTTTGGTCCCAAAATAGCAAAAACGACGACTTTATGCAGCATTGTCTTCTCTTCCGTGTGGGTTGTGAGCGCGTTCACGATGCAGCAGCAGAAAAACTGGGTGAATGGACAAATCTCTCAGATTGCACTAAAAAAATAACTTCATTTGTGTTCAGAAGATGAATGAAAGTCTTATGTTTCTGGAACGTCGTGAGTGAGTGATGACAAAATTCCCATTTTTGGGTGAACTAATTATTTAATAATTTCGGCATCAACACTTTTATGTCTCTGAAATGGTTGCGAGCGTTCCCAAAAGTGCTGTAAAATGTCTTACAGTCTCTAGTATGCTATTCATCACTGTTGTGGTGCGTTAAATTGGGTGCTTAATCACTGTCTTTAAATGGGACACAACCCGGAGTCATTCTAGACTGTGCCTCTTTATTCTTTCTGACTGTCCTGAACGGAGACTAAAGGCTTGTGTCGGTGGAGATTTATAAGGTAGTGCTGTGGGGTTTCATCCTCTCAATGCTTGTAATGAGTCTTATGTGCATTTACTTGCTGTAACAAGCATCATTGTTAACATTTAACATACATAAGGTTGAGGGATTTGATCAAAGCCCCGGTTATTTCTAGGTAACGTGGTGTTTGGTGAGCCGATCACTGCCAGTTTGGGGACCGATGGGACTCATTATTGGAGCAAGAACTGGGCAAAGGCGGCGTCTTTTGTGACCTCACCACCCCTCAGTCCTGACCCAACCACTCCAGACTATCTGAGCACCCTGTTGGCCAGGTAAACACAAGCATATCCCAAAATATATGACGTCATTTTACAATACAGTTCTGTGTGTTAGTCCTTTTCTGGTGGGACTTTAAACTGAAAACCATTGGCTAAAAAAAAATCATTGATTGAAAATATGAAAAACAATACAGTTGATATTTGAAGTTTACTGTAAAATATTTCACTGATGAACTCGCCATCCAAACAAGGATTTTCCCTGCTAATGGCCAGAGATGATGGTATACGTAAACAAAATGATTAGTCATTGAATAATTCAACAATTTGTTAAAATATGCTGGGGTCTTCATAAACGTGCATACACACAGATTTAGATTTTAACTTAGAGTGTGTGTGTGCTCTACAAAGTGATTTTATTTTGGATTATAAACAGTCTTTGACATGGAAAAGTGTTTATGGCAAAGTCATGGTCAGAGTACTGCAGATATCTGGAAATCAAAGCAATTCTTGCCCCTAACCATTCTCAAATGAAGGAATTGGGCATTGACTGGTGCTCCGTTATATGTTAATGGCATTAATTAGGGGCCGTCTACAAGGCAGAGATCTAAAGAAACGGTCGTTATGTTTCTGTTTTTATGCAACATTTTATAAATGAGTTCCCCACACATCATCTAAGACTGTCTGTGTGTTTCAGTGGTGATCTGTCGGTGGTGGGCAGCGCTCACTGCACGTTCTCTGTGGCTCAGAAGGCTATAGGGAAAGACGACTTCACTCAGATTCCTGAAGGAGTCAACGGAGTAGAGGAGAGGATGTCCGTCATCTGGGATAAGGCTGTGGTAAGGATCAAATCTAGCTGAAAATGGATCTGTGATTGCACATCAATTACGAGTTGATTCTACTTCACATCCTCAGATACAGAAAAGACAAAATACCTCAATTTGAAAGCTCATTTGAATTGAATTCGAATTGAATTGAGTGAAAGTTTATCATTTGCTTGTGTTTTTAAGTCCTGTCAGTTTAACAGGGCACAAGAGATAGAGAGCGCGCGAGAGAGAGAGATAGAGAGAGAGTGTGCGCGAGAGAGAGCGAGAGAGAGAGAGCACGCACAGGAGAGAGAGAGAGAGATAGAGAGCGCGCGAGAGATAGAGAGAGAGAGAGTGCGCAAGAGAGAGCGAGAGAGAGAGAGCACGCACAGGAGAGAGAGAGAGAGAGAGAGAGTGCGCAAGAGAGAGCGAGAGAGAGAGAGCACGCACAGGAGAGAGAGAGAGAGAGATAGAGAGCGCGCGAGAGAGAGAGAGAGAGAGAGTGCGCAAGAGAGAGCGAGAGAGAGAGAGCACGCACAGGAGAGACAGAGAGAGAGAGAGCGCAAGAGAGAGGGAGAGCGAGAGAGAGAGCACGCATGGGAGAGAGAGAAAGAGAGAGTGAGAGCACACGTGAGAGAGAGCGAGAGCGTGCAAGAGACAGAGAGAGAGAGCGAGAGCGCGCAAGAGAGAGAGAGCGAGATCGCGCAAGAGAGAGAGAGAGAGAGAGAGAGTGAGAGAGAGAGAGAGAGAGAGAGCGAGCAAGCGAGCCCTGGCCGCACTTTCACCGTCTTCAAACAACACGAGCGCTTTCTTGCTCTCTCTCCCTCATGCATATTAATCAACTGACATGATGGTGTCGATGTTTAAATAATTTAAAATGAGAATGTTAGTGTGCTCATCCCATTTTTTTTGTAAGAAAAAATTTGATTAGATTTCATATCGCAATATATATCGCAGAAAAAAAAATATCCCAATGTAATTTTTTCCTAATATCGTGCAGCCCTACTTCAAAATTAAACAAACACTGTGTTTGATTCTCAGTTGTCTGTTTTTCCTTTGCTCAGGTCACTGGTAAAATGGATGAGAATATGTTTGTGGCTGTGACAAGCACCAATGCTGCCAAGATCCTCAACCTTTATCCACGCAAGGGTCGGATAGCCGTGGGGTCCGACAGCGATCTGGTTATCTGGGACACAGACGCCATCCGGACAGTCACTGCTAAAACACATCATTCTGTAGGTGCTCTTTAAATAAATGCAGAGAACGCTTTACACACCCATAGTTCAGAGGAACATCTAAACATAGAGAGGAAACTGAACTGGCTGACATTCCAGTTCCTCTGAGCAGAATTAGATGCTTCTAACTAATCAAACTGTTAATACAGGTACCCTTCGTAAATAAAACCACTGGATAGAAACAGGCCACAAAACCAGATCTGAACGATAAGACCACTTGGGTTTCTTTATTAAGTTTAGCAGAGATTTATTATTGTAGGAATGTATTGAGAAGAGTTGCAAGCATAATTGTTAATGAACCAACCAACAACTTACAGGTTTGTGCAACAAACATAACTTCTATCTCAGTTAATGCAGCTTTTTTTGCTATTACTTTTCTAATCGATTACATATTACAGTTTCACTAATCAATTAGTGGATTTCATGAGGAGTACTTATTATGGAAATAATAGAATATACTTAAGTGCAAACGTAATGTAATGTTTCCAGAGACTTAACGGCATGTTATTTACAATTAATTGAAAATTTACTGTAGTTTACATTTGTATTGAATGCAGTTAGTTAATGAGTGCTTTTTGATCCACTTAGGATGTATGCACATCTATATAAGTGATTTCATAATTCTGTCATCCTTACTTCTTGTCTTTGTCTTTTGCAAACAGTTGTTAAAGCCAATAACTCAACTGCAATGTGCTAAATTATGCTAGCATCATGCTAAAACAAGATAGCAATGTGTTAAATAATGCTAATGACATGGTTAAAAAGCTAGCAATGTTAAATCATGCTAGCAAACATGCTAGCAGTGTGCTAAATCATGTTATCAACATGTTAAAACGCTAGCAAAGTGTTAAAATATGGTAAGAACATGCTAATTTGTGTAAACAATGTATTAGAAGATATCATTAACATTTTATTGACTTCAAATAAAATCTTTGACCACACTTTAGTCTAGGGACCAGTACTCACTATTAATTAACTAATTTGCTGGTTATTAATAGCTAGTAAGGTAGTTTTTAAGTTTACGTATGGGGTCTGATTAAGGGATCTAACACATGGTCATGCAGAATAAGGGGCCGTTCACACAGAAAACGTCTTTATATCTAAAAACACGAGACGCTGCGCTCAAGAATGATAAAAAAAAAGTGCCGCACAGTTGCCCCGCCTCCGGGGTCTTCTGATTGGTCCACTCTTTTAGAACTGACATTGATGAGAGGCACTGCGTGTAAAGGTTGAAATTCTTCAAATACTTGACACGGCATCTTAAAAACACGGCACTCATGTGCAAGACGGAGTAAAAGATGCGAGACGTGAACACAATGGTCATTCACGTTCACCAAGCGTTTACATAGAAAAACAATAGAAAAGTAGCACATTGGAATGGAAGAACGCATTCTGTGTGAACGGCCCCATGGCATTAACATGTGCTTTATAAGTACTAATTAACCAAAACCAGCCAATATGCTAGTAATATTCATTCTAACAAGCAAATAGTTAATATTGAGAATTGGTCCCTAAACTAAAGTGTTACTTAATCTTCAAACTTAAAGTTTTCAAGGTTATTTCAAACTTGTCAAGCCAACGTCAAAGTTTGTTAACCGACTTTACTCATCTTGTTACCATTGCAATGAATCTACAATTTGGACAATGACAGTTTTTTTGTGTCACGGTCCAATTGAAGTTCTGGAGAACCTGCAGTGAGCAGTTTATGACCAAGCCATGAAAGGGTCCAGACTCTTTTTCCTCTTCCAAACATAAGCATAAGAGCATTAAACTACTGATTGAAGAGACGATTTTAGATTCAGGTGAGATGGGAATTTCCAGAGCAGATACTACAAGGGCTAAATATGTGTGGATCATTTGAAAACCATTGGGGGAAAGATTCAGCAGAACTCAGGCGCTGCCAAAATGACATCACATTTTCATTTCCTTTTCGGCCCCTTCTCTAGAGACCATTACACATCCAAACAGCTCTGCCTGCCATGGCTTTCAACTGTGGATAACATGGCTGGTGTTTATTGATTGTTTATTCTGTGGCTCTGTATCCTTGGTTCCCATGCTCTGTGAAGTCACCTAAAACACGACTAGCTCACCTGCCAGAGAGCCTTGTGTTTGCCAGCGTTCTTGACAGACTTTGCGTGTGTGTCATTTCCTGTTCATGCACACAAAGGATGGACGAGCGCCAAATGCAGAGACTGTGGATCATAGCCAGACATCACAACATTTACGAAATCTACTAGAGAAGTGGAAAGTAGGGCAGTATTAAACTGGTCAGAGAGAGGGGTAACGAAAGACAGGAGGCCAAGACGAGGAAATAGAGAAGGATGTTTTCATCATTCCTCTATCCAGCTTGTGATCTCCATTAGTGTGGAACAACTTGATGTTTCTCTTTGCAGAAGCTCAAACTTAAAACGGCTGTTTGTGTCAAGAGTTTATGTTGGAAAGCACAGCAGCTCGATGTCATGTTGGACGATTGGATGAAAAAAAGATATTGCTGTTTCCATGAAAACATGAAACTGAAAAGCAAATCAGCATATTATTCTGATTTCTGAAGATCATGTGACTGAAGACTGGAGGAACGATGCTGAAAATACAGCGTTGCGTCACAGGAATAAATAATATTTCAATATATATATTTACATAGAACACAGTTATTTTAGATTGTACTAATATTTCACAATTTTACCATTTATTAGTTTTGTTTTAATAAATGCAGTTTAGTTAATTGGATAAAAAGCCAATGTGCAAATTGCAGGCTATAAAAATAAATCACTGTAGGCAATGCTATGCATTATATGCACAAAATGGATTGAAATATAAATATTAAATCATAAAAAACAGCCATAGTACCTGTCCCCAAAAATATGGTAGTGCTATAGTAAGGACCAAGAAAAAAGCAAAAAAAAGCATTGCACTGCAGTGATCATTTTTGGTTCATGTGTTGCGTGTTGTTGTGTTCTAGGCAGCGGAGTATAATGTGTTCGAGGGCATGGAGCTGAGAGGTGCACCTCTGCTGGTCATCTGTCAGGGGAAGATTGTTCTGGAGGATGGGAACCTGCACGCGACCGCTGGCACTGGACGCTTCATTCCCTGCTCCCCGTTTCCGGACTTCGCTTACAAGCGCATCAATGCCAGGAAACAGGTACAGCACAGACCCCATGACCCTGGACACATGCGTGACAGTAGTTCATTTGTTTTTACAGTACATTCAAGGCAGCACTGTACTGGAATTGTTTTATCCCCCCCCCCCTCACAGTTTTTGCAGTTAATCATAATTTTTCTAGAAAAGTCACATTTAGTTGTTTTTGTGTCGAGTCAGTTTTTTCCATTTTTGTCCACTGTTTGTATTAATTCAGCAAATCTCCAAAATATCTTGCTTACATTGTACACAAAGTGATGATAGCGCAACACGATTGACCTTTCTCAACCATCTGGAAACAATTTCCAAGCCGAATTTACAATTTATGCGAGCACACAGTTCCCAAAAACAACCCACACGAGGATAAACGCAAACACCCAAACTTCCCTTTCTCAGTCTTTCTCTGTAAACGGTAACCTGTATCAAACTGAAGCGCTGTGTTTGGCTCTCTCCTAAAGCTGGCCATTCTGAAGGCGGTCCCCCGAGGCATGTACGACGGCCCCGTCTCTGAATTCTCACCCATGTCGAGGGGCGGCACGCCATCTGCCTCCACCCGTAACTCACCCACCAAAGCCCCTGTGAGGAACCTCCATCAGTCTGGCTTCACACTGTCAGGTGAGTGACCATGGAGCTACAGTAGCAATGCCAGGATCATGGGCTTGATTCTCAGGGAATGCATGAAATCTTGAACGCAATCTCATTCGCTTTGGGTTAAAAGCTAAATGCATGAATGAAATACAACAGATGCAGAACCAAGCATAAAGAGTTCATGACTTTTCACCTGATCACTTGACTACTTCTATGACGTATTTCCTGTATTTGATCCAAGTGTTCAAGTGAGCATGGGACACACTAATAAATATGCAACTCTTATCAGTACTCTATTTTGATTTTCAATACTTTGCATTTTAAATCAAAGTCCAGTAGTCCCTAAAACAGTGGACACAATTTCATTTTGCAGTCCTGAGTGATAAAAAGCAGTTGCAAACTCATTTACACCAATGCATAGAATAGCACTTCACCCCCTTTTTAAGTACACATTCTTGCGTTTGTCTTTTTGTCTGAAAAAGGTTTTGGTACGCGCTTTATTGAACACTGTTTTTACATCTCTGTGTTTCTCCGTAGGTCCTGAGGAAGCCCCCGTCAGACCGGCTGGGAGACGCACCTTTATGCCCCCCGGGGGCCGCTCCAATATCACCTCCCTCAGTTAAACAGAAAGAGCATGCAAGCGAGAGGCCAGGATCAAATCAGAAGTGTAGAAGTAAGGTGATTAGTCAGGAAAAGAAAGAAAAGAAGCGTAAACACTGAACTCATGCCTTACCCTCCATGATTTCCTCCTGCTGAGCGACTGAAGACCAGAAGCCCACCTCTGAGAGAGCAAAGCTTTTAGTGTAGCGTTACCTTCATTTGTGTGTTTAGAGAAACTGAATTAGAAGACATTAGAATTACCGTAAAACAATGTTTGCGTTTGGTAGAGGAAGGACTACTGTGGTGTGTTTCATAGAGCTTCGTCTGTACTCCCTCATAAGCTTTATTTGCGTGCATCAACTGTGATTATGCTAGTTAATGTCACTTTGGAAATGAAGTTGAAGTGCATTTTTTTTTAAGTATAATAAAGCTGAATGTTAAGGAAATACATGCAATGATACACAAGTTACATACATTCACATACTGTACCGTCTCGCTGGAGCTGCAGATACACACAAAACTAAATGAATAGCTGAACTTCAGTCAATTTCCTGCAAAAACGAATGATGAAAACTAAACAAAGTCTGCAGAAGAAAGATATTCACCTTTTGCATTTTAGTTCAAGCTTAAATTATCGAAAAAGAAATGATTAAGACGTTCTACAATGTCTTTTTTCTTAAATAACACAAACTATTGGAAGAAGTTTTTGATATCTGAATCTTTCATCTGACTTTGGTTGGAAAGCTCTCAGTTACTGGAAAGAGACAACATACTAATAACAGTGGTGTAAAGAGATTTACCGGTCGAGCTTGTTTATTATATTTATGTAGGTTTGATTATATTTCCTTTCTTTTTTTAAACGTCCAAGTAAAAAAAAGCAGGTGAAAATGAACGTGTGATGTGCAAAATGTGTTCCTCAATAAACAAGTTACAACTGACTGACTGTGAATGATTTGCTCTGTGTATTTATCAGCTCACGATACAGGGAAATCAGAAATACTAATACATACACAGACATGAAACGCAGCTCTCAAACCCCACAAATAAACCAGGAAGTCACATGTCGCATTTGTACGATAATACAGGATTTAGAAAACTAATTCTAATGGTTCTGTTATACTTAAATTCTACTGTAATATTAGCTGTATATTCCATAACAACAACAATACAAATAATATATAAAGCAGGTGATATTAAATTGAAATTGTTTAAATTTAGTTTAACTTGATATTATATATATATATATATATGTGTGTGTGTGTGTGTGTGTCAAATTCTAAATTGGATGATAATTAGAAAAAATAATATTTCTGGGTGGACTGTTTGTAATATTTAATATATACCCGACCACTAGGTGGCGATATTGATTCATTGTTGTGTTAGTTCCACTAAACTTTAAAAGAGACCTACACTGTAAGACAAAGGTATGAGAAATATACTGGTAAATGTCTGCCAGGATGTCATCATTCAAGTTCATGGGCATTTTATTTAGCCCTACAACACAATGCAATGTGTAATCTAAAACAAAATAAATCATAATAATAATAAAACCTCATATTAACACAGTTTATAAGGCCCTATTTCATACAGAAGAAAATGAACTGTATTTATGTTTATATTATAAATGAGCCAGCGTGGTGTGAATATACCACGGTTTTATATATGCAAACCTTAGTCAGACTTGTCAGATGATGCTATTAAATAATTTTATTACTGTTTGATCTTTACAGTGTGGTCAATATCTCAAGTCAGCAGCTCACAATCCAGCAATGAATCTCCAAAAAAGGCTAAAGAACCAGAAAGGCCAAATAATGCGCTCAGTGGCATGAATGACAGTCCTCTGCAGCTCCACAAGCTTCACATTTACATCGTTTGAACGAATCCTGTGAAATGAATATCTTTGCATTCTGTTCTCTGTGTTCGTATGTTAACAAGAGCAGCTTTATAAATCATGGTGAACGGCTGGAGTCTGATCACTTGCTGAACAAGACAACAGTAAATCTTCACGTGCCTCCAAGGGGATCTGGGAAATCAGAGAAATCCATTAAACTAGTAAGGCACACATTTCACAGCCAGGTGCATCATTCAGTTCTTTCTGTATGTGTGTGATTGTGTAGTCAGCATGTCACTGGTAAGCAGCGTACGCCGTCAGTTAATTCTGATGCTTCCTTCTCGAATCCGTGATGTTGCAGTCTCCCAGTATGGATTTTCTCATGCATTTGCTGGAGTCCATGGCTGCATCCGCCGTCAGCTTCGAGTGGAGGAGGAACGCTGTCCAGACGTTAACTTGATAAACAGTGCTGGACGTTGTTGTTGTGTCCATCTTGAATGGCTTTGTTCGTCTCTTCTGCACTGAGGTTGTTGGTCTCAGCGTCTGCTTTGGTTTTCCTCAACCTCCAAAACAGAGAAAGGGCAACAAATCTAGTCATGCAAAAGTTTCACTGCATCAAAATGTGCAGTTGTTACCTTCAGGCAAGGTTATTGGAGTTGAGGGATTAGTTCACTTCCAGAATAACAATGTCCTGATCATTTACTCACCTCCATGTCATACAAGATCTCTCTTTCTTCAGTCGCAAATTGTTTTTTGAGGAAAACATTCTCACATTTTTTTTTCTGCTGCATTGGAACTGCAGTTTGGAGCTTCAGCCCATCGGTCTCCAATGAAGTCCATTATATGGAGCAAAATCCTGGGATGTTTTCCTCAAAAACCGTAATTTCTTTGCGACATGAACATCTTGGATGACATGGGAATACTTGAAAAGCTACTTGAAAAAAAGTGTTAACTGAAATAAAATGAAAGAAAATTTTAAGTTGTACTTGGTATACGCTACTAAAGTAACTAATGAGCCCCTAAAAAACTGAAATTAAAATTTATATAAATATATAGACATAAAATTCTAATAAAAATCACAGAAACACTACAAAATTACTAAACGTTTCCTTAAAATTTAAATAAAAAGGGAAAATACAAAAATAAAAACTATTACAATTTTCATTAAATTCCTGCAATTAAATGCTTTGACAATCAGGTTGAAAATATGTTTAATATAAAACTGCAATTAAATTCCTGCAATTAAATGCTTTGACAATCAGGTTGAAAATATGTTTAATATAAAACTGCATTTTGAGTAAAGGTATAACTTTGCTAATAAATTAATAATTATAGTAGTAATAATAATAATAATAATAATAATTATAATTATAATAATAATAATAACATATATTTACTTTACATTGGAGACAGATGCATGAAACTGGACATGACCCTGTTCAATTGTCCTAATATGTCTTACTTTTCCCTGTTGAAGACGATGAAGTCTCTTTGGACACTCTCTAAGCGCAGCTGGAGTTGCCCATTCTGTGTAATCAAAAGAAAAGAATGAGGTAATGTTTCATATAAAATACTACTAAGTGAATGGCTTGTGAAATAAGCAGGGTCGTAACCAACATAAACACTGAAGGGGGACAAATTCCCCTCTAATAATGGAAAATGGACTTCATTCATTCATTCATTCATTCATTCATTCATTCATTCATTCTGTGGTGGTCTAACAGAGCTTGTCTGTTGAGATGGCCAATCAAATCTATGAAGGCGGGGTTTAACGATGAACCACCATAGATTCAAGTTCTTTCTTTATTCTCTTTAAATTCTTTGTTTAATTCATTTAAATTAAAGGATAGCTTTGGCCTCCCAAACCCAAACTTGGAGTGGTTTTTATATAAATAAAACCTTTATCGGTTATCCTTTATCACATCATTATCTACACAGCACAGCTGATTAGTCTCTGACTATGATGAGTTTGCTGTTCAACATTCAAATACTTGACCAGTGTGGCCATCTGTGGTGTGCTTTCAGATAGTATCTGAAATAGGAGTCAACCAATATGTGTTTTTCAGGGCTGATCCTGATACCGATTATTACAGATCAAGTAGACTAATAACCGATATTTTGAACCGATATATATACACTGCCATTTAAAAGTTTGGGATCAGTAAGACTTGTGATGTTTTTTAAAGAAGTATCTTTTGCTCAACAAAGCTGCATTTATTTAATCAAAATACAGAACAGCCCACCCTCCTCAGTAATCTTGTAAAATGTTATTACAATATAGAATAATGGTTTCTATTTTAATATCCTTTCATATAATTTATTTTTGCATTATTTTTTTTAGCATCATTACTCAAGCATGTGTGTGTGTCACATGATCTTTTAGGATTCTTTGATGAACAAAAAGTTAAAAGAACAGCATTTGTTAAAAAAAAAAAAATTGAAAAATTTGCTATAACTTCTTAACAAAAAATGCTATAACTTCTTAATAATTTAAAACATCCTTGCTGAATAATATTTTTAATGTATTTAAAAAAAAAAAAAAAAAAGAATTACAATTTTATGACCCCAAACTTTTTAACTGTAGTATAAATTGTTAGAAAATATTTATTTTTCATGAAAAAAGAATCACAGGTTCCAAAAAAAAAACAAAAAAAAAAACAGCACAACAGATTCCATTTTCTTGTATTTTGTTGAAAAAATGCAGCCTTTATGAGCAGAAGAAACTCCTGTAAAAACAACTGTGTAGTGTACTGTATGTAAAAATGAAAATGAATGTCAAAATTAAGAATTACAAGGGTTCTGACAAAAACTTTCTTTAAATGCTGTTAAATTTTTCTATCAGTAAACCGGATTTGAAGGTGACAATACAGATAACCATAAGAAAAAAACTTTATATCGGTGCCGATAATCAGTAAATCAGTAACCCCTAATCTGAAATCAACATCTAAGATAGGTGAGTGCTCTTTTACTCCACTTTTAAATGTAGCATCATGTGTAACAGTTTTATATCCGATGCAGGAGTGAATGACTAGACATATAAGCAGCATCATTAATGCAACTGTGTTTATACTGCTGCACCAGTAAGCGGTCTATAGTATGTATTTTGTTGTGAAGTATGCAAACTGTGCTACTGTTATGAGAACATGTTCATCATGTTCATCTGAACATGTTCATCTGAAATAATGCAGTATACATTTTTAACCTCAATGCCGAATTAATTTATTTATAAACATGAAAATAATTCCATAATACAGGGCCTTTAAATAACTGAAAATGTTGTAGTGTTTACACTTTACAACCAGTGAAATTAAATGAGGTTTTACAGTCAGGATAAACTGTTTGTTCTCAAATTTCTGACAAGTATAATGTTCATATTTACTTTAGAAATTGACATGAATTTCCCATGTCTAAGAATCACTTTTTTTTTTTATTCCCTCACTTGCCAGATTCCCAAGACCATGACCACTGACATTTATTTAAATTAAATAAATAAATTAACATAAGTGATCTGTCTTGAATTTTAACCTTTTCATTATGTTTTAAATCTTAGTTTGTTTTATTGACTCTCCATCTCTAAAAGGCACTATTGCATTTTTGTGGATTAATGCTTATTGGAGACGAGAACCGTTTAAAACGATTAAGTTCAATTTGGTGAACTGGTTCAAGAAGATCCGGTTACATCGAGTGACTCGTTCAAGAACCGGATATCCAGCTGCTTTGATTTGAACTCTCTCACAACAGACACGGAAGAGAAGACAATGCTGAATAAAGTCATAGTTTTTGCTATTTTTGGACCAAAATGTATTTTCGATGCTTCAAAATATTCTAACTGACCCTCTGATGTCACATGGACTACTTTGATGATGTTTTTCTTACCTTTCTGGACATGGACAGTAGACCGTACACACAGTTTCAATGGAGGGACTGAGAGCTCTCAGACTAAATCTAAAATATCTTAAACTGTGTTCTGAAGATAAATGGAGATCTCACGGGTTTGAAACGACATCAGGGTGAGTCATTAATGACATAATTTTCATTTTTGGGTGAACTAACCCTTTAAAGCAACTGAAGTGTGAATTTATGGAGCATGTTTATAGTCTTCTGAATTTTGTGTAGTTTTGTCAGGTCAGGGCAGTGTTATCAGTTTGACTGAAGCTTCCAGACGATGAGTTTGCCCTGCTGCACTAGCTGTCTTGCAGGTTTGTGGCTGACTACAGGTGCTACAGCAGCAGACTGTCAGAGAGAGTCCTGCAGGAGCAATCACACTGACAACACTTCATGATGATAAAGCAACCAGAAGTCAGTCATGCATCCCGCAGAGCTTTCTCTTTCATCAGCAGGTGTGCGGTACAGCTGTCTGAAAGCACACATTTCATGAACAATGTGTTTACAGGTCAATATGCAAGGTACGAAAGCATTCAGTGATTCCAGTGGATTTCACTGGACTTTTTTTTACTTCCAGCTCTGGTCACTGGAGGTACAAACTGCACTAACGCTTTCCTCTACACTGTTAGAAGAAGAAGAAGAAGAAGAAGAATGACACATTTTTGTATTTTATCAGCACACTTCTAAGGGGGCACACAATGGCTTACATCAATTAAAATAAGATTCTTAATTTAAACCCATCGTTCTTGGAAAACTGCATATGAAGAAATTTATAAAGCATGATTTCCAGACTGATTTGAAAACTGATGTGAATTTCAAGAATGAATGTGATTTTATTCTATTTTTGTCAGGCTCAGATATTGCTTTTTGTGAATTTCCTGTTGAAACTGTTTGAAACAAGTTGCATTGTGTAAAGCGTTATAAAATAAGTGTCTTGATTTAACTTGAATTTAATAAAAAGCAAAGTTCTAGATTACTCATTTTATATCAAATTGCACAGGTAATAAAAAAAAACTAACAAACATCATATGCAAACCTGCAATAATAAAGGCCGTAATTTCATTATTTAACAATGACTTAGACCAAACATGACCCTAAAAACCAAGTGGAAACAAAACTATGATTGTTCATCCAGAACTTTATCTAAGTGAATGGTTCCTGGTCAAAATAAGATACAATGTGGAGCAGATTTCAGCTGATAGTTGAAAGTCTGTTCAGAGAGAGACTGGCATGAATCAAGCATTACAGGGCCATAAATGTCTCCAATATAACACAAAATGTGTACTGCAAAGCAATACGACAGGAGCTGGAAGTGCTGCCTGTGTAAATGTGTGCAGTCGTGGCTTTGAGGCGTCAGCAGGTGTCAAGTGTTTGAAAGCCCCTCCATGCAACTACACCAGCGGTGCAGGGATTTCCTCGAGTTAGCATGACTGATGCTTAGCATGCTACAATCCAGCAGAGGCCTCCTACACAACACATCCAATAAAAGCTCTTTGAAATTCAGCCACAAGTTTCTGAACACTCAGTATGTCATGCTCCACAAAAGCAATGCATTGCTTTTCAATTTATATGCAAATATAAATGTTACTTTTTCAAATCCGTGATGCAAGTTCCTTTGTTTTCCCAGATACTCTCTGACGGCTCTCAGTTCTAGACTAAATTAGAACATGCATTTACTCATCTCACACAAAACAGATTCAGTATTCCTCAAAATCAATAAAATAAAAACAGTGAAATGCACACTCAGAATACGATGCAAACTTTCCATTTCAAAATCATGCATTTAGTTACTTTTATAGGGAGTAATGCAATATAATGCATCACTTTTAGAAGTAACTTTCCCCGACACCAGCTGTAAATATGTGACTTTCCTAATAATCAGTGCTGATGAGGATTGAAGCCCAGATTAAAGAAACGGAGGCCAGTGAGCTCCAGGAAGGGAGCCAGTCACTGTGGGATGCTTCTCTTTATTCTGTTCTCACAACAAGAGTTCAATTTTCCGCTGCATTTATCTGTGATTGGATCGAGCTCTTCTCTGCGTACATTACAAACTTGAGTGGGAGGAGAGAAGTGAGAGGCTTTAGGGACAGATGGAGTCAGTGGGAGGAAGTCTGAGAGAAACAGAGTCAGGAGCAGATACTGGACAGGGCAGGACTGGTCAGACGCTGTTATTGATCCCCACTGCTTCAGAAAATGTGCACGTACAACGCTAACTCCATCAAGGAAGAACTGTATAAACTTGTTAAATCATCCAAACCAAAAACATGTAGACCATCTAAGCTACTAAAAGAGGTGCTTCCATAGATCCCCTTCTGAATATCATTTATTCATACTCTAATAAAAAAAAAAAAAAAAAAAAAAACACAATTTGATCCTGGAGAATAAGTTAATAACAGACCGATCTCAAATCTTCCATCTATTGTCATGTATTTACAATTTTTTGTAACTACAAGATTTGTTATGATGTTAATTTAGTAAATGTAAAATATATTAACTTTAAATGCGATATTTAATTATACTCTACAGTGAATATTCTAATTAAGTACTTTATGTCTGCTTTAATATGTCAACACACATCAAAATAAGTGTACTTTACAACAAAAGATTTAAACGGAATGATTTAAAAGCTTTTAATTTGACATTAGTTTAAGTGCACTCTTTAAAAGTGCATTAAGAGATTAATGGAAGTGTCTCTCGAAGTAAACTCAAGTGCCTTTAGTTCATTCATATCATCTGCAAGTACAGTTTAAAAAAAAATAAGCTTTTGAGATTTGAGGCAAACTACAAGTGCACATTAAAAACAATTAAGCGCACTTCTTTCCTCACGTTTTTGTCTTGAAAATCTTGCATAGTTGTCTATTTAATTTTTACCACCACAGTTTCAGAGTGTGTATCATGAATCAAAAAACAACAAAACAAAACTGTATTAAAACAACAAAAGTTCAGCGAGGAATTAAATCACAGTGCAAAAAAATAACAAAATAAAATACAAAAAAAGCTAATGTTTCTAAAGGTCAATAATTCTGATCTCTCATTGCACAAATCCTTTAGAGAAGTGATTCATACAGACAAACAGAGAAGAGAGCCAATGCAGAAGAACTCAAGGGAAACATGTTCATGTAATAAACAGGACTTCAGTTGTTTCATGTCTTGTTGCATAACCACATGGCTGACAGTGTTAGCAATGTTTGTTTTTTTACAAAGACTGTGGTGTGACTGTGACGTTATGAAGTAATAAAAGAGCTGCTACCTGAGGAGATCCGTCAGAGCCACTCTCCCTCGTCTTCCTCGCCAGCCTCTTCTTCTTCTTATGCAGCGGTTTGGATTCCAGGATCATCTCCTCCAGCTCAAATGTGGGGTCGCAGTTTAGTCGACGCCTCTGTCATCACACAAACACTCATTTACATCACGCATGTCATCACATTAGTTATGCACAGATTGAAAAATATATTCGAGCAAGTGGCTTTAATAGTGCCAGGGCTACTCCGATCTCAGAACATTTTTACAGTGCATTTGAAACAGCATAAGTAATTCTTGTGGGTAATCTGAATAGAGAACAATTACCACAAGCAAACAGAAATGTGCAAAGATAACCTCAACAAAATGCTTCTAAAATGTGTTTTTGTAGTGTTTCATTGATGGACACTTCTCTTCCGAGATTCACGGCATGAAAACCTCTCATCACCATAAGATCAATCACCATAAATCTGCTCGAGGTTTGCAGAGTGTAACCTAAATTAAACCAGCCGCATCTGCAAACATGTTCTGGTTCTGTAACCCGAACATAGAGAAAACCATCAATATCTATGGTTGTGTAATTGTCTTTATTATAATGAACCCCTGACGTTTTGATATTTTTACAAAAATGAAAGTTCTGAACACAAAAGAAGATGTTTTCATGAATGTTGAGAACCAAACAATCATTTTTTCCAAAATACTATGGAAGTCAATGGCTACCAGTAACCAGGATTTTTCAGGACTTTTGTGTTCAACTGAAGGAAGAAACTCATACAGGTTTGGAAGCAGTTTAAATCCTTCATATCTGGAACGTCTGCAGGTGCATGTGTGTGTGTGTGTGTGTGTTATAAACTCACATTAGGGAGGAAGCCAGGTGGGGTTTGTTTGCTGAGCACAGCATCCCAGTTGACATCAGAGAGGTATTCCAGGTTCTGGAGCTCCGAGAGACTGGAAATCCTCTTCTGAGCATTGACACACAGCAGCTGACCACAGAAGCAGACACACTGCATGTTTCATACGGTACGAGATGTAACTGGGATTATCCAGTGAATAAAGCATGACTAGAGCACCATTTGTGTGATCAATGCTACCTTTGGTAAGAGTGATCTGATCCCTGTAGACCAGGCCGCAGGGTAACAGGGGTGCGCTATGTGGAAAGTGTGCAGGATCTCATTGGCTGGTGTGTTGGTGCGCATGATGTACGGCCTCTACGGAGGTCAAACCCACAGTCAATGAAACATCTATTTCTTCTTCAGTTTGATTCTCAGCAGTACTTGATGAGGCTAATAGCAGGGTTGGCGTATGTCTTACTGCATGTATGGCTCACGTCATTCTTGCACTAATACTGACCTCAGATCAGATGTTTGAGAGAGAGCCTCACCTGTCCACGGAGAAGCTCATACGCAGTGATCCCTAAAGACCACCAGTCCACTGCGAACGAGTAACCTGGGTGGGTTCCCTCGAACGACTGGAACAGCTCTGGAGCTGCAACAACATATGCTTTCATCATTATTATTCTCTAAAAGTACTGTTATTTGTACAGCCCACTTGTTTAAAAGAAATCAGCATGGAACACTGCTGAAAACAATGCTAATTCAATGCTAATTCAATGCTAATTCAATGCTACTTTCTGGTCTTTTTTCTATCTGTGGTTCCGTGTTGCTCTAAGCTCCTTATTCTCAGTCAGTAAATGATAGCATTATCATCTAGCTAAATGCATTATTAATTGAGTCAATGACATGCATATAATTTACACAAAAGCACACAGTAATACCAGTAAACTGCTGTGAAATTACTGGAAAGGACTTTACCGGTAAATACAAAAATACATTAAATTTTTTCCCCTTAAAACATGATTTGGTTCACTGACTTCTAATACAGTTGAATGACTTCTGTAAAATAGCTGTATAATAGTTAATGACAAGGTAAAATCACACAGATAAAGCTTAACTAGAAGCCTCTCAGTGTTATAGAGAAGTATGAAAGCTCTCACCCATGTACGGTTTTGTCCCCGCAATAGATGTGGCTTTTAAGTCTTCCTTCACAATAGCAGCAATGTTAAAATCTGTCAGGTGAGCATGACCTGCAAAGAAGAGATGCACGCTCAATAAAACCATATAATGTAGACAACTGTATTTAACATGAGGCTACAAGATATAAACACAAATATAAGCAAATAAAAAAGTCTTTTAGTTAAATGAAAGTGGTTACACTGAGATCGATGGTCTCATGCTCATTGCATCCCAATTTGCATACTGGCAAGCATTTGTTTTGCTGGTGATGGGAAAGTGCACGCTGCTGAAAGCATGGGACACGCTACTATATCATGAAATCAATGCCTCTTGATACCTGCAAGGTCTTTAATATCTGGAGAAAGCTATCTGTTAGCATGCCCATTCATCTCATTGGCATCTGCTCAGTTGGAGCAGGACTGGAAGTATGTGACCTTCATGATGTCATCTTGTTTGCATCTGATTTTCTTTTTTGAGGCAAGCACCTCAGCTCTGGAACTTACTCTGGAGCCGCAGGAAATGATGCACTGACAACACCGAACAATGTGCACAGTCCCGACCCTTTTATCTATCTGGAGTCATAAGCATAAATCATTTCCATGCTTTTAAGAGGCATCAAAACACAAAACAAGAAGTCAATGCCAATGCCACCTAAAGCAAGTACTATAACATAATGAAATCTTTTGGCAATGTTATAGCAGAGTTGCAGCATCTACCAAATGGGCTCATTTTTTAAGACTTGACACGATAGAAGAAGCATTTAGGTAAATTCATTATTTTATTTTAATGAAATGCATTGCCATCGGGTCAGTGTCACACCACTGTGATGCATTGTGCAAGACCCTAGAATTAAAGTCTTTAATACATGAAGAGAATACAGAAGAGATAACCAAGAGTTTAACAACGCCAACACAAACCAAGAACAGAACGAGCTGAGGGCTTAAACACACACAGGGAATAATCAACGTAACAGAGTAGATGTCTAACTCTATCAGAAACCATTATAACATACAATGATATGAGAACTCAGGCAATTATTAAGTGTATTCACATGCACTTTCTAAAATGTATTGTGCTCAATAAGTTGTCAACACGTGTGTGTGGTCATGTAAATGAGTTAAACCATTTTCCTTTGACAGCGTTAGTCCATAAATGGCTTAAAAATAAACTGATCAACATCACTAGGTTTTTACCAAAATCTAAGAATGTACCACTTAATGAGAGAAAAAGCTTTAATGTCGTTTCTAAAAAAAGGTTTACATTTCTACATCCTGGACCCAACTTTGATTCATATGTTGAAAAACTGTGGTGGCTAATTTGGCATCACATTACAAACAGTGCTCCTCCTTCTATTACGATACATTCAGTCCAAAACAGCAGCTTTGACTCACAGTATAAAGGTTGAAACATCACCTTCCAAAATCTATTCGAGCCTAATAAAACAGTTTGTTAGATTTGATTTGTGAGGCAGTTTCTCTACTCATTCCTGGTAATGACACTGAAGAAATAACAGTGACCGGAGCGCGAAAGCCAAAGTCAGCCGTTCACCTTGATGAAGATCTGCCATCGTCGCAGGGCACGAGGGAACCGGAGCAGATGCGACACACAGAAGGAAGGGGGTATACGGGGTTCAGTTTCTCTAAGTGTGTGCATATATGCCCCTAAAGCACAGACAGAGTAGATGCTGTGAATGTGTGCGGTGCTGATATGAATGTAAAACACCTTCATGCAGCAGCTGCATTGTTTACACGCCGACAATGGACATCGGTGATAAAGAGAAGATGAAAGAGTTTCCTGCAGAGAAACAATCTCATTTGTATTCATAGCAATTCCGCTGCGGTCTTTTGTTTTTAAAGGGGACATGAATTAAGAAGTCAAGTTAAAATGTTGTTTTGACATACCATTAGAGGTCACTGTGGTGCAAAAACATCCTGTGAGTTCTGATACCAAGACCAAGCTGCCAAAACAGTTCAAAGTTTTGGGAAAAGTTACTTTTAATAGTAATGCATTGCAATATTGTGTTACTCCCTTAAAAAAGTAACTTAATGTGTTACTTTTTATGGAAAGTAATGTATTCCGTTACTTTTGCGCTACTTTTTCTCATCTTTCCCTGCCAAACACTGAATTTTTGATTTTCTAGAATAAAAGTTTTTTTTTTTTTTTTTTTTTTTTTTTTTTTAAGTAGATGCTCTGTTCCTTATTTTTGATGCATTGCATGTTAGGATGCAAAAATATTATAAATGATATAACAAAATATTCTGGAGGCCATGAAATTTTGGTGAAAATCATACAAAATAATCTTTTCAAAAACGATGGCGAGGAAAGAGTTGATATAAAAAGTTATATTTTTGGCAAAAGTAAATGCCCTTACACACCAGACTGAAGTACATGTAAATTTACATCTGTACAGTAGAGGGCGCAGCTCAAGCAAACCTTTCAGCTGTGCCGCCATTCAGGATCACATGAAGAAAAAGTTCAACACTCTTCAGATTTATATATATATATATATATATATATATATATATATATATATATATATATATATATATATATTATTTATAAAATGGGATTAAATACATGAACGATATTTGTATTATTTAACATATTTAATTATTGCAGGTTTTTTCATATTCTGAATTTGACTGTTCTAGTACACCCTCAAAACAAAATTAAGACATTGTAAAAGAACATAATAGGACCCCTTTAATAGTGATAAATGGACCTTAAAGGTGCTGTAGAGTACAAATATAACTTTTATAAGGTGTTTGAACACAGTTGTGTTGCTGCAGTGTGTGAAAACAACCAGCCTACAATGGTAAAAATCCACTCAGTCATTGTTTTATAATCCCAATAATTCATAAGCAGTCTCTCTACACAAGCAGTTCCAGACTATGACGTCACGGTCGGTGAAAGCCCCGCCCATTTGTGATGCTCTCTGCTCTATTAGCACACGCACAGCTCTGAGTGAGAGGCAGCGGTCCATCATTACTGTTCTCTTGCTGCAGCCGCTGGAGACACAATGTCAGTGCCACAGAGCCATTAAAAGTGCCATGTGTTGGGATGCACCAACGAACAAACAGTAGGAGTCTCCACAGACCGCTGAGGACACAGTGGTTAACTTTCATTTTTGAAGGAAATGTTCCAGAAAAAAAAGGAAAAATCCTATTCTTTCTGCTAATATTTTACACTGGACTGCCTCACAAATATGGTGGCCAATCGTGCCATTTTCGCAGGATATGTCCTGGCCAAGATTTCTATACTGCCTAAAATATCCATGGCTTTGGTTTCCTATTTTCATACTTAATGACGGTAATGATCATTTGACCAATAACATGCAGACATTGTATGTAATGGGCCAATCGTGGTGCGTTAGACGGTGGGATCTACAGAGAACGGTCAAAGCGATGCAAATATGTGTACATTTTATTGTTGGAGTGCCAACTCACAAATGAGGGTTAGTAGTGCAGCTGGAGTTGTGCAAAGATTGCATCTAAAAGAGGGATCAATACCAACGCTTCGTGCTCAAACGTCCAAACTCCAGACAAAGTAAGCATCACGCATCATGTTTTGTTTTCTAAAAGAGCTTCTTGGCTGTCTGTAAGGCTAATGTTGCTAAAGCTACCATTGTCTTTGCCTGTTTCACTAATGCTGCCTTCACGCGCTACCAGAATGATCGTAAATATGAATGTGGTAGTTAAAAATTGCATTTGGAAGCAATGTGAGGATCAGTAACATGGTCACCACCAGTTAAACTATAACACACAGTATGCCTGCGAGCATGAGCTATTGAAGCTCTGCAATCGTCTGGAAAGGGAGGGGGGAACACCAGTTCATTTTCATTTAAAGGAGACAAACACAAAAAAAACTGCACGTTTTGCCTCATACCCTAAAAGTGGCAGTTTCAACAAGCTATTACCAGAGCTGGACTAGTTACCAGAAGGTCGCTGGTTTGAGTCTCGGTGCTGGCAGGAGTTGTAGGTGGAGGGAGTGAATGAACAATGCTCTCTTCCTCCTTCAATACTCATGGCTAGTGTCCCTGAGCAAGGCACTGAACACCCAGTTGCTCCCCGGGCGCTGGATCTATAGCTGCCCACTGCTCCGGGTGTGTGTTCATGGTGTGTGTGTGTGTGTGTGTGTACTCGTGTGCTCACTGCTCCGGGTGTGTGTCCACGGTGTGTGTGTGTGCTCACTGCTCCGGGTGTGTGTTCATGGTGTGTTCACTTCTCACTGCTGTGTGTGTGCATTTGGATGGATTAAATGCAGAGCACCAATTCTGAATATGGGTCACCATACTTGGCAAATGTCATGACTTTCACTTTCATCTAAAGTGTGTGTCACAGTCAGCAGCTGGTATGCCCTTGATAGCCACCAGAGGGCACTATTCTGAACTATTGATTATTTACATTGGACTCCAACTCCCATAACACTTTGCCTGAACTATTAAGTCTCATTTCCTTCAGCTGTGTGTGATTTACCATTTAGCTCAGCTGAGTATATACAGTATACTGGGATGACTGAGCTTTGGGTTGCAGAAGAATTGCTCTGCGTTTTCTGGTTTCACCTTGTAATGCTTTTTTTGCTTTTGTTTCATGTGTGTCACGACTGTGGATTACTTTATTAAATGCTGCACTTGATCTTCCATAGAGTTTGCGAGCGTTTCATGACTTTTTTTTTTTTTTTTTACTTTTAAACAGAACATTATTGTGACCTCTCCCCAGTTTTATTTACAGATATCAGCTTCTGGTTGAACAAGCGCAGGTCTCAAGACACACTTCTTTAACTTTCTCTCACGTGTGAGAATGCAGAGTGTTTTTCTGTGCGTCTGAGTGCTCTTGGTTCCTGCAGAAGGGACAATGGAGGTAATGTACCTCTTGTTCCTCAGGGAATAAAACCCTAACTGTCCAGCGAGCTGTGGAGAACACCTCCTCTAAACGTGAGGCCTGCAGTAGTCAGCACTTTCAAGACACCCTCCAGGGGTTAAAAACAGCACTGTCAGACTTTCAGTCAAAAGCAAATGGATGTTTTGGCATGGGCTTCATCAGCACTTAAAGGGACAGTTTTCTAGAAATAAAAATACTGTAATTTACTAACCCTCAGGTAATTACAAACCTGTGTCTTTTTTTGGCGGTGGGTTAGTATGCTACAAGGTAGTCAGATGGTAATATCTTGGTATTTTAGCAATATATCAAATCATTACATGATTCTCCTAAGGCAATGCAACTTCAAATTGGCCAAGTTCTCGTTAAAGTCAAATCAATGTGCAAAAAAGATGATATTACTATGGTACCATGTCCAAAAATTACAGTATTATCAGTATATTGATGTAGTTTTTAATACTGCCAGTGTACTTTAAGATCCTGAGGTTATTTCGCATATCAATACACAAACAAGATGTACAAGCGTTTTTATCAATCATTTTCATCTTTTTGCATCATTAGGTAACCAAATAACTCCATATTTCACAAAGATACCACATCCACAAACTCACTGAAGCATATACAGTAAATACAGCTTATAGGAGACATCGCTCCAGTATGGTGTGTATATGTAGTCTTTTGCAGCACAAGCATAAATATATTCTGCCATGGGATAGCAGTAAAAACTAAATATGTGTGCATTGCAAAGACAAAAGCTGAAAAGTTGATTAAAGTTGTATATGCTCATCCTAACAGAGGATACAGTCTAGGAAATCACATTATTGTGTTAAAGAACTGATTAGATATTTCAAAAGGCTTTCAAACTCAATGCATTGTTTGTTTTATTTCAATGATATTGAATTTAAGCCAATCGTTGGCCTGCAGTCCACAGCAATCCATTCAGTCGAGTTTGTAAATCTCTTCTATCTGCACTATTTTTAATTGTTGGTTCATGTACACAAGTATATACACTAAGGTAATGTATTAAATTTACAGACTTAAATCAACCCACAGAAACAAAATACTCACTGAATATTGGATTAACTCAGAACGAGTGTGAAATGGAAAGGCATTATATGGGTCATAAAAGTCTGTCAAAGCCATAAGAAGTGTTTAGTGCTGTCTGGTGAAAAAAAAATTCACAATCTGTATCTGAATCAACTGCTCTGAGACCACAGACATTAATCTCTACAGACAGAAGCAACCTAGATCAAAATAGAAAACCCCTCTGATGTTCTCGAGCACAGGAACAGATGTCCACCTGAGGCACATTAAAGGACAAATATGGTACGCTCTTAATAATCAAGCCTCCAAGACAGGCTTATCACAGCAATGTCATAGAATAACCACAGATTCCAGAGAGAACCTGTCAGTTCTTACCCTCTGGGCCTCTTCACTTTTGGGTCAAACTTGGTACTTTCATAGGCAAGAGTGACAGAAGCCTTCAAATGTATGGATATATAAAGTCACCAAGACACCATCTGATGACGCTACTTTTTTTTTTTTTTTTTTTTTTTTTAAATGTTTCATTTTTTCAGTCAAAAGTGACCGAAGAGGCCCAGAGTGTTTTTTCTTAGTGTAAATGTAAACAACTATTTTCCACTATATAGAAACTTTTGTGGATTGGAAAGTTTACATTTACATTTATTCATTTAGCAGACGCTTTTATCCAAAGCGACTTATGGATGAAGACAGTGGAAGCAATCAAAAACAACAAAAAGAGCAATGATATATAAGTGCTATAACAAGTCTCAGTTAGGTTAACACAGTACACGTAGCATGGGATTTTAAATAATATAATAAATAAAAAGGAAACAGATAGAATAAAAATAAAAAATAAAAGAATAGAGCAAGCTAGTTAGAGGTCTTTACACATACACACACACACACACACACACATATATACAATTGCATAATACATGAAAAGAAAATAGAATACAAACAGATTAGAAAGGTAGTTAGATTTTTTAAAGAATAGAATTAGAATAGTGAGTGTTAAAGTTAGAGGTAAAATAAAGATGGAAGAGATGTGTTTTAAGTCGATTCTTGAAGATGGCTAAGGACTCAGCTGCTCGGATTGAGTTGGGGAGGTCATTCCACCAGAAGGGAACATTAAATTTAAAAGTCAGTAAAAGTGACTTTGTGCTTCTTTGGGATGGCACAATCAAGCGACGTTCACTTGCAGAACGCAAGCTTCTAGAGGGCACATAAGTCTGAAGTAACGAATTTATGTAAATGGGGGCAGAGCCAGTGGTAGTTTTGTAGGCAAACATCAATGCCTTGAATTTTATGCGAGCAGCTATTGGAAGCCAGTGCAAATTGATAAACAGAGGTGTGACGTGTATTCCTTTTGGCTCATTAAAAATTACTTTTGCGTCCACGCTCTGAATTAATTGTAAAGGTTTGATAGAATTGTCTGGAAGACCTGCCAAGAGGGCATTGCAATAGTCCAGCCTGGACAGAACAAGAGCTTGAACAAGGAGTTGTGCAGCATGATCCGAAAGAAAGGGCTTGATCTTCTTGATGTTGAATAAAGCAAATCTGCAGGATCAGACAGTTTTAGCAATGTGGTCTGAGAAAGTCAGCTGATCATCAATCATAACTCCAAGGCTTCTAGCTGTTTTTGAAGGAGTTATGGTTGATGTGCCTAACTTGATGGTGAAATTGTGATGAAACGATGGGTTTGCTGGAATCACAAGCAGTTATGTCTTGGCAAGGTTGAGTTGAAGGTGATGGTCCATCGTCCAGCAAGAAATGTTCTTATGCACAAGCTGAGATGCGAATAGCTACCGTCGGATCATCAGGATGGAATGAGAGGTAGAGTTGAGTGTCATCAGCATAGCAGTGGTATGAAAAGCCATGTTTCTGAATGACAGAACCTATTGATGCCATGTAGACAGAGAAGAGAAGTGGTCCAAGAACTGAGCCCTGAGGCACCCCAGTAGTAAGATGTTGAGTCTTGGACACCTCACCTCTCCAAGATACTTTGAAGGACCTATCTGATAGGTAAGACTCAAACCATTGAAGTGTGGTTCCTGAGATGCCATTTGCCAGGAGGGTTGATAGGAGGATCTGGTGGTTAACCGTGTCAAAAGCAGCGGTCAGATCAAGCAGGATAAGTACTGAAGATTTGGATTCTGCTCTTGCCAGTCTCAGAGCTTCAACAACTGAGAGCAAGGCCGTCTCAGCTGAATGTCCACTTCTGAAGCCAGATTGGTTGCTGTCAAGGAGATTGTTGTGTGTGAGAAATGTAGAGACTTGTTTGAACACAGCTCGTTCAAGTGATTTTGCAATAAAAGGAAGAAGGGAAACTGGTCTGTAGTTCTCTAAAAGAGATGGGTTGAGGTTGGGTTTCTTAAGTAATGGAGTTATACGTGCCTGTCTAAATGCTGAGGGAAAAACACCAGTGTGGAGGGAAGTGTTGATGATGTGAGTGAGTGCAGGTACAACTGCAGGAGAAATGGCTTAAAGGAGATTAGATGGAATAGGATCAAGTGGGCAAGTTGTAGGGTGATTAGAAAGGATGAGTTTTGAGACTTCTGCCTCAGAGAGTGAAGAGAAGGATGTAAATGAGTCTATGTTTGCTGGTGATATGAGCTTGACTGATTGTGGTGTGGAAAATTGTGCACTAATGTGTTTAATTTTATTAATAAAAAACATTGCAAAGTCGTCAGCTATATATATATATATATATATATATATATATATATATATATATATATATATATATATATATATATATTAGGGGTGTAACAATACGCGTATTCGTATTGAACCGTTCGGTACGACGCTTTCGGTTCGGTACGCGGTACGCATTATGTATACCGAACGGTTCGTTGGAGTAATTAATTATATTTGGAAAAAAAAAAAAAACAGAGAGAGATAGAAATATAATGATATGCATTCAACAAGGTAGCCCAATAACCCAAACAACGTAACAGGCAACGCCCCTGACACTCCCGAAGAAGAAAAAAACACCAACTTATATGTTTATGTTAGGCTACTCAGCAGGCGCTCGCTCACTCAGTACGCGCTGAAGGCTCGTTGCAAAATAGCCAATGCGTTTAACAGACTAGAAATGAGAAGATCCCCCAATAACCAACAGGTCTGGTGTTTGGGTGCACTTTGGATTCCCTTTAAGCTATAATGGTGATGGCAAGAGAGTGGTGGATAAAAAAACAACGGTATGTCGCATCTGCAACATGACAGGGTACACCAGCGGGATTACAAAAAAAAAAAAAAAAAAAAAAAAACACCAGCGGGAAAATCTGGGATATATGCGTCAGTACTATCTGGGAAAAGACGAAAAAAAGGAGAAACATGCACGCAGCAAACTATCCCTGCAGCATTTAGACACTATAGCTTACAGGGAATCCAACCCAAACACCAGACCTGTTGGTTATTTTAGGATCTTATATTTCTGGTCTGTTAAATGCATTAGACATTTTGCAACGAGCCTTCAGCGCGTGCTGAGTGAGCGAGCGCCTTAGGGGCCGTTCACATATCGCTCCTAAAAACGCGTGGAAAACGCTAAGCACGTCTTTCTCCTCCTTTCCAAAGCGCTCGGGCAGAAGCGCTCATGAGGCGTCTGTCTTTGCTAAGCAACAATGACGTGCTCTCTCCATGAGACGCGGAAATTTCAGCGAAGGATAAATGGATTTGCAGCTCTAAAAATCGCTTGCAGTAGCTCTGCTACTAAATTTATTTCAAAATTGCAATCCATATACAACTATGATCAGCTGTTCCTTCATCTTGGCTGAGCTCTCAACCTTGTTACGGGAAAGGATGAAGCTGATTGGTTGGTTCTTGTCACATGACCCGCGGTGCGCTTGCGGCATTCTGAAAAGTTGAGATGTTTTTACATTTTGCTGTATCTAAAACGTATCGAACCGAACCGAACCGAACCGTGACATCAGTGTATCGTATCGAACCGAACCGTGAATTTTGTGAACCGTTACACCCCTAATATATATATATATATATATATATAGCTATAAACTTTAACAGTTTACATGTAAAAATTATGCAGTTTGCTTTTACTCCCTAGTTAGTCAAACCTTATGTGAAGCATCTGCAATGAATGACCTTCAATTCCTTTCTGTCACCTGTGCTATCACTCAAGAGAAAGTCATACTGAGCAATAGTAATAGTCATGCTTATCCTAACAAGAAGCACTAACAGCAGAAGTGATGGTGATTTATAGCATCTTTAGGACTTACCGTGCTCATCCAGCAGAATGTTGTCTGGCTTAATGTCTCTGTGAACACATAAATAAAGTTCAGTTAGGACAAGCGTTCTGTGGACACTTCAGCTCATCTGGATATAGCAGAAAACCAGTAAAGCATCACATTAATGTGTCAGCTGTAAAATCAAGAGACGCTGGTGCCAAAAAGAGCAGCGTCATTGAAAATCTGTGGTGAGGAAGATCCTGAAAAGGAGTCATGTACAATTACAGATAACGGTCACAGCGTGCTTTGAGGTATGGAAACTAGTTTTCATCACTACATGAAAATAAAAAAGATAATTGCAACTTTTTATCTCACAGTTCTGACCTTTTTCTCAAAATTGTACATCTATATCCCGCAGTTCTGATTGTTATTTTTTTAACACTCTAAATAACCGTTAACTGAAAAAAAAAAAAAAAAATCTAGCCTATTGCAGTCAATATGAAAATATGAATGAAAACATGGACTTGCAAAAGTCTGTTTACCAGTACTATATTATTTAGGCTATATACACTAAGGAACCAGCAAAGTAACACTTTTGCATTAAGTACACTGTTAAGGGTGAGTCAATACTTTAGATTCATTGACAGCACATTAATGTTACTGAAAAACAGTATTGAGATACTAAATAACTTCACTAAATCTAGTTTCAGTAAGCTATGGCTACTCTTCATGTGAAGGTGCATTTAGATGCATTACACAGACTGTTTAATGCAGCTCAGAGATGTCATGAATGCATTTACACTGCAGTTACGTTATGATATTAACTTTTTAAATATAAAATAGGATGAATATAGAACTATGATACTTTAAATATGAAACTAAAACCAACAAGTCACAGTCTTAAAGAGTGAGTCATTGATTCACTCATTCAATTGATTTGTTCAAAGAAGCTATTTCATCCAGGAATGAAGCAAGTGACTTTTACTATTACTCTTACTGTTTCTGCCATAAAAAAGAAAGTAGTACACTGGTATATAGTTTTGCAATTTAACCACTGTCTTTATGAATCATTGAATCACTCAATTCATTCAAAAATGCTGAATCATTCAGGAATGAAACACAAAACAGTAAAACCGTTCATCCTGACAGAATCATCCCTTGATGTTAACATGGACATTACATGACCTACTAGATTAGACAGCTAGAAAGTTCACTAGATTTTGAAACAGAGCTGGCTAAGAGATAACAAGCCCAAAAGATGCTTCTCCCCATTTCTTTTACACTAAATTGCAATCCACAATCCAATTAACATCAACTTTGCATAACAAAGCAAGGAGATGCTGTTGACAATTCAGAAGTGTTCTCCACAAACAGGTGAGCCCAGGTGAGAAAGGTCAAGTGATTTCAGTTTTAATGAGCTGACATTTGAGCCGTGCTGCATATCAGCAGCACACATTATACACAAAGATGCTGATCGTCATGGCAGCTGCTGGATGGTTTCCTGGGCAACAGGTGTCAAGGCAACCTGCCTCCAGCCAGTTATATCTGCCTTTCATTCGATGGGCTGTTAGTGGAAATTACTTTGTTATTTATTATGTAAATGAGCCTGTTTACAGTTTTACTGTGCAAACGATAAAAAAAAAAAGCCAAGCTGGAGGAATAATCCAAAAATAGACCTGATTATGGGTGTGTGTGTGTGCGGGGGGAGGGGTATTTTACGGTATATGCTTATTTTCCTCTATTCTTTAACTGTGCTGTAATTTGTTGTAATGACAAAATAACTCTTGAATGTATTCGGTCACACTTTATTTTAAGGTCCAATTCTCACAATTAAATATTAACTATGACTTTTGCTTATATAAAATGCATACAAAAAGTATATACAAAATTTAAAATACAGAAACAATATATTTATTTATTACAAAATATATGTAGATACACAAATATTGATTCAAAGATTGATTCTATGGACTGTGATGATGCATTTCCAAAGTTTTTAATTGCAAATCTGCACTGTAAATACATAAATAAATAAAATAAATGCAGTGATCATTTTCTGCCAGGACATTATCCAGTAATTTTGCAGACATTTCCTTTAACCCCTAAACACAATGTGATGAAGGTCAAAATTAAAATTACAGATAAAATTTTTTTTTAATTTACAGTGTAGCTTGAAAGTTTTAAATGCATATTTTTATTTTAAAAAAAGAGGCAATATAGTCTTTTCTCACTACTGTTACATGGAATTATTTTTTATTTTAATAATATGGGCTGAAAATTATTGGGGTTTTTCTTCCTGGAACCCAGCAGTTGCACTCTGTGGCTCACTAGAAGAAAGTTATAAAAGTAATCAAAATGTTAATTTCAGTCTGTTCCTCTACAGCCCCCTTCCTCAAATCTTGAGGTCCAATGCCCTGCAGAGTTTAGCTCCAACCCTGATTAAAGTCACCTGTCTGCCATTTTCGAATGATCCCAAAGACATTGATTGACACTGATTAGCATGCTCAGGTGTGTTTGATTAGGGTTAGCGCTAAACTCTGCAGGAAAGTGGATCTCGAGGTCCAGATTTGAGGATCCCTGCTCTACAGGATTTCTGCGAGACGTGTGTGTCGCGTTCTTTTACGTTCTGCCCGGAAACAAAGATACTATAGCGGCAAACCCCCTTGCGAAAGAAGAAAGCCGCCGTGTTAACAACTTTGACGACGAGCACTTATCTGCATCAACTAAACGCTGGATTTTCAAAAGTGTGTGAAATATTTAAAGTTCACAATCTTTAGAATCTGTAGTTCTTGAAAAGTGCTCTCTGTTAAATATCTCACTTTAGAAGTGGACTTTGAGCTTTGTAACTAAGCAGATCTTTTTTAAGCTCAAACAGCAACATGACACACTAACTAAAGTTTAAAGCATCAAAGGACGGCTTCAAGTGTACACTGAGTGGCTGCCAAAATGAGGCGTACAATATGAGAAATCGCTTTGAGTTCAGTGACTGGATGACAGTAATACTCATCACTTGTCAATTATATCTAAAACATCTTGGAGTCGATTCACCTGTTTGTAAAGTGACTTGGGAAGTCAGAGTGAGTTCTTCCTGCACACCTCCACACCTGACCTTTCTCAGAGCTCAAAGGCAGTGTTATCTGACCACCCAAACCCATCCACAGCCTTTTCTTTCGCTTGACTGCTCCAACAACCTATTAGCAGGATCTAATGGCCTCATTACATCACATATCATGATGAGGGCTGTAAGTGAGCCGGGCTCCTGGTCACCGGATCTCTGCTGAGATACTCATCAACAGAAGGACAGCTGGGGTCCGACACACAAGCCCTTCAATAAACCCTTTGTGAATGTTTGTTAGTGGTGCTTGATGAAGGGAGACGGATGGTTTTCAGCTTTACTGGGCTAAGCTGGACATGCTTGCTTGTTTTGTCCAATAAAAAAACTTTATGATTAGAATGTCCAACCAATACTAGCCATAGCAATAACCAGTTTTCATTGCATATTGGCTGGTTTATTAGTACTCATAAAGCACTTTGTTTTATTGTGCATGAGCATATTTTAGATCCCTTAAAATATCTTAAAGTTAAAAGTTTTACATAGATTAAAGTGCAAAATAACTTTAAAGACCAATAGGTATCACTTTACAATAAGACCTCATTAGTTAACCTTAGTTAATGCATTAACATTCACAATGAGCAATAGTTACATTTGCTACAGAAGTTATTAATCTTTGTTAAAAAGTACAAGTCTTAGTTCATGTGAGCTCATTAAATAATACAGCTGCAACTTTCGATTTTAACAACATGTTATATATTGGAATATCTAAGATTAATGAATGTTCAGAAGAATTCATTAATGAATTAACTAATGTTAACTAATTAAGCCCTAATGTAAAGTGTGAACGAACAATAAAGAATCAAAACACTTTCAAACAATATTTAGGGCATGTTGTAGTCCAGATTAAAATGAAAAAAAAGTTTGAAAATAAATAGCCTGTTAGATCTAAATATCTAAGTATTTGGCGATGTGATGAACAACACAGCAAATACACAAATCTGAATTGCTATTTAAATACATTTTAGAAAGTAGCACAGCTGCTTTATTTATGGGGTTTCCAGGGAAAGGACATTTTCTGCAGTTTAGCACCATCTGCTGTCAGAGAGTGAATGTGCTTTCATTCAGCGCGTAGAATCACATAGAGTCTTTCAAGCAGCATACAGCGTGTTGTGCATTTTGACCGGTTGATGAGGAAAATATTCTTAAAATGCATCTCAAATTCAGAATAATTTTTAATATATAATTATTCACTGTATTTAGAAGTGCCCACGATAACAATATCATGCATATTCATTACTGTGATATATCGCATTACCGAACACCAGCACATGTCTAATTAATAGTGACAACTGGATCTTAAAATAATGAGTTGAATTAAAATAACGTTGCCTATGCGGCACTCATGACAGGAATATTTGTGGAAAACAGATGAAAATTAATCAAAACATTTATTGGAGTGTTTCTCTCACACCAATATCAATAATTTTTGGCATGCTTTTGCCATAGTGGGGTTATTTTCCTTGGCAGATGAAAAAAGAAGAGGAAGAAAAGAAAATCGCTGTTAAAATTCAGTGATGAATTTTCATTCAGTATTTATTCATCAATGCTCATTTAACTGATTTTTGTTTAACTCTATAAGCAGTTGTTTTTCTTGCTCACATACACATAGGTTGTTTTACAGTGTCACAGTTTTGCATTTTTTACGGACCTGATCTTACAACCTCTGCCATCTTTTTGTTCTTTATTATAAAAGGGGCAATGCAAATGAATTGATATGAGCACTTGGTCATTTTTAAAAATGTGCCAGATTTGACCATACAGGCTAATTTTCATCTGCAGTCCCAGGCAGGTGGATAACACAAAGTACATAAGCCTATAATTAGCATAATTAGTGATGGCATGACCATATGGTGCATTGAACATTAAAGAATCATGTAAAAGCTAATTCCAGTAAACATAAACTGAAGCATATTGACATTAACACAACACAGTTACATCAAAACATGTATCTGCTCATGTTTTGAGTTATGACGAATTATGATTTTGATTAATGAACTCATTATGTGGAGGTGGGGCCATAAAATGAAAAAAGAAATTACACAGTAAAATATAAGCAAATATAATCATGTTTTCTCAATTTAAAATATATATTTTTTTTTATGATGTTATAAAAAAGACTTCTTATCTAATGTTTTCAAAGCCTGCTTACAGAGTCTTTCTTCTGATGTAATCTGAAGAAGCCAAAGTTCAACTTTATTCAGTAGTTTGTCTAGTAACAATATATTTAATTCTAGAAGATTTTACATAGAGTAATTTTACACGAAATCTTGTAGTTCAATGGAACCTGACCCTAATATAATAATAATGTAATATCCTCAATTATATATATATATATATAAAGTTTTACTTTTCCAGGTACATCCTGTTAATTAATATTATGCAGTACTTAATTATGTAGTTACACTGTAACAAGGGTATACATTAAAATAAAGCATAACCAAGACTTATTTTTAAGCATCACAGAACAACTGTGCAACCCAAAAATAGCTTTGTGTGATGAACAGACTGAAATCCAGTTTATTTCTACCCTCAGATGAAGCCCTGAAATTATATTCAAGTTTAAATGAATAAATGTATACAAACAGGAATTAATGAATGAATAAATGAATGCAACATTAAATGTCATTGACACTGAGCTGACATTTAAGAATAAAATTTGAGAAGATTCTAAATTAATAATAATGTACATTTTTGTTGGTCAAAAACAACTTTGGAAGAATATTGCACACAAATTACATGGATTATTGTTATGGTACTTAAATGTTTTTTTAATATATATTTTGTTTTATAATAAAATAACAGCAGCCACATGTGAAGCGATATAATGTCTTTAAATATTTGGAGAACTCCATCAGCAAACAGAGACTAAAAATTAAGCTGAATGCAGAGATGAAACTCGACTAGATATCAGCTGCAGCTGTTGCATATCCTGAGATCAAAATGCGATGTGACGTATTCATACAAACGCATTCACATAAATAGAGAACAAAACAAATGGCTCTAAGGTGGCAAGGGCACATCAACCCAAGATTCATCTGCAGGCGTCAGACCGAGCTGATTCAAGCTGACAGATGAGGCTCTCCAAAGTCAACATCCGTTACCAAACAGTTCAAGTAAATAACACTGGAAAAACTATTTAATAAGTAACACCTTAATTTCACACCGGTCATGCATCTCAATGTAGCTTTTCAGTTAGCATTTTGGGTATCAGACAAGTGCGTTATACGCAGAAAGTATTATTATTATGATACACTCACATTTTTGAAGTGAGTTTTGAGGATTAATGCTGCGTTTATTTATTTTTGTAATCCCATTAGTATTTTGGTATTGATGTCACTAGTCTAAAATAGCAAAAACTTTGCTTTCCAAGTTCATTTTTAATAGAAAACATGAGACGAAGGACCTATTAAATTGTTTAAAATGGGAAAACTATATAGAAATATAGCAAAGCGCATAGAAATATCTTAAATGTATTAAACAGGCATGTAAATAATGATGACTAAATGTCCTTGTGCGCTTGATTTACATTTGTTTTTTTAATGAAATTCTGTCTCAGTCATATTTCACATTTTTTTTGCCATCTATTTATAAAATAGTTAATAATTTTTTGGCATGTTTTTACAGCACTAAAAATGTCCAGTTATTGTTAAAAGTGCTTTTTGATTTAATTTGGATTTCATATCAGCTTTAATACGACTCAGTTTAATGCTTATTCAGTTCAATTCGACTAACAGTGTTGATGTTGCAGAGTTAACCACATCATTAATCTAATATGAAAGTGTAAATTAATTGAATGAGTATGCATAACTTCCCTATAATACTAAATTCAACTCAAACATCAGTTTAGAAACCGAACCCCATCTGAATAGTGCAGATGAAGAATGGATAAGTGAATGGTCTTTCTCTCTCATCCACCACTTCCTGTTTTGAAGAGCCCCATCTCTTAAGACACTGTTAATTGAGCAGCACTCTAGTGTTAATAATTCAAGTAGCCGTGAGCAAAAAACGGTGTATTGTTTTTGTCTCAGGAGCGCATTGGGAACAGGGCTGTCCTCCGTCTCAGGGGAGATCTTACATTAGGAACATAAATGCACTGGAGGATACAAACATGTGCTGTTCCTCATGTGGTGTAAAAGATACTGCTATTCAGACAACATAACAGGACTAGTTAGTGAGTTAACCTACTGTAGCTACAAAAGGCTGTGGTTAAAGAGTCTTGTATGGCATAATGTGCAATAGAGTATGTTTTCACTAGCAAAAACTTGTCCCGTGTTTTTAAAGCCTATTATGCTTTTTATAAAGTCTTGGTTTAGGTGTAGAAAGGCTTTATTTTTCACATATTTTACAATATTGCTGCACCTCTCTTCTCCGTCTGTATCAAACACAGTGTTTTGTTCACGTTTCGATGAAATCCCTTGTTTCGAAATACGAAATGTGCTCTGATTGGCTACTGTCGCTCACCCAGTGTGTTGTGATTGGTGAACCGCTTAGCGTTCTGACACGCCCCTTACAATAACTGCCAGTTTCACCTCTTCAGCTGTAAATATAAACAATGGCGACAATAGTTAAAATCAGACTGTATTTTGCTGTTTGGTGCATCAAGCCATGATAACAGTGACAATTTGATGTGTCAGTGAATATTTGCAGGTTGTTTTTGGTTTCTCATTATGTAAGTGCACATTATTGCATATGTTGTCTGAGTTTGTTGTTAATTGATTTATATGAGCTACAGTAGCTCTCTACAAAATCACACCAATTATCTGGCAATGTAATTGCATGTTACATGCATCTTAACCGTTTTTATTGTTCAGTAAATTGTTCCATCCGGTTGCACCAGCTGGACGTACACCCGATTGTAACACTAGGCTGGATGTTAAATTTGCATTAAATCGTGCGTAGTATTTATACCCGTTGCACCATCTCGGCGTATGCTACGTCTGAGACTTAATCTTATGCCTAGTCAGAAGTAGGTGTACAGTGAAAAGTCATGATTTGCTCTGACATTATTAGTTTCTAGGATTCATGTCTGTTAGTTCATTTCTTACTGCAGATGTGAACTGTAATGTTTATGGTCTTGTTTTTTTGGGGCAGTATGAGCGATATCAATCGCGAAGCTCGGAGTAGGCTTGCTACCACACTGCAGACAGAAACTTAATTGAATACAAAATATATTTCTTTACAGCATATAATATTTATGCATTGTATTACATTGATTTATAATATTTTAAATAACCTTGATTAAATCTGTCATAGGAATGCTCACAGAGAACTCGGATTTAAAAACGCTGTCTTTTTAGGAACTGTTTAGTCATGGAAATTATGGCGCGGTGGCTTCACTTGTTATAATGTCAATTCAGTTCTATATTAATAGTTGTAGCCATTGTGGTGTGAACGTTGTCTCAGATAGATCTATAACTGCAAGAGAATGTGTCATGTGTAAGGATCCACAATGTAAGTAAGACAATATTTTAAATGTATTTATTAGTTTGTGGCATGGGAAATAAACTGTTACTATTTGTAAAAGTGTTTGGTTTGCATTATTTAAAATTTTGAGTCATATAACAAGGCATTAAAGATAAAATCATACAAACAAACAAAAAGAAAATAAAATTATGTTCTTATTTCACAACATAAAAAGAAAAAGTTACATCTAGTTACATTTAGTTACATCTATATATATATATATATATAGATGTAACTAAAACTTTAAACTTAAAAACTTGTTTTAAAAACAGAGCTGCATTAAACGCGCTTCAAGTTAAGTTGTAATTAATGCTGTAATGTTAACCATATACAACATTTAAGCTACAAACTCAACAGCTCTATTGTCTGTATCTGTATAAGCAAACCAGACCAGACCACACAAAGAACAGTACAGTTTATCATCATCTGACTAATGTTTGTGCATTACTTTATTATTATTATTATTATTTGTGCTTTATTGATTGTATTACTGGATGTGTAAAATCTTGATGTCAGTCATTACCTGTGGATGATGTGTTTGTTTCGCAGGTAGTGCAGAGCGAGGGCGATTTCACACACGTAGTGCTTGACTGTGCTCTCTGTAAAGTGCACGTTCTGCTGTAGATGATAACGCAGATCTCCTCCCAGCAGCAGGTCAACTACCATGAACATGTCCTCCTCATCTTGAAACGAGTACCTGCATTAGACAAATGATGACATAATTCACATTAATTTACAGGTCTGATTTAGAGATTTCCGGCTATTTTATTGCAACCAAGACACCTGCTTGTTAATGCAAACATCTGCTCAGCCAATCATGACGTGACAACTCAATCCCCGTTGGGGCAGAAATGTGATCTAAGTGACTTTGTGGAATGATTGTTGGTGGCAGACGAGGTGGTTTGAGTATCTCAGAAACAGCTGATCTGGGATTTTCACACACTGTAAACATTCTCGAGTTTACAGCAAATGCAGAAAAACAAAAAAACCTCCAGTGAGTGACATTTCTGTGACTGAAAAGGCTTTTTTAACGAGAGAGGTCAAAAGAGAATCACCAGACTAATGAGTGCAAAAAGAGTGGACCATGCAACACACAAAACACCAATTAGCAAATAAAACATTTGAACTAGGTAAGAGAATAACACCCCAAAATGATCATTTGGATATTAAGTTAAAAGTTAAAAACATCTTGATGGATTTGTTTCAACTTTTGTCTTCTCCAGATGTGAACTGATGGACTGGAGTGCTGTGGATTATTGTGATGTTTTTATCAGCTGTTTGGACTCTCATTCTGATGGCACCCATTCACTGCAGAGCAGCCATTAATGAGACACTGATGCAATGCTACAGTACATTTCTCAAAATCTGATGAATAAAAAATAAACTGATCTACATCTTGGAGGACGTGAGAGGTAGTACATTTTAATCAAATATTCCATTTAAAAATGTACAATGTCTCACCCATATTTCCGGTGAGATATTGTACATGCAAAAAAATGGTGCATGCTTTTTGAGCTATTTTGCAGGGTCTCTAAAAACAAAGCAAGCAAAAGTACAGAACCCTGGTCATAGAAAAAGTACAGAACTACTTTTCCCTGTTTGTTTATGTCTTTCATTCAGAGAAATATATCCGACTGGCAGGTATAAGCTTGTTCTGTTTGTGCCCTCAGTAACCCATCGATAAATCAATGCTCAATCAGAACTCTTCATCAGCAAACACTCATTTTACTCTCATTTGAAAAAAAACATAAAACAATGCAACATTGATTTTTACATACTCACTGCCTGCTGATGTGTCCTTCCATTTAAATATATATATAATGTTTTAAAAATAAGTCTCTTCTGCTCATCAAGACTGCATTTATTTGGTCAAAAATACAAAAAGCAACAGTAACATTATTGTGGCGGGGGAGGCGTGGTTTAGCAAAGTCTGCAACGGGAGAGCGAATGAAGAGACGAGCTGTGGTAAGTGGTTCAGGTGAGAGACAAGTAACAGCTGGATATCGTTGCAGTGATTGGCGTGGGGAACCAGTATTTAAGCCGCACGACATCCGGAGAAGGACGAGAGAGCTGAGGTCTCGTGGGGAGAAAGAGCCGCCAACGGACGCGGAGAGATCGTAAACCCAAGTGCAGTGCAGTGTATCGAAGACATTTGAACATTTGAATGCGCATGTGGCACGAATTTATTTCTCTGTTTATTTTTTATTATTAATACATACCCACGAGCCTCAGAACGCCGACCCCGGTCTCCTTCCTCTTTGATCCTCTGAACTTTACTACACTGGTGCCGAGACCCGGGAGGAAGGAGAACACTTCCACCATGCAGTCTACGTCAGGACCATCGCCTACCCCATTTGCAGACATTATAACATTGCTCGCGGGTCTGCACCAGGAACATCATAAGGCCCTGCTGGATCTGCGAGACGACCATGAACAATGGTTCCAGGCCATGATGCAGGTCCAACAGGAGGGCCGCGAGCCATTCCAGAGCTTGCTGGACCTGGAGGGTCGGATGGGTGAGGCCTTTCCCCGTGCCGGCCCCGCCCCCGCCCCCACATGCCAATCGCAAAAATGTATTGTATTGGCACAGTAGCTCTGGGACTCGTGCCGCAAATGGCTGTTGGCTGGAGCGACGCTGAGACCATCATCAATGCGGGGTGCTGGAGCAGTTCATCTCACGCCTTCCAAAGAAGACCGCCCAGTGGGTCCAGTGCCACCGCCCGGCGTCGTTGGATCTGGACATCCAACTGGCGGAAGACCAGCTGGCGGCGTGCTCCGGGGTCGGCGAGCCCCTTCCTTCTGTCTCTCTCTCTCTCTCTCTTCCCCTGTCTCCCCCTCCCCCTCACCCCAAAATCTGTCCCTCTCCCTAGGTCCCATTGGAGGGGGCCACCGAGGCCCGGCCCTGCTGGAGGATTGGGATGGAGCCCGCAGCCGGGGCACGAGGCCCTGCACGGGGAATGGCCGCATCCCAACGAGGGGGGACTGAGGAGCCCTATGCTGCTTCCCCACGCCAATCCCCTGACCCACTTCCAGCCACTAGGGCGGCGGGGAGGCCTGGGCCGGTCTGCTGGCGTTGTGGGGATCCGGGCCACTTTGTGGATAGGTGCCCGGTCATGGAGGTGGGGACACTGGTCCGGATCCCGGACGACCCGCAGGCTGCCCCTGATCAAGCCAGGCTGTACCAAATACCCGTGAGTATTAAGGGGGGTACCTATCAGGCTTTGGTGGATTCAGGTTGTAACCAGACCTCCATCCATCAAAGCCTGATACAATCCGGGGCATTGGATACGGGCCGCATGGTTAAGGTGAGGTGTGTGCATGGCGATATAGTGGAATACCCTGTAAAGGCCATAGCCATTAAATTCAGGGGCCAAAAGCATAATGTGGAGGTGGCCGTTAGTCTGCGCCTCCGACATCCGCCTAATCTTGGGAACTAATTTGCCAGCCTTTCAGCAATTATTGGGCTGTTTAACAGTGGATGCTGTCAGGGGGAAGAATCGGCTGGGGGGCGGGGCGAGCGCTCAGGTGGGAGAATCTGTACCAGGACCTAGCGGGGCGGTCTCAGGGGATCCGAGCGGCCTGACGATGCTACACCTTTCCAGTTGCGATGACTTTCCACTGGAACAATCCCAAGACGAGACACTCAAACATGCGTTCGAGCAGGTCCGTTCTATCGATGGGCAGGTCCTCCACCCTGAGCGCCCGCTAGCCCATCCGTATTTTGCCATTATCAAGGATCGGTTGTATCAAGTGACCCGCGACACTCAGACAAAAGAGGATACAACCCAATTGTTAGTACCTCAGAGTAATCCTATGGCGGGACACTTAGGAGTAACGGCAACACTAAATTGACAAACGACCCGATTCTTTTGGCCGCCTATTCACGAGAACGTGCGCAGGTGGTGCGCGTCTTGTCGGGAATGTCAGTTGGTAAACCCACCGGCCACCCCAAAAGCGCCATTGCGCCCTATTCCCCTAGTGCAGGTCCCCTTCGAGTGAATTGGTATGGACCTCATCGGGCCGTTAGAACGATCGGCAAGGGGACATCGCTTCGCGTTGGTCTTAGTGGATTACGTGACACGATATCCTGAGGCAGTGGCAATCCACAACATCTCGGCAAAGAGTGTGGCGGAAGCCCTGTTTCATTTAATCTCCCGCATGGGAATCCCGAAGGAGATTCTCACGGATCAAGGCACCGCCTTTATGTCACGCACGTTAAACGAATTGTACGGATTGTTGGGCATTAAAGCGGTGCGTACCAGTGTCTATCACCCACAAACAGACGGCCTGGTTGAATGGTTTCATTGAAAACCATGATCCGGAAGTTCGTACAGGAAGATGCGAAAAATTGGGGCCGGTGGTTAGAACCCCTCTTATTTGCTGTGTGAAATCCCTTGCACTGGCCCTAGGGGGAGATCACCTGCGCATTTGCAGGTGGAATTTGCGGATGTGTTTTCGCCCCTACCTGGTCGTACTGGCCTGATTCAGCACCACATTTAGACAGAGCCGGGTATCGTAGTTCGCAGCCAGCCATATAGGTTACTTGAACACAAGAAAAAAGTAGATCAGACTGAATTAGAGGCCATGCTGAGGATAGGGGTAATCGAGGAGTAACACAGTGATTGGGCGAGCCTGATAGTTTTAGTACCTAAATGGACGGCTCGGTGCAGTTATGTGTAGACTATCGCAGGGTGAATGCAGTATCTAAATTTGATGCTTATCCAATGCCGCGAATTGACGAATTGCTCGATCGGTTAGGCACGGCTCGCTTTTACTCGTCATTGGACTTAACAAAGGGATATTGGCAGATCCCCTTATCTCCCATGTCTAAAGAAAAGACAGCCTTCACCACGCCGTTCGGATTACACCAATTTGTTACGCTTCCGTTCGGCTTGCTCGGGGCCCCAGCTACGTTTCAGCGCCTCATGGATCGAGTGCTGCGGCCCCATGCTGCATATGCATATGGAGCATGTGAGGGCAGTCCTCAGGGCGCTGAGACGGGTGGGGCTGATGGCCAACCCAAGAAGTGTGCAGTTGGGCGGGAGAAGGTAGAGTATCTGGGCTTCCATTTGGGAAAACCAAAAAGGAGGTGAGGCAGTTCTTTGGGCTGGCGAGATATTACAGGAGGTTTATTCCTCGTTATTTGGACCTTACCAGCCCGTTGACTGACCTCACTAAAAAGGAGGTACTGGATACTGTCCAGTGGACGGAGGGGTGCCAACAGACCTTTACCCGAGTTAAGGCTGCCCTGTGTGGCGGGCCGCTCCTGCACTCTCCAAATTTTTCTCTCCCCTTTTTCTTGCAGACGGACGCGTCGGACAGGGGGCTGTCTATTTGAATATACTTTAAAATATAATTTATTTCTTTAATCAAATCTGAATTTTTTGCATCATTACTCCAGTCTTCAGTGTCACGTGATTTTTAGAAATCACTCTAATATGCAAATGTATTTTATATATATATATATATATTAGGGGTGTAACGATACGCAAATTCGCATTGAACCGTTCGGTACGAGGCTTTCGGTTCGGTACGCGGTACGCATTATGTATACCGAACGGTTCGTTGGACTAATTAATTATATTTGAAAAAAAAAAAGAGAAATATAATGTTATGCGTTCAACAAGGTAGCCCGATAACCCAAACGACGTAACAGGCAATGCCCCTGACACCAAAAAAACACCAACTTATTGTTATATGTTTATGTTAGTCTACTCAGTCAGGCGCTCGCCCACTCAGTACACGCTGAAGGCTCATTCCAAAATAGCCAATACGTTTAACAGACCAGAAATAGAAGATCCTCCAATAACCAACAGGTCTGGTGTTTGGGTGCACTTTGGATTCCCTTTAAGCTATAATGGTGATGGCAAGAGAGTGGTGGATAAAAAAACAACAGTATGTCACATCTGCTACATGACAATAGGGTAAACCAGCGAAAAAAAACAAAAAAAAAAAACACCAGCGGGGATACTTGAAACATGTCAACTCATTTACGCCGACATCACCTTATTGTGTCAGTATCTGGGAAAAGACGAAAAAAAGGAGAAACATACATGCAACAAACTATCCCCGCAGCATTTAGACACCGGTACACCATTGTAGCTTACAGGGAATCCAAAGTGCACCCAAACACCAGACCTGTTGGTTATTGGAGGATATTCTATTTCTGGTCTGTTAAATGCATTAGACATTTTGCAACGAGCCTTCAGCGCGTGCTGAGTGAGCGAGCGCCTTAGGGGCCGTTCACATATCGTGCCTAAAAATGCGTGGAAAATGCTAGTCGCGCCGCTTTCTCCTCCTTTCCAAAGCGCTCGGGCAGAAGCGGGTCTTTGCTAAGCAACAATGACGTGCTCTTTCCATGAGGCGCGGAAATTTCAGCAAAGGATAAATGGATTTGCATCTCTAAAATCGCTTGCAGTAGCTGTGGTACTAAATTTATTTCAAAATTGCAATCCATATACAACTATGATCAGCTGTTCCTTCATCTTGGCTGAGTTTTTAACGTTGTTACAGGAAAGGATGAAGCTGATTGGTTAGTTAAAAAGTGTGACGTGACGTGACATTCAGCCAAGTATGGTGACCCATACTCAGAATTCGTGCTCTGCATTTAACCCATCCAAAGTGCACACACACAGAGCAGTGAACACACACACACACACACTGTGAGCACACACCCGGAGCAGTGGGCAGCCATTTATGCTGCGGCGCCCGGGGAGCAGTTGGGGGTTCAGTGCCTTGCTCAAGGGCACCTAAGTCATGGTATTGAAGGTGGAGAGAGAACTGTACATGCACTCCGCCCACCCACAATTCCTGCCAGCCCGGGACTCCAACTCAGAACCTTTCGATTGGGAGTCCGACTCTCTAACCATTAGGCCACGACTTCCCCATCAAAGTTCTTGTCACATGACCCGCGGAGCGCTTGCGGCATTCTGAAAAGTTGAGATGTTTTTACATTTTGCTGTATCTAAAACGTACCGAACCGAACCGTGACATCAGTGTATCGTATCGAACCGAACCGTGAATTTTGTGAACCGTTACACCCCTAATATATATATATATATATATATATATATATATATATATATATATATATATATATATATATATATATATATATATATATATATATATATATTTATATATATATATATACTAGAGGTGGGCATAGATTAATTTTATTAATCTAGATTAATCTCACTGTGATCTTGAAATTAATCTAGATTAATCTAGATTAATCTAGATTAAAATGGCTCATTCGAATTTTGCCAAAGGCATTCAGAATATGTGTGTTACACAAATAAAATTGACAAACAGTAAGTCTTTGAGAAGGGGTCTATCAAGCTAGGTGGTGCATTAGAAAAGGGGCTCATCTCCTGTTTCCAAAATGCATCACAAAGTGCTTGAAAAAGCTATACAATCAAACCTACATTTATTCAGTCACCTTCAACATTTCTCACATTATTACAGTTTTGCTATATATATCAAAAATTATATCTGGTGTCTTGACTGTTAAAACTACAAAGTAATTCATTCAAGAGCAGTGAGTGATTTTCGTTCATTTTCTTGGATTAACATTACAGCAGTAGATAAATTAGGCGCGGTCACTTTAAGAGACGATGAATGCATTCAATATAATACACATTCCATTTTTTCCCCTCAACTGTTTACTTTCGCTTTAGAAATAACGGACAGTTTTTTCGAGCATAATTTCCAAGGAGGATATTTTGACATATTTTGTATGTAATTGTCGGCACAAGATAAAAAACAAGCAAATTGGATGTTCAAGTGTTTTGGAAACGCCTTTATCTGCGTGAGTCCTGAACACCAGAACACTGCGGTACTGAATTGGGCTCTTTCACATCTTTTTGTTTGTTCAAACTGCGATTTGTATTTGTTCAGGTGCCGGAGGGAGCTCGGTTCAGTGTCGCTGTCTGTGATACGCGGCGCTCTCTCTCTCCCGTGCGCACGCAATATATAACAATTTTTTTGGAACCTGTCTTTTAAATTTTATTAGGATTCTTTGATGATTTTTTTTTTGAACAGCATTTATTCAAAATAGATTTTTTTTTTTTCATTTTTCCCTAACAATCACCTCTGATCAATTTAACATCCTTGCTAAATAAAATATTATTTTCTTTTGAAAAATAAAAAAAAATGTACTGACCACAAACGTTTTAACAGTATAGTGTATATGGTTACAAAGTATTTATATTTCAAATAAATGCTGTTCTTTTCAACTTTTCATTCATCAAAGAAACATGTTTTCATGTTTATTAACACTTAAAGGGATAGTTCACCCAAAAAGGAAAATGAGGTCAATAATCATTAACCCTCATGTCGTTCCAAACCAGTAAGACCTCCATTTATCTTTGGAACACAGTTTAAGATATTTTAGATTTAGTCCGATAGCTCTCAGTCCCTCCATTGAAACTGTGTGTACGGTCTACTGTCCATGTCCAGAAAGGTAAGAAAAACATAATCAAAGTAGTCCATGTGACATCAGGGGGTCAGTTAGAATTTGTTGAAGCATCGACAATAAATTTTGGTCCAAAAATAGCAAAAACTACGACTTTATTCAGCATTGTCTTCTCTCCCGGGTCTGTTGTGAGCACGTTCACTGCAGTGTCACGAACGAATCACTTAATGCAACCAGATCTTCTTGAACCAGTTCACCGAATCGAACTGAATGGTTTGAAATGGTTCGCATCTCCAATAAGCATTAATCCACAAATGACTTAAGCTGTTAACTTTTTTGATGTGGCTGACACTCCCTCTGAGTTAAAACAAACCAATATCCCGGAGTAATTAATTTACTAAAACAGTACACTTACTGAACTGCTGCCTAGCCAGATAATGAACGATCGTTCTCGAGTCATGAACCGTTTCTGTTGGACATGTCCGATTCGAGAACCAAGGAGCTGATGATACTGCGCATACTACATACTACAGCGTGAAGCAGAATGACACACAGAGTGTCTGAACCGAACTGATTCTTTTTATTGATTGATTCTGAACTGATTCTGTGCTAATGTAATGACACACGGTTAAACCGAAGGCTTGAATCTGTCACAGTGTCTGGTCTGTGTTTCCCTGGGTGTCCACTAGTGGTCTCACTTCCCCATAGGCACCCCACTGCAGGCACTACATTTCCCACAAAGCCTTGTCCCTTCATCACTGTTAATTGCACACCTGTATTGCACTCAGATGTCTCCACTCCCTTCGTTATCACCTGTCCATATATACCAGCCTATCTCATTCTGTTTTCATGGATTTTTTTTTCCGTCACCCGGTTTTCTCGCGTTCCCTTGTGTTTTCATGTTTCTTGTTTTTGGACTGCTTTCCCCGTTATTGACCTCTAGCCTGTTTTGGATTTTGATTTTGGATTACTCCATTAAACACACTGCATTTGGATCTCTCCTTTCCTGTGATCAATCGTTACAGAAGGACTCCATCATGGCCAGATCCAGTGCTGTGGGACTTTGTATCTGTTCCCCAGCCAGTATGGAGGAGCGGAGGGCGAGGTTCCAAAACCTAACCACCCTCCGTCAAAAGGGGAGTGGGGTGAGTGGCTAGGTGCAAATGTTCTGGATCATGGCGTTAGGAATTGGGTATAATGATGCGGCCCTGAAAGACTTATTCAATGCCTGTCTGGATAACCCTGTGCCGGAATGGGAAATAAATGAGCTGGTTCATAATGTACCTGTAAAATCGTTCTCAGTGGGATACCCAAGCAACACCTGTCTCTCCAGGTGTGATGGCCGACTCTAGACCGGTGCCTCCAGACAAGATGGCCGCCAGCCCAGCACCACTGCACAAGATGGCGGCCAGCCCAGCACCACAGCACAAGGTGGCCATTAGCCCAGAGCCATTGCACAAGATGGCCGCCGGCCCAGCGCCTCTGCACAAGATGACAGTCACAGGTGACCCTCCAGAGTCGAGTCAGGTTCCTGTTGACCCTCCAGAGTCGAGTCAGGTCCCCGTTGACCCTCCAGAGTCGAGTCAGGTCCCGGTTGACCCGCCAGAGTCGAGTCAGGTCCCCGTTGACCTGCCAGAGTCGAGTCAGGTCCCGGTTGACCCTCCAGAGTCGAGTCAGGTCCCCATTGACCCTCCAGACTCAAGTCAGGTCCCCGTTGACCCTCCAGACTTGAGTCAGGTCCCCGTTGACCCTCCAGACTAGAGTCAGGTCCCCGTTGACCCTCCAGAATCAAGTCAAGTCACCATTTACCCTCATGAGTCAAGCACTACCACAGTTAGACCTCAGAAGTCAAGTCAAGTCACCAATGATCTTCATGGGCAAGGTCAAGTCACTGGTGTTCCTCATGGGCAAAGTCAAGTCACCAATGATTTTCATGAGCAAAGGCAAGTCATCGTTGAGGTTCATGAGCAAAGTCAAGTCATCGTTGATCTTTATTGAGAAAAATCAAGTCACCCTTGATTTTCATGAGCAAAGTCAAGTCACCATTGATCTTCATGAGCAAGTTCAAGTCACCGTTGATCCTCCTGAGCAAAGTCAAGCCACCGTTGATCTTCCTGAGTCCAGTCAAGTCACCTTTGATCTTCCTGAACCCAGTCAAATCACCACGGATCTACCAGAGCCTATTCACATCTCTGCTGAACTACCAGAGCCTCTCCATGTCTCTGCTGAACTAACAGTCTCTCCACGTCTCTGCTGAACTACCAGAGCCTCTCCACGTCTCTGCTGAACTACCAGAGCCTCTCCATGTCAATGCTGAACTACCAGAGCTTCTCCACGTCTCTGCTGAACTACCAGAGCCTCTCCACATCTCTGTTGAATTACCAGAGCCTCTCCACGTCTATGCTGAACAACCAGAGCTTCTTCACATCTCTGTGGAACTTTCAGTGCCTCATCATGTCTCAGCCAAACTTCCTGGTTCCTGGAGGCCATCCAGGAACACACCACCTGCCCTGTCATGGCCATGGAGACCATCTACCATCTCCTCAGGGCCACGGAGTCTACCCTTAACCTGTTCATGTTCTCTATTCCAGGCTTACATAACCAGACTTGCTCTCCTGTGCCATCGATCCCACTGTGGTGGTCTTCGGCGCCGCCCTGGTGGGCTTCTGTCTCGACCGCACGGCTGTGATGTCTGTGCCGCCCTGGTACGCTTCTGTCTCGACTGCACGGCTGTGGTGGTCTTCTTCGCCGCCTGGGTGGGCTTCTGTCTCGACCGCACGGCTGTAGTGGTCTTCTGCGCCGCCCTGGTGGGCTTCTGTCTTGACCGCACTGCTGTGGTGGTCTTCTGTGCTGCCCTGGTGGGCTTCTGTCTCGAACTCACGGTTCGAGTTCCACCTGCTCCACCCTGGATTCCTGCCCTGTCGGCTCTGCCCTGGGCCCCTGAACTTTCTGTTCACTCGTGACCTATTTGTTTTGTTGTTGTTTTGTTTGTTTTTTCTCTCTGTTTCCCTCTATGGACCTGGCCTTCTGTCCCTCCTCCTTGTTCCTCCGCCGGTCCACCTCCCTCCTGGTCTCCTTGTGGTTGTTGTTTTGTTTTGTTTTTTTTCACTTCCTGTCTCTATTTCCCTCTATGGACCTGGCCCTCCATCCCTCCCCCTGGTCCTCTGCTGGTCCACATCCCTCCTGGTCTCCTTGTGGTTGTTGTTATGTTTTTTCACTTCCTGTCTCTGTTTCCCACTATGAACCTGCCCCTCCATCCCTCCCCCTTATCCTCCACCAGTCCACATCCCTCCTGGTCTCTGTGTTTCTTGGTTTGTTTTTGTGTTCGATGGAGGATCTGGTAGCTGCTCCTTAGAGGAGGGGGTAATGTCACAGTGTCTGGTCTGTGTTTCCCTGGGTGTCCATATACTGTGCACCAGCCTGTCTCATTCTGTTTTAATGGAGTCCTCATTTTCCATCACACGGTTTTCTCGCGTTCCCTTGCATTTTCTTGTTTCTTGTGTTTCTTGTTTTTCGACTGCTTTCCCTGTTATTGACCTCTAGCCTGTTTTGGATGAACTGTTTTCTTCAACCAGTTTATTGAATCGAACTGTCTGAAAGAACCAATTCACAGAAAAGAACGTCTCTGGTTACTACCGTAACCTCGTAACCCGGGGAATGAAAAGCGGCAATGCCGGTGAAACTGCAGTATAATACGGAGGTGCGCGCATCTCCGTAAGTGTGTTCAGCACTCGTGACTGCAGAGCATCCCACTCATTAGGGTCCCCGCAGTGGCCACACATGAAGATTCCACAGCTCGGGGCTGGGGTGCCATATCGTGCCGTTCGCCTGAGACAGCAGGTCCTTCCTGAGGGTGATTCGCCATGGGGGAGCCATAACTAACTCTCTCAGGACCGCAAACCAGGGCTGATTTGGCCAGTTCAGGGCCAAGAGTATGACTGACGCTCTCTCCTCCCTGATTTTGCACAACATTGCTAAACAATACGTCATAGCTGATTAAGTGATTAAGAAATCACTTAATCAGGATTGGAACCCTCTCAGAATTTATAATTAGACTCTACATCTATTAAAATATAAAGAATGCAGTGATGTTATTTTAGACAGCTAACATTAGAGCATTGTTGGTCACCATCAAAATAAATCAAAAGGAAGATATAGATATGAAGGGGTCTGTAGATATGGCTTTGGCCTATGGGACTGTTTTGCACTTTGTATCATTTGCCAAGCAAAACTTGACAGTTTTTCTTTTTCTTTTCTTTTTAGAAAAGTCACACAATTTGAGAAGCCATGCATATCTACCACATAAACAGAGCAGGAGGAGTCACAGACAGCTTGTTAGGAAATGAGCCAGAAGGATGTGTAGAAAAAGCCCTTAGTTGCAGAAAAGCAAGAGATGAGGGAAGAAAACATAATGGCGGAAACTAGATTGCTAGATTGCTCTCTTGATAAAATAAACAACTTTTGGATAACAATATTTTGCAACAGCAAGCATGTAAATGTATTTTATATTTCTGTCAGTAATGTTTAGTTCAGTCACTTTTGGTTTCAGTTTCATGGACTTTTAGTTTGTTCATAGTGAGTTTCCTTTTTCCTTTGTCCCAATAAGAATTTCTTGTCCAATGGTAATGTATTAATTTAGCTATTTCTATAGTATTGCTTGCTTCTTATGGGCATTTATTAATTTATACTTTTCTGTGTAAGTGAAATCTATTTTGACCTAATATACAAGAAAATGTGCGTACTGTTATAAATACACCTGAAGGGTTTCGTAATTCCTGTCCTCGTTAACATTTCTATATAAATTATAAATAATTTTATACAAAATTAATATGTCATTAAAATAAATATAATTTGGAATTTATAAAATATGTTTGGAAAAAAACAAATATCAGAACATCATCAGACTTGCCTAATCATGCACATGCTATAGTTTTAATCTATAGTTTTATGTGACTTATTTTAAGTTATAATTTTAAAAATATTGAAAATGTTACAGTAAAATAAATTTTATATTTTATTTTAAATTATATTTTATATTTTAAACAAAATCTAAGTTTTTTATATTTTATTTTTATTTTAGTTAATATTTATTCAATTTCAAGATATGAACATGTTTTTGGTTTGTTTTAGTTAATGATTAATATAATTAAGGATAATAACCCTGCCTGTGAGGCAAAAAAGGTTTAGAATTAAATAGCTTTTGTTTCTTGCATAGTCATTTTCATCTATGCTTGTCAAAAAAAAAAGGTTTTAACTGTGGCATGAATGTTTCATTCTCTAGTGATGCTCTGAGGGGGTTTGATTCGTATTTGAGGGCATCACTGAGATCCTGCAGTAACGCAGAAGAACACATCTAATAAATTACTGATGACAAGGAAAAGGCATGGCAAGTGCTTAAGATGCCACTGTGAGTTGTGTCACATTGATTTGAAACTGCTCTTTGATTGACAGGTTTTATTTGTCCGTTGACAATGCCTGCTCAGCGGCCCCTGTCAAAGAGGGACCAAATTACAGCGTGGTGCTGAGAAAGCGTAAGGTGTGAGCCCACTTGGTCAAGCTATACTTCCTGCAGAAGCACACTGCTGGCATAAGATTGATTCACCTTGAATGCATCTGGTTTCGAAGTGCTCATGACATAATGCAACATTATTTTGGAACATTAGAATACGTGTACACATGCATGCTTAAAAAAAGTGCAATGGCTTTGAGTTGAGAAAACTGCAGGATAAATGGTATTCTCTTGTTTTGGACACTCAGGCATCAGGAGAAGAGAATTCAACTTTCGACCACAAGCCTGATGTTCACAAGCAGAAGAGCTTCAGAACACACTCCATGTGAGACAGGAAAGCAGCCACTTTTCTTTGTTTCCATATATTAAAAAGGGTACAGTATCTGCAGCATTTTTTTAATTAAAGCTTTTAAAGGACCTGCTTTTTTATGACCTGCACAAATAAAATAAATACTGTATGTGCAGGGTCAGGAAATGTCCATGGTTACAAATTCAATGGTAAAATTACATGGTTTTTAATGGTTTTCAAACAAGTTTTATAGAATAAAATAAAATTGTATAATTTTAAAAAGAAAAGGGATGAGTCTAAAAAATTATTGCTTATAATATTAATTTAATAACATATATGTGACCCTAGAGCACTAGCCAAAAAAACATTGTAAGGGATTTTCAAATAGTTGTATCTCGGTCAAATATTGTCCGTTCCTAATAAACCATACATCAGTAGAAAGCTTATTGATTTGTTAGATTAGGTATAAATCTCAATTTCGAAGAATTTACACTTAAGACTGTTTTTGTGGTCCAGGGTCACATATATCTTACTGTCTTAATTGATATTTATAGGCTAGTGCAATAACCTTATGGTTCGGTCTCTGCATTGGTCTGAATAAAAACAGAATATTGGCTTATTGAAAATGCAAACTCATTATCTGCCAGCAGGTGGCGCTTTCAGAATGTATATTCTGTCACTTGCATTATCTGTTGTTGTTTATCAAAAATATTGTAGAATATCTACCATCCAGGAGTTTTAATTTTGACTGAAAACTCTTTAAAATACACCAAAACAACACAGAAAAATTATTAAAGTGATGAAAGGATGAAAGAGTTATTCTCAATACACTTCAAAATCACCATTTAAAACCAGGTGTAATGCTGCTGAGCCAGAGCATCCTACTGCTGCACATAAAATATTAATGTTTAGAACAGTGCAAAGAATACAAACCAACTATTAGAAACTTATACAAGAGTTCATGAGATGGGTTAAACATTTTGCGAATCAAATGCGAATCGTTGAATCTTACCATCCCCAATATTTACTGTATAAGTTTCTTTGCAAACACTTTAGTTTAGGGACCAATTCTTACTATTAACTAGTTGCTTATTAGCATGCATATTACTAGCATATTGACTGTTTATTAGTACTTATAAAGCATATATTAATGCCTTATTCTACATGAGTATATTTGAGAGCATATTTCCCTTAGTCTGAACCCATATCTAAACTAACAACTACCTTACTAACTATTAATAAGAAGCAGATTAGGAGTTTATTTCAGCAAAATTGATTAAGTTAAAAAAAAGTTAAAAAGTTAGTTAATGTGCTCCCCAAACTAAAGTCTGGCCATTTCTTTCTTCTGTTGAGCACCAAAGGAGCCGTTCTGAAGAATGTTGGAGACCAAAAAGTTACCGGTAGCCACTGACTTCCAAGTTTTGGAAAAAATTATGATTGAAGTCAATGGCTAACGTCACTTGTTTGGTTACCAGCATTCTTCAAAATATCGCACAAATCTGAGGGTGAGTAAATGACATATTTTTAATTTCACTGTCCCTTTTCTGTATGTAAGCGCTCTTTACTCCTTTTTAAAGTATCCATATCTTTTTTATTTCAGATTTTCATTGATATGATTTTTGTCAAAGAACTCTTACTGTATTAATTTTGTTCTTTGTCAATAGTTGCATGAAGAAGATTCCAGCTGCCCAAATTTCCCAGAGAAAGATTGAGTGAAACACTACAGCAGGATAGAGAGAGAGGAGTACAGTATCTTGAAGTCTCTCACATCTGACCTTGAGTGCCTCTTGCGGTCCAGCAGAACTCACACACATCCGCAGCACTGCAGGGGAACATGCACAGCACTCACCTCCGTCTCAATCCGACAGCACATTACCATTCCCCAGCTATTCCTCTCACATTAATCGTCACACAGCTATTATTTAGAAAAGGCTGTTTTCTCTTCTCTGCTGTGGGCATTTATGCTTATTATTACATTTGTTATTAAAAAAATGCACTGGTATTGATTTAATAATTTGCAGTGTAGTCATTCCTGCCTCACATACTGATGAAGATGAAGGTTTGTGTTCCAGTGTGCTTCAGTGAAGTCTGATAAAGAAAACAAGACGTGGGTCTTAATATTTGAAGCATTTTTTTGTGTAGTTGGGAATTGATTCTAAATTAGATTATGCAGCGTGCCGTAAAACCTGCGGTCTCGTACATTATTGGAAGATTTGCAGCAGTTTCAAAGTGAATGTCCAGTGAGTTGCTCTAAAACCTGTGTTCAGTACTTAACCAAGATATGTTTTTATTACGTTGCTTCAGGTATGTATTGCATCGTTTCAGAATTTAAATATGCAAAGTGATAGAAAAATATTTGCTGATACAACCTTGCTATTTTAACAGATTTTAGCTGTTCTGTTGAACTGCTTTGTCCCATATCCGACTCTAAATTTCATGCTTCATCTGTTACCAACTTTATGCACGTCTCCCAACATGCTGAAAGCTGAACTACTAAACTAGTTCTCGTGGCAAAATTTTCAGAACACAAAGACAAAATATTAGTTTGATTCAGAGTTACTATGTATCTTTAAATAAGCAGATGATGCAAACACTGCCTCAAATTGTACAGAAGTAGTAAACTAGACAAAAACATTTGTCAAGACAAAGATTGGCTCGAGTATTAGTTGTAAAACTTGAAGTACGAAACCATTTTAAACATGGTTATTGTAGTTACACCATTGTACTCACAGTTTAACCATGGTTTTGATACACTAATCAAAGTTTAACTATGGTATTTGTAGTAAAACTTAGGTTGTACAAATGGTAATCAATCCACCAAAAACATGGTTTGCAAACACATTTCAACACGTAGCAGGCATGTTTCTAGCATTAACAATGCCAACATGTTGCTAGTATGTTGTTAGCATATAACTAACATGATTAGCATGTTTTAGCACACTCTTAGCATGCTGCAAGCATGTTTCTAATCCTTTTTTAAATACCAAAGTACAAGGCCGTTTTATGTGTGTTTTTTTGATAAACGGTGATGAGCTCAGTGGAAAGGATTTAGAGGAAAATTATACTTTTTTTCCCCACTACGAGCAGATAGAAAATATAGTAAGAATGTTTGTGTATGCAATGTGCTTTTACACTTATTAGACAACTGAATAGTTAGCTTAGCAACATGCTAACATTAGAATCAACAGTGCTACTGTGTACTCAGTCTCTCATATACCAAATACCAAAGGACATCTACTTATGAACATGGTCAGAAATGAGTCGACTCAGTAGGTTTTGAGAAACATTTCTTTATAATTATTAGCCTTTGTCTCTTAATTGGTTACTTATGAATTGTTGAAACACTGCAAGGTTACCTGATTACATCATAAAAATTCAATAAATGCTCAGATTAATATTCAAGGTTATTTTGTGTATTATACTGCAGTTTGACTTAGTTTCAGCACTGATGAATCACTTAAAGACTCACCAGAAATTTACCAGGAACGGATGCTCTAGGTTCTGCATGATCTGGAGCTCTTTGAAGACATTGCGCACTTCATTACGCTCGACGCACTTGAGTTTGTTCATATACTTCATGGCATACATTTTCTTTGTGTCCTTTTTCTGGACGATGCACACCTGAAGAAAAAAAATGGTATGAGTTTTTCCCCCATTTAAGGAAAAGAGTAAATGAGTATTCAAATATTTTTGTCTGATTGGTGGATTGTTCTGAACAGCATCATGGGTAATGTAGTTTATTATAATTTTTTTCTGCCATTTCACTTGATTATTAATTTAAAAAAAAAATAATGCATAGATTCATTCAACAGAAGCATATGCCATGTATTAACAACTTCAGAGCTCACAGTAAGTCTGTTTTAAAAGGTTTATAAGTTATGTTTAAAAGTATTGTTTTGAACCATATTTAAGACCGACTGACACACTGTGACGCACAATGTTTTAAACACAATCAATGAAGGTCACTGATGACTCACTTTGGCCTCAGTGCCACCAGCTTTAATTTGTTTTGTTTTCTAGCAAACATAAATCAAAACTTACTTTGCCAAAACTGCCTTTACCAATGGCTCTCAAGATCTGAAAGTGGTCAAAGTTGACTGTGGGGAGACAATAAATATATTTTAGTGTACAGAATATTACACCAATGTAATATAACAGTTAGTGCATTACAAGATCATAATTTATTACTTCGGTAGGACACACACACACACACACACACACACACACACACACACACACATACACATACACACACTTTCTCTCTCTCTCTCTCTCTTACACACACACACACACACACACACACACACATACACACACACACACACACACACTCTCTCTCTCTCTTACACACACACACACACACACACACACAAAAGATGTCTCCACTGTTTTGGTTCACACAATGAAATTAAATGGAGTTCATAAATGTCAAGCACCACAAAGGACATAAAATATAACAATAACAGTATAACAGTAAACACATATTAGAGAACAGAACTGATTCAATCAATTTTCATTCCCAAGGACAATTACTCGAATGAGCAGCTGGCAGCAGTTTTACATTTCTTTGTGAAGTTGCTCATCTGATTTAAACTGATGTACAGTCCTCAGTATTAAAGGGGTCATATGATGAGATTTCAATTTTCTCCTTTGTTCTTGATACATGAAGAAGATCTGTTTAGTTTTAAAGACTAAAGTCTCAAATCCAAAGAGATATTCTTTATAAAGTTAAGACTCTGCCACGCCCCCTAAAACAGCTCGTTTAAACACGCCCCCACATCTCTACATCACTGTGTGGGAAGATTTGTGTAATGCGCCCAAATGCTGACGCAAAGAGAGAAGGAGTGGTTTCAGTAACACAGTTATTGTTGAAGCAGTCGTGTCAGAGAGATGTGTGTGTATCTAGGAGAAAGAAAAAGCACTTTATTTGTTCTTCTGAAAGTAGATGCATTTAGGAATCTTTAAGATTACTTACAACAGAACAGCAACACATTTAATGGACGACTGTTTCATGAACCTTGGAGAGGAGGTGATTCTGACTTTACTACGACAATCTGGTGCTTCTGACTGGAAGCATGTTAATTAGTTTAGGTATTTGCTATTGATTGTTCAAATGTGGAGATTTGCGCATGTAAGTGTGTGACAGAGAGAGAGAGAGAGAGAGAGAGAGAGAGAGAGAGAGAGAGAGAGAGAGAGGGAGAGAGGGAGAGGGTCACACAGTAATCGTCCGTGGCTTGTGTTCTGCAAACACATACGAGCTTCATCACTGTTTCTGTCACGACTCTGTTCCTCTTTCAGCTTGAACTGATGGTAAAACTAAATACATAATTAACGGTATTCACATTTATATTGAAAGATGAAGCTCATGATTATGGAAAGGGCCGTTACATTTCCAGGGAGTGCTTGTGGTATTCAGCCAATCACAATGCACTGGGTCAGTTAGCCAATCAGAGCAGACTGTGCTTGTCAGAAGGAGGATGCGTTTGAGAGAGGCGGGGCATAAAAGACCTGCAATAATATACAGTATTTGAAAAATAATGTGGTTTTTTTTAACGTTAAAGCATGTCAACATATTCTGTTACACCAAGTACACAAAATAATGATCTTTAAAAAAGCATCACATGACCCCTTTAATGCATGATGTGTTTGGTTTGGACCAGAAGACATTTGAGCAGAATCTCACTCCTCATCTAATGCAGATAAACTCATCGTCTGAGCTGTGAATGATCCGCATCTCGTTTCTCGTCTCTCACATCAGTTAAAGGCAGTCTAAAGAATGCTGTCAGCACCAATTACAGATGACGGACGCTACTCAGTGGTCACTCCCTCTGTTAGTCAAGGACCAGCGATGATCTTTATAGTTTTAAATCAGAAGTCTCAGCCTCAGACAGCATGCTCACAGTTTCTACAGATTTTCTGATGCAGTTTGCACAAAACTGAAGAGTTTTCTTAAAATGTCAAACTTACATCTAACTGGCACAAATTCTAGGAAATGCCAAAATACTCTAATTTATACTCCAGAGTCTTGAAAGTAGAAGCAAACAACACAAGGCATGAAGAAAGAACGTCATAGAGGTACTGTTAGGGTGAGTATATTAATTATTTGTTGAGCTTTAGTTTACACTGTGTCTAGTTGTGTGCCAACCTCAGTACTGAGTAATAGAAGTTGACTACATGGACATTACTAGAGAAATTACATAGTATGTAAATTCAGAACAGGACTGTAAAATAAAATGCTACAGTTTTTTATTTTTGTGAGAACTACACTCTTGCACCATTTTTAATTAATCAAAAGTATGTATGTTTATCAATGCTGCCAAATCGAATATATTCTATTAATAGCATCCAAAATAAAAGTTTGTTTACATAATATATGTGTGTATACTGTGTATATTTATCTGTATGTATAAATAGACACATTTAAGAAAAAAAAAAAAAAAAAAAAATATATATATATATATATATATATATATATATATATATATATATATATATATACAGTATATATATATGCATATTATGTATTACTGTGGAAACAGTGGATTTCTATGCAATGAAACGTACTTTAATGGGGACTGTCAGCAAATCTATAGTATATAAATAATTGAATTTATAAAGCATATCATAAATGTTTTTAGAAATATCTACAAATTGTTTACAAAAAAAAGTGTTACCAAAGGAACAGAAAATTAAAATGAAAACTCTTCCTTTTGTTTGGACATTTGAAGGAATGCAGTAATCTTTAAAATGTACATATTTATATTTCTTATTGTTTTCTATTGTATATACAGGTCCTTCTCAAAAAATTAGCATATAGTAATAAGGTCCATTATTTTCCATAAGGTAATGATAAAAATTAAACTTTCATATATTTTAGATTCATTGCACACCAACTGAAATATTTCAGGTCTTTTATTGTTTAAATACTGATGATTTTGGCATACAGCTCATGAAAACCCAAAATTCCTATCTCAAAAAATTAGCATATCATGAAAAGGTTCTCTAAACGAGCTATTAACCTAATCATCTGAATCAACTAATTAACTCTAAACACCTGCAAAAGATTCCTGAGGCTTTTAAAAACTCCCAGCCTGGTTCATTACTCAAAACCGCAATCATGGGTAAGACTGCCGACCTGACTGCTGTCCAGAAGGCCATCATTGACACCCTCAAGCGAGAGGGTAAGGCTGTTCCCAGAGTGCTGTATCAAGGCACCTCATGGGAAGTCTGTGGGAAGAAAAAATTGTGGCAAAAAACGCTGCACAACGAGAAGAGGTGACCGGACCCTGAGGAAGATTGTGGAGAAGGACCAATTCCAGACCTTGGAGAACCTGCTGAAGCAGTGGATTGAATCTGGAAATGGGCTACAGGTGCCACATTCCCCAGGTCAAGACACTTTTGAACCAGAAACAGCGGCAGAAGCGTCTGACCTGGGCTACAGAGAAGCAGCACTGGACTTTTGGACAAATTTTGCATGTCATTCGGAAATCAAGGTGCCAGAGTCTGGAGGAAGACTAGGGAGAAGGAAATGCCAAAATGCCTGAAGTCCAGTGTCAAGTACCCACAGTCAGTGATGGTCTGGGGTGCCATGTCAGCTGCTGGTGTTGGTCCACTGTGTTTTATCAAGGGCAGGGTCAATGCAGCTAGCTATCAGGAGATTTTGGAGCACTTCATGCTTCCATCTGCTGAAAAGCTTTATGGAGATGAAGATTTTGTTTTTCAGCACGACCTGGCACCTGCTCACAGTGCTAAAGCCACTGGTAAATGGTTTACTGACCATGGTAATACTGTGCTCTCCTGACCTGAACCCCATAGAGAATCTGTGGGATATTGTGAAGAGAAAGAGACGCAAGACCCATCACTCTGGATGAGCTTAAGGCCGCTATCGAAGCATCCTGGGCCTCCATAACACCTCAGCAGTGCCACAGGCTGATTGCCTCCATCCCACGCCGCATTGAAGCAGTCATTTCTGCAAAAGGATTCCCCACCAAGTATTGAGTGCATAACTGAACATAATTATTTGAAGCTTTACTTTTTTTGTATTAAAAACACTTTTCTTTTATTGGTCGGATGAAATATGCTAATTTTTTTAGACAGGCATTTTGGGTTTTCATGAGCTGTATGCCAAAATCATCAGTATTAAAACAATAAAAGACCTGAAATATTTCAGTTGGTGTGCAATGAATCTAAAATATATGAAAGTTTAATTTTTACCATTACATTATGGAAAATAATGAACTTTATCACAATATGCAAATATTTTGAGAAGGACCTGTATTTAACATATATTTAACGTATACAAATTATTGAATTATGATCTGAGGAAAGCTTGTTTTGTGAGTGCAAAAATGTCACAGTTTTCATCAAATAAAGATAAAATCACAATAAATGGTACTTTTAAAGATCTCTGCATTGATGAAACTCCAAAGCCCAAATGCCGAGCTATTTAAATGTAGAGCTATTTTAAAAAGTAAAGGTACATTTGAGGGTCATGTTTTGTCCCATATCTGAAGAATCGGTGACCCATCGAGTTTGGGCAAACGATCTAGGACAGCCACTTAGAGAACGCTGACACCCTTTTTCTCAGTGACTTCCAGAGGGTCATAAGCATGTCCTAAATAGTCAATGCCCCATCTCTAACGGGAAGCACCTACCACAAAGTCAATAACAGTTACCAGATTAAAGCTAGAAAACAATTAGATGTTGCCTGAAGATCTCAAACTCTTAATAAAGAGTTAAACATGCTCTCGCTCCACAGGAGAGATCTTTTTCTCTCCATCAGTGTTTCTTGATGAGGACACAAGTGAAACCTTGAGACATGCACACACACACACACACACACACACACACACAAAGGTCTATTGGAATCTGACCTGTAAATTTAAGGCCCACCTCCACACACAGACAGATTTATGAGAACCTCAATAAATGACTTTCTGCAGTCAACAGCTATGGATCTTGTTGTATGGGTTTACTTTGGAAAAATCCTGTTTGAAAGTGAGCAATCTCATATATTCTCAAAGCAAAACATTGTCGTTGACTGCTCTGTCAGACTCAGAATTATAAATTAAACCAGCTTACATTAAAACATTTGTGACTGTAAGTGGTTACAATACACAATTTTACAAAGGGGGAGATTATCACTTTAAATGTTATTGTCTTTCTTCCACTAAAAGCACTTTGAGAAGACACTTTTCTACCACGGTCTGTCTGTTTAATGCACAGCTAGTTCCAGTCAGTTTAATCACTGTTCTGTATCAATGCACCCTGCTCTACATTAAAACCATTTAATGCACACCTCATTTAATCACTTAATGCACAGCTAGCAGTGGCTTATCTTATAAATACTATAATAAATGTTGCTTTTTATCCTTTTTAGAGGTTGACAGTCCCTTATCACTGTATCCTTTCATTATACGGCATTCATAGAGTTTTTGAACAACATGGGGAAAGTAAATGATTTCAGAATTGAATTTCTAGATAGTCCTCCCCCAAACTTATGCTATTGGGATGCTCAAGTGAATCAGTTTCCGTATTTTAACATTCAAGAAGTGACGCTTTATTCACACTATCCACCCATGTTTAAATAAAGCATCCTAACATTTAGAAATAAAGAGAGGAGGTTACATGAAAAGTCATAAAGTAGTTCATTTATTAATGTGTTGTGAGTTTGGCTCCTCTATCCAACTATAGGAACGGGAACAGCTTGTTTTTTTCTTTGCAGTAACACACTTACCCTCCTCTGGGTCATCGGTGACCGATGTCCTGCTGGACTGACCGAGTCCCATGACTTCTGAAGAGGTGATGATCTCCGGTTTAATACAGAAACATCCCCTGCGTTCGTTAATAAGGATATATTCCTCTGTTGAAGAACGACCTGTGGACAGAGAGGAGTGTGAGGGTAATGCAAATCAAATATTGTCACTCTTTAAACGATAGTGATTTGTATTACATGCATAACATGTTCTGGTGCTCACTTGGGCTGAAGTCCAATTACACAAAGGCTTGTTTTCTCTAGCAGTGGTTTTGTATTGTAAGAAGAGGTAACCTTGTTACTTTAAAGAGCAATACTTAACTCATTCAACGATAAAAACTCGTTTTGTTGGTATAAATTCATGTACCGATTCGGGTTGATTCAGTGATGCTAATTTTATATATAAATATATAAAACCAGTAAATTTAATTTGCTAACATTTTCTGTTTTCAGTGTCAAAATCTGTCTTAGGCTACAATAAATGTTGCCCAAATGCTTTGCTGTATTTGTTAGATAAGCGAGTGAACACAATGCTTTCATGATATCACGTATAATGAAATAAGCACTGCTGCTTGAAAGTTTGTGAACCCTTCAGAATTTTTTCAAAAGATTATATATATATATATATATATATATATATATATAGTGGAATGAAAGGTTCAATTCTATTCAGAGCAAGCTGTCACATGGTTAATGTTATTGTTGTTGTTAAAAGAGTTCATTCATTCATATCTACTCGATAAAAGAGATTCAAGAGAGATCTTTTTTGCATCCACACAAGAAATTTGACACCGTGAATTATGTTGTCACACTGTAGGGTGTGGTAAGGTATAATTATCTCTATTAATTAACTATTAAGCAACTTTTGCCTCAATAAACTCTTAAGCTGCTGCTTATTAATAGTTAGTAAGGTAGTTGTTGAGTTTAGATGTGGGATCTAAAATATGCTCATGCACAATAAAGCATAAATATGTGCTCAGTACTAATAAACAGTCAATATGCATGCAAGTAAATCTTGAGAATTGGTCTTTAAAATAAAGTGACCAAATATTCATTGCATAAAAAGTGCGACAACCTGCCCCTTAAAATACTTTAAAATTGTACTAACTAGGACAGTGTGCAAGTCATACTTGATTATGTACATGTAGTTCACTGGTAATTACTCTACGCTAATACAGCTACACAGAAGAGTAATGTAAAGTCCAGAGACAGCAGAGAGTGCCCGGAATACGTGAGGAGAATAGACCTGTAGCTGTGAAATCATCAGAAATCATACACTTACCGCTTTATATGTCAGGAGGATTGAAATGATCGACTGGACGAATAACAGCAGAGCTCATGAAAGCGACCGAGACAGACGAGACCGCAGTGGAAAGACGAGACTATCCCGCACAACTTCTCCAGTCACCGCAATGCTGTGAGAAGATCCTTGCAGAGCCGGAGTCAATGACACACTGATGCAGAACACGCGCGCATGCTGCTCCACACACACACACACACACACTCACACACACACCCGAGAGCCGATCCCGGAGCAGTGCGTGATGAGAGAGAGAGAGAGAGAGCTGTGTCCTCAACTGTTGAATAAAAGCAGCATCATGCGTCTGGTGCAGATCTGAGGAGGATGATGATGAGGATGATGATGATGATGATGATGATGGTGGTGGTGAAGTGTCCCTCTGGTGGGGAGGATCGTTTATTCATCCAGAGCGTGGTTCAAGCAGTGTATGGAAGTACGCAATATATTCTCCCCGGAGCCATTTATTAATTTATTCAAGAATAATTTTTTAATGCATTTTAAACGGTGACATCATCTATCGTCATTTCTTACAAACCATTTAAAAAAATAATGTATTATTAATAACAAACTAAAAAATTAACTTTTGTCAATATGGTGTAGCTAACCATGCAGAAAGCAATTTGCGACATTAAAACCATACATATATAGCCTATATATATTCATATTATGTCATTACGTCTCTTAAAATTATCTGATTATTTGACCTTTTATGGCAAGTTCAGTTTCAGTCGCCAAATCAAATATTTTTCTATTTTTTAAGGGTTGAGGGTATATTTAAAATGTAAAAGTATGCTTTAGCATGGAAAAAAGATATTTACAGAGTGACTGTAGAAAAGAAAATAACAGAACTAAACAGAACAGAACAGAACAGATGCAGATCAAATGTAAGTCAATGAATGACAAGGTCATATGAAATTTCACAGATATTTTCTTATGTTTTTTTTTTCTTCTTTAGACATACGAGACTGTAATGAATTTGCTCTGGGTCATCAGTCTCGGAAGTGAAATCCTGTTTAGGAGGTCAGAGCAATAGGATCTCTCAAAATCCGGCCAAATGCCCATTACTCTCTTGGCACAGCAGAGTACTTCACGAGATTGGATGCCTCGTGCACACACAGCTCTTTTACAAACACACCAGTCACCTTTCCCTGGTCACATATACAACACCTTTCATCTTCACTGATGAGCGTTGTCTTTGTTAAATGACAGAAGAGAGGTTTATTCAGGAGGTTCTAGCGCGTGAGTGAAGGTCACGCCACTGAATGACGAGCGATGCGCTGCTGCTGACGTCATGCTGCCATCTAGAGGCACACAACTCAACTTCACCCGCATCTTATTTAGTTGCATGCTTAGTTACACACATACTGTACGGTACTTTTTCACAATTAAAATGTGTTTCTCAGTAGAACTTAAGTCAGGATGATTATATTTGACGTTTCAATCATATTTAGATGGTTTAGATATCTTTATCACTCATTGTGTGTGATCAGTCATATGAATTGCTTCAGGTACAAGACATTTTTACAGTTCAGTTGTTTTCTTAATAAGCTTTTCAGCTCTCCTCATACACGCAGAAAACACTCTGTAGCTCTCTGAATGTAGTGCTGCGGTAGACAACTTTATTTTTAGGAAAATCTTTTGCTGCAAAACCCTTGTTAAAAGAAAGCATGCTTCACTGAATCTGCACCTGTACTGTGCTTCAAATGTGAAAATTGTATTTACAAACAATCAGATTGTAGATAATAGAATATAAATTAAATAAAGGCCACTTAAGTGCACTTAAAGCAACTTTTAGAAGTGCACTTTGTAATAATGTCTAATTAGAAGTTTTATTTTAAAGAACATTTTAAATCATTACGTTTTGACATTTTAAGTATTAAGTACACTTATGCAAATGAAAAGTCCTTCATTATAATTAGAACTACAGTGTTGTTTGATATTACATTTATAAAATACATATTTTAATGTACTAAACTGTAACTTCTTCACTGCAAAGAAATGTTTCAACCTAAAAAAGTAAGTGTTCATGCTGCCTTTAAGTTTTAAGGTTAGTCAACTCAAAAATAGCATTTCACACTAACTATAAGCTTAACATTCGAAGTTGAAACAAGTGGAATTATTATAATTTTTTTTAAATTGTGAATGTATTTGTTTATTTCCTGGATTAAAATGCACACATTTCATTTCAAATTATGCTTTTTGTGCAAAACATTTTTCCGTGGCATATTCTGACCAGGCTTGGCCGAGCGGCCACAAGTAATAGCGTTTTCATATCTGATGGGAATTCCAGCCTAATTGACTCATATATCTTGTCATCTCCTGTAATGAACACAAGCTGTATGAATGTGCGGCGGTGTATAAATGCATCAGTGCTCTTCACAGACAGCAGACAGCATGCTAGCGTCCACACTGCTGCTTGTGCTGGCGATGCCCATGATTTGGGCTCAGCCCTACCCCATCCCTCCGACCTGCTACACCAAAGTGCTGAACATGGGTAAAGAGATCACCCAAAGAGCGGCCCAAATCAAGACTGACCACGACACTGTAAGTCTAAAATAACTGAACTGAGGTACAGCAATGAGCCTTGGTGTTTGATACAGTGCTTTATGTTGCAGTCCAGATGCACAGCTCACCTGCCCGACCTCTACATCGATGTTCATGTGAGTACAGTACCTGACCTTAAGAGACGAAGCTTGCCTGTAATGTCAAATCATGTTTCAGTGAAAAGGCTGGAAGATTTTTAACTGCTTTCAAATATTAGTGATTCTCATGAAGAATGAGATTTTACCTTTAAGAGCAAATAAGTAAAATATGTGAGAAAAATTATGCATTTTCTTGACACTTCATGGTAATGTTTTTATGACAGTTATGAGCTCATTCCTCTCACCTCCAGAGTCAGTTGTGTTGTGTTGTCATGCATGTTTCTCTGTGATGACAGAACGCTTGTGTGATGTCCACTATGAACTCGTATCTGTCTCTGCTGAGCGGTCTGAGAGAACGGAGATGTGCGTACACCAGGAAAGTGCAGAATCTAGCTGCTGTGACCAGACAACTCTATTTCATCATGTCACAAAAATGTCACGGGGTAGATCAAAAGTCTGTTTTGCATTTCTGGTCATTTTCATTTTAGATGTTATTTATTTATTTATTTATTTTCAGTAGCATAATTTTAAGCTTTTGCTTGTGTGTGTTTTAATTGGGTGTCTGTTTCAGGACTTGGTTTTCACTCGTGATAACTGTGAAGCGTTACATCACAGAGGATGGAGAGGCTGGGATCACTGCAGACATCACCGGACTGAGACTCGAGAATGATTAAAATGAGATCATAAATAGTGGTTACTCATCAGATCTTATTCATAATCAATAGCTTTAAAGAGCATAATTATAATTTATTATGATAACATTATCATATAATGTTATCATAGAATATATGTATTTAAGAATTACGTTTTATTGCATTTTTGAAAAATACAAATTATATATATATATATATATGTATATATATATATATATATATATATATATATATATATATATATATATATATATATGAATCCAAGCTTTTGAATGTTAGAGTGTGTAATGTTACAGTAACTTTTTATTTCATACAAATGCTGATCTTTGTATCTTTCTATTAATCAAAGAAGTGTTGTTTACATTTTTGTCTACTATTGACGTGTTTTCCGTCCTCTAAAAAAACTACAAATTGTTCCACATATTACCACTAGGTGGGGGTTGTGTGCAACAGTATTTTTTATTTACTCAGATATTTGTTCTGTTCCTTGTTTTTTTTTTCTTTGTCTTTTTTCTTTTTAATCTGTGCGTCTTGACTAACTTATTAAATTATAATTGTTAAATACAAAATTAAAATTCATTAAGATGGTCTGTTCAATTACTCGCAGCTCCTGTAGTTCCGATGACGCATAAATAGGCTTTAAAACTACAAATCCCATGATCGCTTGGTTCCGTGGAGTGGGCGTGGCCCTGTGTCTCGACTCACAGCAGTAGTGAGTGAACAGGTGAACACGAGAGCTTCAGACGCCTGCTCGTGAATGGAGTGGAATCAGTCCATCACAGTTTGATGGTTTTTATTTTGTTATTTTTTTAATGATGAATGTGTCTCCTTCCGCGGAGGCTTACTTCAGCTTACTCGCTTTTGTTTTTTTCTGAAGTCAACTGTTTTTTAGTATTTGAGTCTGTTGTCTGTTTTATTTAATATGGCTTTTGCAAAATTCAGCAAGATCCTCCGTCTTCCTACAATTGACGTGAAGAAGAAAACCAAACAATACGAGCACGTTCATCGGGATGTAAATCCTAGCGACATTTGGGAAATTATCGGGGAACTGGGCGATGGTGCTTTCGGCAAAGTTTATAAGGTGAGTTCAGACCGTAATAAACCTGTGGGACAACGAAACGAAACTAAGACTTCTACCATGGTAAAGGATTTGGTCATTAATATTAACTTGGTCATGTTGACGTTGCAGTCTATTTTAATTTGAATATTTAATATTCATAAGTCAGGCCTCTACCTGATTCGCTGCCGCTTACCCGTAAGCGGTCTTTCAGCCAATCAGTGAGGCCTTCTTGGTGAACGTCATTATGCGCAATTAATATTCATAGGCTAAGCCTTGCTTGTAGTAGGATTTAAAAAGTTTTAATAATTGGCAACCTGTTTGGTTATGACAGTTAGAATTCATATAATATTTACAAATACAAAGAATTGTGTTCTTATTGACACTTATGTACACACTTTGATGCATTTTTAAATTGTTTTTAAATACACATGCACTATACAAATGATTAATCTTTTCTTAGAATTCTTTATTTACATTTATAAACTGTGTTAATTTAAATAATAATAAAAGAACTAAAACCTATGCGCCACTCAAGAGCTAACACTGAATGGATCACAGTGCAGCTCAGTATTTCATGTAATAACATGCTGGTGAGATGCATTGAAGTGGCATGAAGTAATGCACCGCTCAGGGTGTTGCTAGCCTCAAGGAACATATCTACCATGACTAACTGTTTAAATAAACTAACCTAACTGTGGTTAGTGACACTGAGCCTCTGAGATATCCTGACAGTTCACATGCGTTCAGCCCGGGGCCCTCAGGGGCCACTGAGAGTCACTGTGGAGGAAGATACTGGAATGTGCTGCAGTTTCGGTAGGCGGAGAGGAACCCTGCAGTAGCAAACGCTGAATTTGTCTTTTGTCCCCAAACTCTGTGTCCTGAACTGTGGGGCCCCATGAGATCCAGGGTCTCGCCCTCAGAAACCAGGCTGACAGGGGTTAAACACAATCTTGACAAAGACCGCTTTCACAGTGGAGGAAAACTGCAATATTACATTAAAACATGCTCTGGTCATTTCTCCACCCAGAATACTAAAACAAAATTGGATCAATTAATCTAAGCTTATTTTTGAGACCATAAAGTTTGTAAAAGTAAATATTTTTAGCATGCATCTCTGAGCATGTTTGCAGTGCGTCAACACATTTTTCTTTGAAATTCTCTGAAATAATCATCTCCCAGTTGTAATTTTCATTAGACTCTCATTTATTTTTATGCTCCAATACAATATTTTTTTTTTTGTTTATATCTGCAAAGTTTATTTTTTTTTTATCTCTAAATACATTTGCATATATAATTGTAAAATGTAAATACATATTTAATGCTGGAAGCACTTTTTAGTGTAAAACATTACCAGACGATCATTGATCGTTTACAAACAGTGTGCTTTTTTACAGTAATGAAAATGCATTTTAATTTTTAGCGAATGGAGCTCCAAATTAATATTAAATAATTCTAAAATGTCCTTTATGGCTTATGGCTGCCATCATGATGTTTTCAAGATCGGGGGACATTTAGGAAATATTAATAAGTATAATAAGTATATTAATCAATATTAATTTTGATAAAAATATGTAAACATCTGCAAGTTATTAACATAACACCACAGATGCTAATAAAGTGCGACACATAAAATTGTCCGACATTAAGCTAACTTTAAGAAAATGAATAAGAGAGAATGTGCTCTCAATGCACCCCTCAGATCATCCAGCACCTGCAGTGACCTTTACACACAGGAAGTAGTCTAAACAGACTTCCCCCTTTTCTTAAAGGGGCAAAATCCATTGTGGTAACACCACAGACATGAATTTGGGGGACAGAACTTTTTTCTTTAATATAACAAAATATGTATTTTTTTTAAAACAATTTAATAAAATTTTACATTTTAAATAAAATCTATATTCACATTATAACCACTTTATTTGTGTTAAAAATGTTATATTGTTGCAATTACATTCCATGATACCAGGTATGACGGGAACATGCATATTTTGTTACAAATGCAATCTCCCAAACTCAATTAAATACTTACTTTAAAACTAAAAGTTAACAATTAATAGCGCACAAATTGTTTTAACCCTATAGAATATAAACATGTAAACTTTTTAGAATTTATTGGTATTTATTGGTATTTAACGTTTATTTCAACTGTAGTAAAGTAGAGGGACAAACCATTTGCCACCACAATTAAAGAATGACCCATAAAATAAATGTATAATATGAAATAAAATGTAAAAATCAGTTGTGCGCACAGACACTGCGTGCCACTGAAGGAAGTGTTGTTCTGGAAAAAGGAAATATGAGCGAGTTATGAATGAGTGATTGTGTAATGAGAACAGAACATGAGTCTAATATTGTGCAATGTGCTTTCCTTTACAAATGAAAACGCTAAGAACAATTCGATATCTTGATGATCTGCTCCTGCTTTATTAGTTCAATAACAGAAAGGTCATCACCTTTAGTGTTGATCGTTTCTTCTGGACGTGTCGATACACGTGGATCTGTGAAACAACATCCTGTGAACATGAACAGGGCTTTTCTCTCTACACACATTTGAGGTTTAGACAATGTTACTTCCTTATTACTGGAGCAAAACAAATGACAATACATTTTTTTTAAAAGTTAGTGTAATCAGTGTAACTTATAACCACAAAATAATGATTCATAACCATGCATTTGATCAAAAAAGTGTTTAAAGATTAACATTTTAGTCTAAAAATATTGGTATTTCTGACCTCTCGCTCATAGTTTTGATTAGAATATATATGACCTGGAGCACAAAACCAGTGATAATTGTCAATTTGTGTTTTATAAATAATCTGAAAGCTGAATAAATCATCTCTCCATTGATGTGTGGTTTGTCAGGAGGATAATATTTGTCTGAGATGCAACTATTTGATAATCTGGAATCTGAGGGAGCAAAAAAATTTAAATGTTGAGAAAATCCTCTTTAAAGTTGTTCAAATGAAGCTCTTAGCAATGCACATTACTAATCAAACATTAAGTTTTGATATATTTACGGTAGGAGATTTACAAAATATCTTTATGGAACATGATCTTTAATTAATATCCTAATGATTTTTTGGCATAAAAGAAAAATCGATCATTTTGACCCATACAGTGTATTGTTGTGTATTGGTATAAATACACCTGTGAGACTGATGATTGCATGTGCTCCAGGGACACATACATGTTATATACAGTCTAGCTGCAAAATAACTTCTAGCTTAAACCAAATCCGAAAATTCTGCATTTTCTTGTTTTACACGTTTAAGGAAGTGTGTTTTTCCATAAACAAAATAATATCACATTTCAGACACAATATGGCCATGTATTTTGCTTTTACTTTTGCAAGACATCATTTGTCATCTGTTTTCTGTACTTCAGGTTTGAAGATGCATTCGTGATGTCTTTAACAATGCACTAAAAATATTTAGGTCTATTTATAACGTTTAAATCGGGTGGAAATTTAAAGTAATTGCAAAAATTTAAATTCCACGTGAAATCTGGCCACGATTCGACTGAATCCATTTCAGATATTTCAAAGTGTTTCATCAAAAATATGTTTAAGATATTACTTTTTAAATTTTAAGTCTCAATTTAATATTTATGTATTTGAACTGCATATCTATTTAACATAAACTAATTAACTTAATGTGATAATAATCCAAATGAATCTTGTATTTGAAAAATGTATTTGAATCTTGAATCGCACCAAAATAATAATCAAGTTTCAGATGCGTCATTTGATTTAGGAAAGCGTTCAGATGTTTGCAAATGTTTCCAGCCCATTTAATCTTTATAATCCCAGTGTGTTCATTTCTCCTGGAGCTGGTCGTGGTCCAGCTGGACTCCTTCTCTGATGGGATTTTGAAGAGGACTCCTCCTGTTTTCTCCTGTTGGTTAATGCTGAGTAGTTGAGTGATGGTTAATTATTGAAGGAGAACATGTGGAGGCACGAGGCTCTTACTGTGAGGATCCTGTAGATCACGAGAGCTGGGCTAATCACCAGCGTTCAGTGCTGCTGGCTTCAGGAAGATAAGAGCGACTGGGTGCACGAGAGCATATTCTACATGTTAGATTAACTGCATCATCATACACACTTAAAGATCTGGTTTAAACCTCTTTTAGTTGTAGTTTTGCAATTGCCACCCAATTCATTGAAACCATTTAAGCCACTGAGTGAACTTGAAGAGATAATCACACAGACTAGTATTTCTTTTGGTCATTCGCCCTATTCTTAATAATAAACTCAAGATAATGACAATGAGTCCAAAGCTTAGCTTTTGTCTAAAGCTAATATTGTTTAAGGCACAAGGTTACTCCAATTATTTTTGTAAGAATAAAAGATTAATAACTTTACACTGATCCAACAGTTGTTGTTTTTTTATTTATTATTATTTTAAATTCTCATTTGGGGCAATCAGTTACCACAGTCTTTTTTTTAGGTTGTAAATGAAATAAAGATTAGCTTTCTACTTGAATATTGTAAATGGGATTAAATTACTTTCCTTTTTATTATTATTTGTGAAATTTACTAGCACAGAAATCAATCAGTTATGTTTGTTGCAAAGACAAATAGCTTGAAATTTATGACTGAAATTATGATTAAAAATCTGGTTCTGTCAGAAATGTTATTCTGAATTGAGATCAATTCAATTATTTTTGTTGATTGCGAAGTCCTCTGTGACCGTACTTTTTTAATAATCCCCACACATTTTAATTTTCTCCATTGGTTTGATACTTTTGGCTCGTGCCAAGTAGTTATTAATCACGTCAACAACTTAATCTTGATGTGATTTCCTTAAAAAATGTAATGGAAATTATTCACACCCACAAATTTTGATTTACATAGAAATAAAATGTCTTGCAACAATTTTTTTTTTTTTTAGGAAACTACATTTTTTAAAAGCTCTTGGCCTACTTTTATAATCAGGAGTTCTACATCAAACATTAAAGCTGTACATGTACTGTATTGGTTTGCTTTGCTATATTATTATAGTCAGTGGGTGTTTTCCTCGTTCAAACTTTTGCTCAAGGAAGTAGAGATTAATTAACGTAGTAAACAATGTGTTTTGCTGTCGTCATTAACAAGGCTAATGCATGGTTTCCAAGAATAGCTCAGAGTAGAAACTTTTCATAATTTCATAACCCTACACCAATTTATACATCATCTGAAAGCTGAATAAACCATCTCTCCTTTGATGTGTGGTTTGTTCGGAGGACAATATTTGTCTGAGATGCAACTATTTGAAAATCTGGAATCTGGGGGAGCAAAAAAATATTGAGAAAATCACCTTAAAAGTTGTCCAAATGAAGTTCTTAGCCATGGATATTACTTATCAAAAATTAAAGATGCCATAAAATGCATTGATACAATATTTTAAATATTGAGTGTTTATGTGCGACCACACAACTGTGTTCAAACACAGTTATAAAAATATATTTTTTTGCATTTTATGACAACTTTAAGTTTTGATATTACGGTAGGAAATGTACAAAAATATCTTCATGGAACATGATCTTTACTTAATGTCCTAATGATTTTTGGCTATTGCTACAAATGCTGTTTCCAGATGTAAGGTGCATAATTTTTATATATGTGTTGAAATGGGCTGAAAGTACACTATTGTGCTGTTATTGAGGGTTTGAGGAAGCCCTGCAGGATTATTTAGCTCAGGTGAAGAGCTTTGACTTCTGCTCGATCCCCTTCAGCAGCTGCTGTAATCCTCTCAGTGGAAATCGAAGTGGATTTCAGGCTTTATTTAGGGTTATGCTTTAAGGCTAGGAGTGTTTTTCAGTCGCACAGCACTGATGTATGTCAGCTAGTAAAACACTAGTGACGTTCACATCTTCAATCTCATTTTCACTAAATAATATTTGTGTTTTTGTACTGGTACTTTGACTGGTTTAGGCCTGCCATAGATGATTAAATATGAGATTTAAACCTGCTGGCAAATTTCGTTCTTATTTAGTGATTCATTGAATCATTCATTCAAACGATTCGTTCAAACGGCTGATTCATTTAGAAATGAAGCAAATGGCTTTCTTTGTGAACGGATCACTGAATCATTGACTCAAATGATTCATTCAAAAGAGAAATCATTGCAGTGTTCACAAAGATTTTTTGTTTGTTGAACTGTTGTATAAAATCAAAACGATTTGCAATTGCGTTCAATTTGCGATAACACTCACGTGCTGATATTCAGGAAAACAGCACTTTTGCTTGCGTGATATTACTAAACCATATCATATCTTATAAATACATGAAAAAAAAACATATAGGGATATTTTTTGCTTTCACAACTTGCATAAAAGGGACATTCAAACTTTTCAATTTATTTATTTAAATGGGACAGTGCATATTCATGAACGTACAATCAAAGTTGAACGTAAATACTCCGGATTTAGCACAATGCTAATTACTTCATTCTTTGGTTTCATCATGCAGTCAATGATTATGGACTTGTTTTGGTTCGTTTTTTGAATGACATACTCTAAAGCTCACACATGGTTAAACAATAATTACGATACTACCATAGACAATAAATATCGTACACCCCTGTAACTCTATGAGAAGCACAGAAGTCCTCTGAGATGGTTCTTCATATTCTGAGGGTGTGGAGGTTATTTTCCCGTTATTTTATTATACGACAGATGTAAGTTAGTTGTGTTTACTAGGTCAAGCATTACATCAGTGTGCGACTCATCTGCACCATTTGCACAGTTGGACTCCTCTGCAGGACCCTAGCAACCATCGGAAATACCCAAGCAACCACATAGCAATGCCATAGCCACCACTGACAATATCAAGCATCTCAACCGGTTCTACTTTCATTCTCTGCTGTTTTACATTTTATCACAGTGACACGTTTACAAGTCTAACTGTCCAAATCATGTCTGCGTTAAGTTGAGTTTTTATGAAGAAAGCGGAAGTCTTGTTTTTGAGTGGTTTGGCAACCAGGTTTCCTCTAAAAACATACCCAGCTAACCACAATGACTCCACCTCGATTAATGCTGCACACTAAGATGTTTCCCACGTACTGTCAATCTCACATACGAAGACTACCTCGGTTATACTATTTATGTTTATTTATTTAACATTTACATTGGAAATGCATAAAAAGTACACAATAAATGCGGTGCAAGGAGGAGGTGATTGGGCTAACAAAATCAGATATGTAATGAGTAATAAAAATGTACAAAACTGCTATGCTGTTCATCAGTATTTGAAAAATAAAAGGAAATGGTTTTTGGTGTGACCACAATGCACACATAGAGAGAGAAAAACAACAACAACAAATAAAGGAAATTATATTATTATATATATAGAGCACTGGCAAACTCTCATGACACTCAAGTAAAAAAAAAATAATTACATTTTTATGACAAAACACGATTAGTTCACGTTTTAAAATGCTGTGGTTTGACTCCTCAAACAAAAAAACAATGAAATAATATTATAAATGGCAGCATTTAGTCCACTGTCACATCATCTTGCGTGTGCAGTAAAACCGCAGTGATGCCCATTATTTGAGGTCTAATGGATAACTAAAGTTGAAACCTGTTAAAAATTAACTGCACCCAATGGGCAAGCATGGGACAGTAAAATCAGCAAGATGTTATCATGTGAATGTGAATCACCCTGACTTTATTTAATGCGAACCTGGTTTGATTTTCAGGCCCAGAATAAAGAAACCGGTGCGTTAGCTGCAGCCAAAGTCATCGAAACCAAAAGTGAAGAGGAGCTGGAGGACTACATGGTGGAGATCGACATCTTAGCGTCCTGCGACCATCAGTACATCGTCAAACTGCTGGATGCCTTCTTCTACGACAACAAACTCTCGGTGAGATGGTTAAACGGAGCAAGTTGAGCTTTCTTGAACACTACAAGCTAGTTTCTGAATTGCTTGGCAGGTTTAAATGAATCCTCTTTGGAGACGTCATCCACACATCCTCATCGGGTCATTCTATGCAACTTAACCAGAGGTCCTTCTAAAAATACTGACCTTTATCATTTCCTTCTTGAAAGAAACGCATACATGAAGAAGAAAGGCAAAACATTAAATGTCATGGATGTATATTTAGCAATGCACTTTTTTTTTTGTAGAGGAGGGTCAAAATGACAATTCAGAGCCAAATTACAGACTTTAGAAAGATGACAGCATCATTATGTTATTTTTAAACAGATTGGTAGGTCTATTAGTAAAATGTTAAGATATCTTTAATATTTCTTGAGTCATAGTCATGCAAATGTTTACCCTCAAAAAGTGTTTGATTTTTTTTGATTTTCTTTTTTTTAGACTGTGACCATTGGCATATAATGTAACAAAAATTTCTAAAGTCAACAGATTTCACTAATAGACCTACCAATCTCTGTGTTCAGATAATATAATGAAGCTGCCATCTATCTAAAGTCATTTTTACCCTCCAGTAATTTGGCTCCAAATCGCAGGTGAAAATTGGCTTTTTGATGCTCCTCTATAAAACAGTGGATTTCACTCTAAATATACATCCATGAAATTGAATAATTTGGCTTTCATCACTATTTATGTTTGTCTTTATTAAGACAAATACATACAATTACAAAAATAGCCTGGGGAGCTTCTGAATTTGGGTCTTTTTGGCACAGAATGTGTTTTAACCATTCCTTGATCTGACAAACAATTAGCAGGTTTGATAGCCTAATATTCACTTTTCAAATAAGACATTAAACATTCTGCTAGCATCTAATATTAAGCTTTAAATTAACCATATTGTACATGCATAGTGTTTATCATGTCACTAAAGTATATGCATATTCAAGTTTTAAATGATAATTTTCCACCTTCAGAGATTCGCTCAGCGCAATTCTGTACATTGTTGTTCATCAGGGTGGGACAAGTAGCACAAGAACACAATATAGAAGTTAATAAGGGAATGTGGATGTTTGTAGTGGACTATTGTTACTTCACATGCGATGTGCTGTCAAGGTAACTGCCTTTAAAAGTAGCTTTCACGAGGAGCCGGTTGAAGCATTGCTGGAATTCCTCAGTGTGAAGGTAAATTTGCTCGTCTGAAAGAGTCCTGATCTCCGAGTGTTTGACTTAGACTTCCTTTTCAGCAAACATTAAAGTTTGAAGTCATGTGACCATGTTATAGTTCATTTATAGCCTACAGCAAGCTTCTGCCAAATGTATTTAGGCTTCAAAATTCATAAAAGCCATTGGAAAATCCTGTCAGGTTTTTGTTGAGGAAACCAGGATGACCAATTCCAGGTTGGCCAGGGCTGTATTGCTTTAGCCATTGCTTTTTACCTGCAAATGTTTGATAGATTCAGTTTTCTAATCAGCATTGGCGTATGTTACATTTCTCATACTAAAGCAAGAGGTGTGTTTTGGTATCATCAGTAGACGTCCATAGCTGTCTGAGCAGTCCTTCACTGTCATAGACGAACATATCTTGGGTGTGGATGAGGTGTCTGGTCGTATAATCTCATGATGAAAAACACTCAGATGGGAATGTTTGTGGGGTTTTTGTGAAAGGAAACGGCTGCACACTTGTCAAACAATGAGCACTTGTTCTTTTTAACTTGAGTGTGTCGAGATGATTGATACTGATTCTGAAATGAAAGCATAAGATTGTCCTCAGACCTCAAGCATTTTGATTGTTTACATTTAGACAAGCAGTTCACCACAGATTGTTTAATTACGATTTCATTACACACTGGCATTCAGATGTGTGAGAAGAATGGGGGATTTCTGAAGTGGTCACATTTTCATTTGAATGCCACAAAAACAAAGTCCCACTGTAAACTTACCTTCGAGAATGCATTACAAAATAGACTTCAAAACAATAATATCAAACATTTTTTTTTAACCATTTAACCTTTTTAAATGTGCAGATTATCACATTGTTCACCTGTGATGTGAAGTGACATAATTCGGCATCCCTCCACCACCCCATCTCTACATCTACTGTATTTCTATTCATATCTGTTGTATGTACCTCATTTCACTGAGCTATTATATATATGGAATTTGATTTGAGACTGGTAAACCATTTTAGTAAAATGTTGTTCATTTACAAATAAATATATTTTCCTGATCATTTTTTTAATCATAAAATGCAAAACATAAATGGCCATTAAACAATGTAAGCCAGTTCCAACCTTTTATTTTTTTTATTAACATTTATAATGTTAGCTCTTATATTTATTTGTCAGTAAGCTGTCTGTGCATATTAAACTGGAATATATATATATATCTTTGCCTCCACATCATGCATTAAAATTGTTTAATGCACAGCTAGCTGTGGATTGTCCTTTACACACACACTATATATATGTGTGTGTGTGTGTGTGTGTGTGTGTATATGCGCACAGAGGTGCATCTCAATAAACTAGAATGACGTGGAAATGTTGCCTGCAAAGATTTCCTGAGCCTTGAAAATGGTCTCTCAGTTTGGTTCATTAGGCTACACAATCGTGGGGAAGACCGTTGTCCAGAAGACAATCATTTACAGCCTTCACAAGAGTAAGCCACAAACATTCATTGCCAAAGAAGCTGGCTGTTCACAGATTGCTGTATCCAAGCATGTTAACAAAGTTGAGTGGAAGAAAAAAAGTGCACAACCAACCGAGAGAACTGTAGCCTTATGAGGATTTTGAAGCAAAATCGATTCAAGAATTTGAGTGAACTTCACAAGGAATGGACTGAGGCTGGGGTCAAGGCATCAAGAGCCACTACACACAGACATTTGCAGAACCACAGACAATGACAGAGGTGTCTTACCTGAGCTAAGGAGAAGAAGAACTGGACTGTTACCCAGTGATCCAAAGTCATCTTTTCAGATGAGAGCAAGATTTGTATTTCATTTGGAAACCAAGGTCCCAGAGTCTGGAGGAAGGCTGGAGGAGCTCATAGCCCAAGTTGCTTGAAGTCCAGTGTTAAGTTTCCACAGTCTGTGATGATTTTTGGTGCAATGTCATCTGCTGGTGTTGGTCCATTGTGTTTTTTTGAAACCCAAAGTCACTGCACCCGTTTACAAAGAAATTTTGAAGCACTTCATGCTTCCTTCTGCTGACCAGCTTTTTGAAGATTCTGATTTCATTTTCCAGCAGGATTTGGCATCTACACACACTTCCAAAAGCACCAAAAGTTGGTTAAATGACCATGGTGTTGGTGTGCTTGACTGGCCAGCAAACTCACCAGACCTGAACCCCAGAGAGAATCTATGAGCTATTGTCAAGAGGAAGATGAGAAACAAGACACCAAACAATGCAGATGAGCTGAAGGCCACTATCAAAGAAACCTGGGCTTCCAGACCACCTCAGCAGTGCCACAAACTGATCACCTCCATGCCACACTGAACTGAGGCAGTAATTAAAGCAAAAGGAGTCCCTACCATGTATTGAGTACATGTATAGTAAATTAACATACTGTTCAGAAGCCAACAATTCACAAAAAATGTCTTATGAAGTATTGTAATTTGTTGAGATAGTGATTTAAAAAAAAAAGTGAATGTTGTAGTGAATGTTTTTTTTCTTAAATGTGAGTCAAAATCATCACAATTAAAAGAAGCAAAGACTTAAACTAATTTATTTAATACACAAGTTTCACAATTTTAGTTGAATTAATGAAATAAATTAACTTTTCCATTACATTCTAATTTGAGATGCACCTGTGTATGTGTGTGTATTTTCTGAACTCTTGTAAACTGTTGCTTCTAAGAGCCAATTAAACAGCCGGATAAAGGATGTGAGCACAAGACAGCTATCTCTTCTCTATCTGTGCTTTAACAGCAACATAATCTACTTTTATCCTTTGTTATCGCCATTACACACTCTCTCTGCTTCAGTCCAGTGTTGCCATGACATTATCAGAAATTAATGTTGTGTCTAGTATCACAGCAGAGGTTAATGGTAGGATTGTTTTGTTTTGCTTTGTTTTTTTTTCTGACTAGTGCTATGTGAAGACATTACGTACTGTGAAGAACATTAAATGGATATAATCTGAACTTCAGTCAATGTTACTCAAGGTTTCTTTCACCAAAATCATTCGCAATTTCATAACCATTTTTTGAATCATTCACCTTAAATAGTTCACCAAAATTCATAATTTATCGAATTATATCTAAGCAGCTCTACAGATTACAGGTGTCATTAATCAGCTCAATTTAGTTCAATGTTGATTCATCTCAGTTCAGTTGTCGTTTAACTGTCGATGTTGCATAGAATGATGATAAACACATGAATAGCACATTAATTATAATATGCTACATGCTGTTTCACATATTATTAGAATAGTAGACAGGTGGCTGTAAAGTTTCCATTCCATGTCAACATGCTACATCAAGGAAAATCCATGTTCGTGATCATGGCTTCTCTCTCTACAGACACTTGGATAAATTGTGTTTAGCTGACTGTTGCATCTAAATGTAAATGTGGAGCTCTGTGCCAGTGAGGTGAAAGTGATAATCATCATAATTAATTATTCAGCAGGTTGAATAGGGTTCAGGGTACATTTACAGAATCAGTTGAGGTTTTCAGTCCTTATTGACTCCTGCAGCTGATAGCATTGTTGTTGATTTGTCGTTTCTGTTTGTTTTACCTCTTGTTGCATTTGTGAGAGATATGCGTGTAGGCCCTCGAGGAATCTCACCTGTGCTTGTGTGAGTTTGCTTAGACTCTCACAATCTGACTTTGTTTTTGTTGTCGGACTGGTTTTTCTGCCTTCCTGAACCCGTGGGCATCAATGCAAGGCATTTCAGGCATTTCAGAAAGAAAGCAACTGATGTAGATGTAGATGCTAAACTCCCAGCGACTGGTTTCTCCAGTCTGCATTACGTCAACAGGTGTTCCTGAAATGAAAGGTCTTTCTTTATATAGGGATTAAATGTGTCCATTTAATATTGGTTGGTCAAATTGCTTCACATTTCTTTGTGAGATTAAAATATATCACTAAACAAATATACACTTTGGATAAAAGTTTCAGCTAAATAACAAAATTAAAATATAATGTAAATGTAAATAACAAAACTAAAAAGAAGAAATATAATCTAAACTTTTCTAAAGACATTAAGTTCCCCTTACCCCTAATTGAATCTCAACCGAATTGAATCGTCACATATGTTTACCGATTTTCAACTGTCTCTCGGTTTATCGTTAGATCCCTAAAATATATCTTTAAAATGGACCGGTCTGGACCTGTGAATACATTTTCAGATATATTTTGTAATGTATTTTAAAATAGACCAAAACAAAGCCAATTCAAAGTTTCCCCCTAAAACCAACATGAATAGACATTACTTCCTTTTTTCATGGTTATTTGCCATTGAACCACAAATCGGCCTAATGGTTAGAGAGTCGGACTCCCAATCGAAAGGTTGTGAGTTTGAGTCCTGGGCCGGCAGGAATTGTGGGTGGGGGGAGTGCATGTACAGTTCTCTCTCCACCTTCAATACCACGACTTAGGTGCCCTTGAGCAAGGCATTGAACCCCCAAAACTGCTCCCCGGGCTCCGCAGCATAAATGGCTGCCCACTGCTCCGGGTGTGTGCTCACATTGTGTGTGTGTGTGTTCACTGCTCTGTGTGTGTGCACTTCGGATGGGTTAAATGCAGAGCACAAATTCTGAGTTTGGGTCACCATACTTGGCTGAATGTCACGTCATTTTCGTCACTTTCATCAGTAATGATTACACTGAAAGTGAGTCTTTTTTGATAGTTCACAGTAGATGTGGTGACTATTTGCTGTTGTTTCATTCATCTGTCCATCCATTTTCCTAACCCAGCATTTTGGGCCATAGGGAACCACCCTGGACATGCAACAATTATATAATAGCTAGATCATGAGACAGGAAACTTGTTTGGTCACGTCAGCTTCATCATAATCTGCTGTTGTTTAGGGACAGATTCATGTCTCTAAGGCAAGCTTTACTGTTATTACACTTCATTCTTGAAGCCCTGAGCCAGGTCCCAGTCCATATCTAGAGACCAGTATACCCTGAAGACTTTTATATGACATACATTTTAAGGCATTTAAGGCCAACTAGAGTGTGTGTGTCCATGTGTAAAGCTTATTGATGAATCACGACTTGTTTGTGAAAACTTATGCAGATTTTATTTGTGCAAATACTTAGTGAATTAAACTAAATTCCACTTTTTTAGAGACCAGAGGCCAGTTATTAACCACATAGCAACCAACCAAACACCCAAACTAACTAACCGAGCAATGCCCGTTAAATAATAGATAATAGTTGATAAATATTATTATAATGTCCCTTATATGTTTGTTTGCTGTCTGAATGTGCAAAGATGAACAGAGTGATTCAGGAGTGAAGTTGCTTCCATGACAACATTAGTTTTATTGGGTTGTGCATTGGTTTGTTGGATTGGTGCCATGTCTCTTTGCTTTGGTATGCAGTTTCTTGGAGGCAATCGTGAAACCTTATGTCACTTAGTTATTTCCTCCATCACTAAATATACAGACACAGGGGTCGAGACCTAAGGGTAGTGGGCTTACTTTGATGGGACGGTATTTCCATGAATAAATCATTTGGAATACTTTTGGAGTTTTGGTTTAGTGTCTTTAAGACCTTGCTAACACTGCTGTTATGCTCGATCTTTGAAGAATCTCTAAAACTATTAACATTCCTAAAGGAGTAGATCAGCCAGAAATGAAAATTCTGTAATTATTAATCATGTCATTCCAAACCCATATGAATTTGAAGAATGACAGTGACAAATTAAACCTGTTCCTTATACAGTCTTATCATATGACTCAAGAGGAGTTTAAATATATAGCACAAAAGTCACAGTTTTCATGCGTTTATTGTGCGGCCTTTTATTGTTTTCATTTATTAATTTTATGTAGTACTTGTTTTGGGGTGACAAGATTACACAACGACTAAGTGCATGTGTTTGGATGAACTTCTTTTAACATGTTAAAACCATGAAGTTTCAGCATTAAGACTCCTCTTAAAGTAGGTCGAAATGTATTGACAGGCATGATATCTGCGACAGATTCATTAAGTTTTAATCTTCTGAAGGCACTCTTTCAGTTCCAGGGGAAATTCCTGTTATTTTCTTATGGATTTTTATAGAAATTTTGATGGGACTTTCTGGAACTGTGTGCAAAACTTGTAAATTCATGTCAGTGACAGCCAGATTACAGTTTGTGAAGATCTTGGTTCATTTTTGTTTTGGCAGGCGATGTGAGGTGTAGGTTTTCTTGGCTCATGTTGAACAGGGAGGCACTTATCCCATTAATCTGGAGAGAGCATGGAGAAAATGCTGTGAAATTGTCTAATGACTCAGAAATGTGCTTTGACTGCAAAAACTAAATCAGTTTAGATGGTTAGCATTTACAACACATGAGTATTTTTTATGTTGTAAACTTATCACGTCAATATTAATAAACAGCTTTGATACTGTACACACAGAGATATTGCTAGCATTTCTGTTTTTATGATATGAGAGTTTATGATGCTGAATTATAATTACTGCATATATTTTTTTCGAGGCATGTTCATATTATTTATTTCAGATTAGAGATGGTTTGGTGTTAAACCAGTCAAAAAGAGTTAAAACTGGCAAAAATCTTTTCAACCTTATGAATGTTTTTTTTTTTTTCTTTAGCCATGGAGTTTTAACATCACTTGTGAATGTTTTGATATCATGGTAAAACCATTTTTTTTGGTATTCAATTTGATATTTGATCAATATCATTAACTTTTTTTAATGGAATTTTGTCTTGTTTTTATGTGGTACAGTAAGTTTATCTTTTAATCCTTATTGCACAATCTTGTTTAAAAAGAGGAACAAAAACTGAAACATCAGTGGAGTCTATAAATACATGAACAGCCTCAGCCATTTAATCTGATTAACTCAAGTTCCATAGAAATAGCAGTGATTTGAGAACATTTATTTTTATTGTCAAACTGTAGAACATGTCCTAAAAAGGCTACGATAAAATCTGTCTCTTCTATTCAAATGTCCGTTTTTATCCTTTTTCAGTTTTGTGTTTTATTATTAAGTTATTTCTGCACTGAAGCCCTGTCCACGGTGGAAACTCATTAGGCCAAACTGTTTAAACATCAGATACGTTCTTATTTGATGTGATTGTGTCACGTACAGAATTTTCTCTTCCATTGAGCACAAAAACATTTCTGGTCACTTTAAGCCATTTGTTTCGTGTCTGGTTAAGCTGCAGTGTAAATGGCATTAATAATTTTTATACCAACCGCATTTCACCCAAATTATCATCATCTCAAGGCAATGTTTGCCCATCCAACCAGTCATTCTGCCAGACTGATTTAATAATCATGAGGTGGAAAGTCAGTTTTTTTTTTTTTTTTTTTTTTTTTTTGTAATTTGCTGTTCACAATTTTGGGATCAGTAAGACTTTTTATGTTTTTCAAAGAAGTCTCTGGTTGCATTTCTTTGATAAAACAATACAGTAAAACTGTAACAATACATACAGTGGGGCTCGAAAGTTTGGGCACCCCTTGCAGAATCTGTGAAAATATGAGTAATTTACAAAAAATAAGAGAAATCATACTTAATGCATGTTATATTTTATTTAGTACTGTCCTGAGTAAGATATTGTGCATAAAAGATATAAAAATTTAGTCCACAAGACAAAAAAAAATGAATATATATATATATATATATATATATATATATATATATATATATATATATATATATATATATATAAATAACCCCACTCAAAAGTTTGGGAACCCTTGGTTCTTAGTACTGTGTTCTGTTACCTGATGATCCTCGACTGTCTTTCTGTTTTGTGATGGTTGTGCATGAGTCCCTTGTTTGTTCTGAAGAGATAAACTGAGCAGCGTTCTTCAGAAAAATCTTTAAGGTCCTGCAGATTCTTCAGTTTTCCAGCGTCTTTGCATATTTGAACCCTTTCCAGCAGTGACTTTATGATTTTCAGATACACCTTATCACAATGAGGACATTTGAGGGACTCAAACACAACTATTTAAAAAGATTCAAACATTCACTGATGCTCCAGAAGGAAACAAGATGCATTAAGAGCTGGGGGTGAAAACTTTTGAACACGATGAAGATGGCCAAATTTGTCTTATTTTGTTGAAATATAATTTTTTTCCATTTAGTTCTGCCCTTCGTATGCAACAGAAGATACTTGTATGTTTCCAGGTACACAAATTAAGTACAATTTACCTTGATCTTCAAATTCCAAAAGTTTTCACCCCCCAGCTCTTAATGCATCTTGTTTCCTTCTGGAGCATCAGTGAATGTTTGAATCTTTTTAAATAGTTTTGTTTGAGTCCCTCAAATGTCCTCAGTGTGATAAGGTGCATCTCAAAATCATAAAGTCACTGCTGGAAAGGGTTCAAATATGTAAAGATGATGGAAAACTGAAGAATCTGCAGGACCTTAAAGATTTTTCTGAAGAAGGCTGCTCAGTTTAACTGTTCAGAACAAACAAGGGACTCATGCACAACCATCACAAAACAGAAAGACAGTCGAGGATCATCAGGTAACAGAACACAGTACTAAGAACCAAGGGTTCCCAAACTTTTGAGTAGGGTTATTTTAATAATTTCAGCATTTTTTTGTCTTGTGGACTAAATGTTAATATCTTTTATGCACAATATCTTACTCAGGACAGTACTAAATAAAAAATAACATGCATTTAGTATGATCTCTCTTATTTTTTGAAAATTACTCATATTTTCAAAGATTCTGCAAGGGGTGCCCAAACCTTGAAGCCCCACTGTATAAAAAAGACCTCTGCAACATTGTGAAATATTATGACAATTAAAAATAACAGTTTTCTATGCAGTTGTGCTGCTTAATATTTTTTTATTTTCTTCTGGAACCTGTGATACTTTTCCAGGATTCTTTGATTAATTAAAAAAAAAAATCTTTTAAAACAATAATCATTACTATTCAAACGTTTGGTGTATGTTTTTTTTCTATTGAATTGAAGCATGATTTAATTATCATGAAGCTCATTCCTCAAATTCTCAATCTGAAATTGTTCTCTGTTCTGTTCACATACACTGGACCACCTTTTCCTGTTTACATCAAATGACTCTTTTCTTTCAACTCCACTGAGTTCTTCTGTGTCTGAGCCAGAAAACTCTCTCCTGAACTAAAGCATCTCATGTTGTACCTCATTTCCCCCCACAGATAATGATCGAATTTTGCCCCGGAGGTGCAGTCGATGCCACTATGTTAGGTAAGACCTCTATCTCCTATTGCTTTCCTTCATCTTATCATGTTTATAAAAGCCCCCCAGGTTCCCTTTGATGATCTTGATTATTAGCTCATGGGTGAGTAAGCAAACGTTTAAACAGGATATTGCATTATTTTGTGTGTTTTATGAACAAGCCAGTCAAGGTCACTCAGAGTTCATTGCCTTTGGTTACACTGCCCTGCCTCTCGAGCTCAAGTTTTATTGAAAATGCATGTTTGTGTATTTGACATTGACAGAGTTTTGTGTGTGTTGTTTGTGTCTTTCAGAGCTGGACAGGGGTCTTGAAGAGCCTCAGATCCAGGTGATCTGTAGACAAATGCTGGAGGCTCTTCAGTATCTCCACAGCATGAAGATCATCCACAGAGACCTGAAGGCTGGAAACGTTCTCCTCACACTGGATGGAGACATCAGGCTAGGTTTGTGTCTAAAGGAATCAGGATCATCTGAATTAAATCCTGTGTGGTTTAAAACTGACAACCACAGTTATGGAATTAAACAAGTTGATTTGTGCTGAGGTTTCTCTTCTGGATGAAGGTCCTTTATTTTAAGCATGAACAATTGTTTTAATTTAATAAGGGACAATAATTCTGTTCCAAAACCAGTCGGTGACACTTTAGTATAGGGACCAATCCTCACTATTAACTAGTTGCTTATTGGCATGCCTATAGTTCACATATTGGCTGTTTATTAGTACTTATAAAGCACATATTCTGCATGACCATATTCTACATCCCTAATACTACCCAATACCTGAACTTAACATCTATCTTATTAACTATAAATGCCTTAAAGCGATGCCTTAAAATGCTTTCTATTTAGGCAGCTCACTAGGTTTCGTAAAAGAGCAAGATATCTCTTACTAATCTTTTGAGCTCTCTCACACCCTTAGTTTATATTTCATTACACTTCCCTACTCCAGTCTCACCGGATTTAGTGATTGAATGAGAGAATTATTCCCTCTGAATGCTGCTTAACGTGTAACTGAGTGTGGTTTCATTGTGTGTTGTTTAATGTTAGCTCAGAATGTCAGGCCAAGAGATACTAGAGTATCAGGCCTTTACTGCTTCCTGTGAGAAACTTTCACATGCTCACGTGCTTCAGATGCAGCTCGTCCAAACATCAGCTGCACGAGTGACTGAGGATGCACATAAATGTATATCCAAACCCTGCATTTGATAGACAGAACAATCATGCATGAATTTCTCAACGCTTACTGGAAATATCAGCTGCAAAAAGAAGCAAAATCAAAGATTAATTGATCAAAAATAGATTGAAAACCACCAATAATGTAAAAAATATACACTACTTGAAAGAACTTTCTATTATTGAAGAATCCTGGACAAATTTTTCAACAAAAATGTTTCAGTTTTACTGTATTTTTAATCAAATAAATGCAGCCTTGATGAGCAGAAGAGACTATTTTCAGAAACATTTAAAAATCTTACTGTTCCCATTCCCATAATTTTGAATGGTAGTGTTACTTATGTATTAGAGGTTTTACAGATTGCAACGTGATATTTTTAAAAAAATAATAAAATCTTCATGTAGTTTCTGATTTTTGTTACAGCGGATTTTGGAGTTTCTGCAAAAAACACAAAAACTCTTCAAAGACGAGACTCTTTTATTGGGACTCCATATTGGTAAGAGCTATAAATCAGTGATCTCCTGTCATAATCACTTCCTGCAGAAAGGTATTAAGGTTGATCTAATAAGAACATCCTTATTAATATTTACAGCAGTCTGTTAATATGTACTGACTGCAAACAGACTCTTCATGCAAGTCACTAGATACAATCCCATGATAATTAAAAATGCAATGTTTCTCCTAAAAAAAAAAAAAAAAAAATGGCAAAGATAAATTAACATTTTATGTTTCACTTGGTAATAAAAATTATTTTAAGTAAAATACAATTATGCAATTATGTAAAACATTGTTTTTTACATGATAATTACATATATAAGAACAAATATTTTAAGCAATATATTATGTATTCACATAATTGAATTTTACACCAAAGCAACGGAACCAAAATTAAATCTTTAATTTCACAAAATCGAAGCCAAACATATTGTTAATTCAATAATCAATTAATTAATCAAATGTATTTAATAATCAACACTAAATTTTTGTGTTTATAAACTTCTTAATTGCACATAAGGGAATCTTTTATTATATAATTATGTTTCTACTGTAGTGGCTGTAAAAGAACAAAACAACAAAACACTTGTTTTCATGACATTTATTAAAACACACATTCGACCCTCCAAAACTGCTTCGGTTGCTGAAAGTTCAGTGCGTAACTACAAATTGTCATGTCCCACAGAACTAAAGTATTCATTAACTAGAGTTCAGTTTAATATGAAATATATTTCCTACCTTTGTGCTTCCTCTAGATGCTCACAGAAGCTGGCTGATGTTAGTGCCTCTTCATCTGACTCGTAAACAGACGTTATCGGTTCTATTAGTGGCTTGTAGTAAATAATTTCAGGCACTGGCGAACAGTTCTTGGAAGATTACTTGAAGTACTGAATACAGGTTAAATAACGGAAATAGTAGTTAGTAATATAATCTGTATTGCAGATATAAGGTAATGTAGTCGGACTACTTTTCCATTACTTTTGACCTAACTCGTTTATTACGAAGGCTTGAATGGGATTATTGTGTACTATATGGGAAAACATGAAAAAACGTCAACTTGGGGAAAAAAAGCAACAACAGCAAAAAAAATCCCCCCCAAAAATAATGTAGGAATCCCTACATTACACGAACAAAGTTTTTGCCAGGTTTGAAATATTTTTGTCTATATATTATAAAAATGCAAATATTTTGTATATATAATATAATATCATATCATATAATATAATAGTAACGCAAGTTATGTAATCCGATTACTTTTTCCAAGTAACTAGTAAAGTAACAAATTACTTTTTAATATACAAGAATATATCTGAGTTACTTATATCAAATAAGTAACGCCACTTACTCTGTTTCTCATGTACTGACTGACAGCTCTCCTGTAATAATGTAACACTTAATTAGTTACTTTTTTAAAAAAGTAACGCAATATTGTAGCGCATTACTTTTATAAGTAACTTTCCCCAACAATGCTCTGTTATAAGTAGTAGGTTTATCAGGAAACTGAACAGAGCTTTGAAGAAACAAATGAATTGTGAATAATTTACTGCCATTTTTGTGAATTATACGTAATCATGTAATCCATAAAAAGTAACCGTAATCTGATTACAAACATTTTAAGTATTTATTTTTAAAATTTGGTTAATGTAATTGGTTACTGCATTTCTTGTTTCCTCACTGGGAGTGTATTTGAGGCCTTTGGTTTTGGATGGTTCCTGATGTCTCCTGTATGTTCAGGATGGCTCCAGAGGTGGTGATGTGCGAGACCATGAAAGATGCTCCATACGACTACAAAGCTGACATCTGGTCTCTGGGCATCACGCTGATCGAGCTGGCTCAGATAGAGCCGCCTCACCACGAGCTGAACCCCATGAGGGTCCTGCTAAAAATCGCCAAGTCTGAGCCTCCCACCCTGGAGCGGCCTGCCAAGTGGTGAGCCACAAAGATTTCAGTGACTAACATCATTACTGTAAGATTTCTTCCAAAGATGGGCTGTCCTGTGAGCACAGCTGGGGCTTTTTCTTTGATTTATAGCTTTTAACATTTATGGAATATGACTGAATGTTAAAAAGTTTTTTTTGTATCACTATTGCACAATAAAAGATTGTATCCTCCTCTCGGGTGAATTTTTAATGGTTTTGTATATTTTAGGTCGATGGAATTTAAAGATTTCCTGAAAACAGCTTTGGACAGAAACCCTGAGACGAGGCCGACAGCTGCTCAGCTTCTAGACGTAAGGCGTTTCACTCATACACTTGTCATCTGGAGTTTAACACATTGTGATACAGTGTGTGCAAATAAATGTAAGGCCACCGAAAACTTCAAGACTTCCTGTGCTGCTGGCTGAACGGAATTACAGCAGTTTGTATTCTTCCTTTGGGATATTTCTCCACCCTTCTGCTGAGCAAAACAAAATGAAAAAGATCATGTACATATGAACAGCCCAGAATAGTCCCGAATCGGCTTCAGAACGTGCCGGGAGTTTTATTAGAAACCGCAGCTCGATAGTTCACATGAAATTGTAAGAGTGAAAGATAAAGATAATGTAAGTGATATGAGACACTCCATTATAATGGAGTGACATGACATTACAATGTATCCAGTTAATAAAAAAAAAATATATATATATATATATTACCATGATTTACAGAAGACAGACGCTAAAAAAGTAATTAAGTATGAAACTCATCAGGCATCATTAAAATGCTCTATTTTGGAATCAAATCAAAGCCCTAAAATCAAATTAATTGTCATTTTTAAATCTTCTATTATCAGTCTTTGCCTTCAAACCACTAGATTTGACCTGTTTGTCTGCAAAATGTTTTTAATCTTTGATAATATAATGCAATTTAGAATGATTACTTTCTCTTAATATATTTTAATAATTAAAAGTCAAAATAAGCATGGTGTTCAATTTTTGCATGAATACATCTTGGAAGCAATCATTATTATTTCACCCATATTTTTCCATTTTTATTCACAAAAGTTATTTGAAACATTAAAGTGTACAGTTTAATTGCATTTAATATGCTTTCTGTCTATATAAAATCACTTTTATAATTTTAATTTGATGCAGACATCAAAATGGTGTGTCTTGTGTATGAGCCATATTAATTTATTTTTACATTAATAATTTATTTGTACTTCCTACATAAACTACGAGTAATTTGTGGCTGCTAAATTCTCTGACTATTGATGAGTGTTCAAAGTTAATTCTGTGGTCTGCAGAGCACAATACTCAATATAAAGGAACTTCAGCTCACTTTCTGATAGCACTCTCACTTCTGGGTGTTTCATGTTACATATTCATTTAATGCTCTGCTGCATACAAAGCAGCCTGGAAGACAGGTGTTTGTTGGGCTGAAGGTGAAATTAATATGCAGCACACGCATTTCAGTGAAGCGTTGTGTGCTAAGTTCATATATCTCTGTTATATCCTGAGTGCCAAACATTTACTGCAAAGTCAAAGTGTTTATAAGTCGGACTGTAGTTTAAACTGATCATCAAAAACTAAAGTGGAGGTCAAGAGACCTTAACATACCTGAAACAGCATCACATGCATCTAAAGACATCATATGAATGTTCCACAGAAGCAACTTTTATACAAAGTCGGTGTTGGCAACATTGGTTATTTTCTGCTAACTATGAATTGGGAGGCAGTTGATGATGCATGTTGTGTGAACTGGGCTGTAGTTTCTTCATTGGTTGTTTTTGCAGTAATGGATATTGCTGGCTGTATGTTTTTAATGCTTGACTCGCCCTCACAAACGCTCAGCAGCTGCGACGCTTCAATTAAACAAGGTGCAACTCAGCTGAATAATAGATGAGAGCAGCATTTCTCTCCATTACACTGCTGCTTTCACAGTTCAGTCCTGCGTACCTGAGCACCGCACAACCTTCTTCTCACTCAGCTCTTCTCCTAATTAAACCCCAGACTCTCTCAAGAATATTTTATTTTTAAAAAAAATTTTTTTAATGAAAAGCCAACTTCGCAGATTTCAGGTGAAATACCATACCAACACAAGTCCTATGACAATCTGAAAGGTCAAGGATGGGCATTTGAAACACTTTTCAATGAGTGGCATGTTATTGTTATGCACAAATAAATAACTGCTTTGGAGTTACTGCTATGTGTAATCCTTGCACGTGTGTGCTGTGTTTCAGCATCCTTTCGTCAGTTCGGTGAAGTCCAACCGTCCGCTGAGAGAGCTGGTGGCCGAGGCCAAGGCTGAGGTGATGGAGGAGATCGAGGACAACCAAGAAGAAGCAGAAGACGAGGACCCTGCTGACCTCTCACCTGTACAGGTCTGACATCTCTCACTCATCACCCCTGTGTCTCTGTTTCACACAGCTCTCAGTGTATGCAGATAGAGGGTACAAATAATGCACTGCTCATGGAAAAGTGCTTAGGGCGTATAGAGAGACATATTTGTGTAGTGGTTTGAAAACTGTAATTGTTATTGTATGGAAAGTTTATTCCATCATTCATTGCAGGTGTATATGTGAAAGACAAAAGCAGCACAAACATGACAAGAACACAATGAATTATGCAGTTATGTGCTCATTTTAGTTATGTAACTATACAATAAGCACGTTTTATGTACACATAAAACACCTGGATGATCATTGCCAAAATTAGATGCATGCAGCAGAGCAGGGAATGCTGTGTCCCACAATGCAATGCATTGATGAAGTAATTACAGCCAGAAGTCTTAAACACTTCCAATGTGGTCTCCCATCCAAGTGCTGACCAAGCTGAACTTTGCTAAGTGTCCAAGATCAGATTGTGCATTTCTCTGGTTGTATGGCTAATGTTTCAGTGTCTGACTTTAAAAAAGTCTAAATTCACTCTTCCGCAAATGAATGCCTTAAAATGTCTTAAATAGCTGCAAAAAGTCCTCAATTCTTAGTAATGGCAATAAATGTTGCATGCACTGCAAAAAAATTAATATCTTGCTCAGTATTGTTTTTTCTTGGTTTGGTAATACATAAATCTTAACATGCTAACCTCAAGATACTTGGGATGCAGAATGAAGATTTCATGAAGTGTTGTTGAACAAAAGTTTTTGCTTAAAACAAGAACAGATCTGTCAGTGGAGTTAAAAAAAAAAACGTGTTTTCCCTTTGAATGAAGTTGCTGACAGATATTTGTTCTATTTGATATTTGTTTTAATCATAGACTCACTTCATTTTGATAATTTTTCAGAAAATGGGACTTGTCATTTTGCTTCAAGTAAATGCATCTTGATTTAAGAATCTTTAGACATTTGCAAAGGAAAGCAAAACAAACATACTGAGGAAGAACAGCGCTTTTTGCAATGTAATCAGGATATATATTTTACCTTCATGCATTTGGCAGATGCTTTTATCCACAATGACTTACATTGCACTTAAGTTAGACATACATTTTATAAGTTCTTGCGTTCCCTGGGATTGGAACCAATGATCTTGCCGTTGCAAGCGTCATGCTCTACTGTTTGAGCTACAGGAAGGTAGTGTTTGAGACCACAGCTGCTTGAATCCAAAGCTATTTTTTTGTATAATAAATAAAAGTGATCTGTTATAAGTTGTATATTTAAAGCTTTGAAGTTCATTCATTGTATACTCACTAGACATTTTTTATTAAGATAGCATATTGACATATTATACATACTTAAAAGGTCTAAAATCTGAAATGTACCTTCTTAAAACCTGTAGAAACCCCCTATAGCGAGGTGTGTGTAAAACGAAACCAGCCCAATCACTATTAGAAACTAGCCTAATCGTGTTTTATTTACATGGTTTTGGACTCCCCTCGGTCAACTACTGTTTCGGGGGTGATCACTTTAATCCGTAAACTAAAAAACAACCTGCGACAACAGTGTAAAAGTAGCCCAATTCCACTGTAAAACCAAGGACTTGGCAACCCTGCCCTCTAGTTTCCCATTACAAAAGGCACTGGACGTCGTACAACTCGAAGTAGCCTTCAAAGCACAATATTGTTGTCGCTTCTCTTCCGCTCATGTAATCTGACTGTAACAGAAACTGTGCCCCCACCCAACTTTCACATCCATTAAAAGATCTATTCTAGGCCGTTCACAGTACATGTGTTGACGTGGTACAGTGTGCTCCAAAATACTTCCGCTTCTCATCTGGCCTTCACTTAAAAATGAAACAAAAGACATGCTGTCCATATTACTTTAGAGTTAAAGCACCGGACAATAGGCCTGCAGCTGTATATGAGTTTGCTGTTGGTTCGTGGCCTGTCGCCAACTTTAGCCTTATTAACAGCACTAAATCATCTCTGTTTTCTCAGTCAGTTTTAGTACTGGGGCAATCATAGCATTGTTGGTTTACTCTGACAAACCGTAGTCAACCAGTCCTATAATGCCACTTTCTGTCTGTTATTTCTAGGCCCCCATCAAAGACCCATCAGAAACTTGTGAGACCAGTTTATATGGGAACCATCGCCACAATGAAGCTCCAATTGAGCTTGAAGAGGAGCCCAGGACTCCTGTGTCCACCGAAACTCCTTTGAAAGAGCAGGAAGATGATCTCAGTGACAGGTTGCCAGAGGAAGATCACGACAAACCTGAGAGCGAGGAATCAGGTAAGACCTCCAGCTCTGACTCTGGCATCGATGATGGAAAAAGTACACCCACCTCCGAGGAGGATGCCAAGGTGGTCGAGAGCACCGAACCAGAGCTGCCTTTGGTGAGAACACCAGAACCTTCAGAGTCATCCGAATCTTCCACAGAGCAACCCTCTGAGAAACTGGAGGAACCAGAGGATGCTGACAATCCAAGGGAGATGCCTAGCCAGCAACCACACGACATGCTGAACCAAACCGAGTCCAAGGAGCCAACCAACCGCATGTCTGGGATGAGCAACAGGTCCTCTTTGACTGGCGAGGATGTGGAAAGTTTGCTGCCTCATGCCAACGGCAGGTTATCAAAACGATACTCTGATGTGACAAGTGAGAGCATGGACATCAGCCTCAACATGTCCGGTGATATGTCCGTCAACAAAGACTTGGGCACCATCTCTTTACGGGTGAGTCTGTGTTTGAGTCATGTTTTCATTTAAATTGGACATGTTTGCAGATCTTCTATCCAAGAAGGTCTGATGTAAAAGAAAAATTTATCACAGTGCTTGAATAAGCTGATTCTTTTCAGTGAACTTGTTAAATCTGGTAACAGATTGCACTGAATGATTCATTTGTGTGTAGCTTGTTTGCAATCACGTGATGGGAAGTGTAAAGCAGAATGGAAAAGATGGAGGAAAGTCCGTAATGTGCTGGTTTAGACAGTATTACCAGAGAAATGTGTAAACAGAAAATCACATCATATGTTGAACGTTATCCTAGTTATTAAGTTATTAAAGAGGAATGTTTTTTTAACTAGATTGAAATGATTGTCTGCTAACGAGGCGGTGGATATAGGCTAAGAAACTTGCGAACAATCTATTTCAAGTGATTCCCACATTTATATGAAATTATTTATATACAGGCTATGTGGCCACTGGTCCTGTTAGCAGCACATAAAACTAAACTTTTATTCAAACTCTGGTTTGGTTTTGGTTTCTCAGTTTGACTGATTTGAGTATCTGTAAACAACGCAAAACCTATGAATTTGAGTTGCTGCTAGTGATTCCTAGCTATTACGTCATGTGCACACCACCAATGAGTCTGATTCAGCTGCAGCTGTTCTGGAGTCAGCAACTCACTGAGTCGAATGATCCAATCAGAGCGAGTCTCTAGTGGACAACTCACCGATTCGAACGATCCAATCAGAGCGAGTCTCTAGTCGACAGCTCACCGATTCGAACGATCCAATCAGAGCGAGTCTCTAGTCGACAGCGCACCGACTCGACTGATCCAATCAGAGCGAGTCTCTAGTCGACAGCTCACCGATTCGAACGATCCAATCAGAGCGAGTCTCTAGTCGACAGCGCACCGATTCGAACGATCCAATCAGAGCGAGTCTCTAGTCGACAGCTCACCGATTCGAACGATCCAATCAGAGCGAGTCTCTAGTCGACAGCTCACCGATTCGAACGATCCAATCAGAGCGAGTCTCTAGTCGACAGCTCACCGATTCGAACGATCCAATCAGAGCGAGTCTCTAGTCGACAGCGCACCGACTCGACTGATCCAATCAGAGCGAGTCTCTAGTCGACAGCTCACCGATTCGAACGATCCAATCTGAGCGAGTCTCTAGTCGACAGCGCACCGATTCGAACGATCCAATCAGAGCGAGTCTCTAGTCGACAGCTCACCGATTCGAACGATCCAATCAGAGCGAGTCTCTAGTCGACAGCTCACCGATTCGAACGATCCAATCAGAGCGAGTCTCTAGTCGACAGCGCACCGATTCGAACGATCCAATCAGAGCGAGTCTCTAGTGGACAACTCACCGATTCGAACGATCCAATCAGAGCGAGTCTCTAGTCGACAGCGCACCGATTCGAACGATCCAATCAGAGCGAGTCTCTAGTCGACAGCTCACCGATTCGAACGATCCAATCAGAGCGAGTCTCTAGTCGACAGCTCACCGATTCGAACGATCCAATCAGAGCGAGTCTCTAGTCGACAGCGCACCGATTCGAACGATCCAATCAGAGCGAGTCTCTAGTCGACAGCTCACCGATTCGAACGATCCAATCAGAGCGAGTCTCTAGTCGACAGCCCACCGATTCGAACGATCCAATCAGAGCGAGTCTCTAGTCGACAGCTCACCGATTCGAACGATCCAATCAGAGCGAGTCTCAAGTCGACAGCTCACCGATTCGAACGATCCAATCTGAGCGAGTCTCTAGTCGACAGCTCACCGATTCGAACGATCCAATCAGAGCGAGTCTCTAGTCGACAGCGCACCGACTCGACTGATCCAATCAGAGCGAGTCTCTAGTCGACAGCTCACCGATTCGAACGATCTATATATATATATATATATATATATATATATATATAACTTTATTACACTTCTATCTGCAACCTACCTACTCAATACTATACTGTTAAAGAGATAGTTATAAGTTGCTGGTAGCCATTGACTTCCATAGTATTTATTTTTTATTTTTCATACTATGAAAGTCAATATCTAACAGCAACTGATAACCAGCAACTAGCAGCAACTCCAACATCCTTAAAAAAATCTTCTTTTATGTTCAGCTGAAGAAAGAAACTAATACAGATTTAGAATAACCTGTGGGTGAGTAAATTATTTTTGGGTCAACTATACCTTTAAATGTGCATTTCCAGGAGTCAAAATATGTAATATTATCTTAGTAACTGCACTTATGAAAGGATTGTTAGTGCTTTAAAACCTCAACTCCCCTTCTGGTGCAACCAAAGTGTGTGCCGGATCTGTACACATGGATCCCTGCATAGAACACCAATCACAAACCTGGTCTTTAACACTCCTGCTTTCACTTATACTGTGACTTGAGCTCTCTTTCGCTATGTGCTCGTCTGTTTACCGTCTCAGCGCCAGATGCGCAGCAGAACAGAGCCCTGCTTATGAGAGCCGGGGAAGGTTCTGGAGCAGGGCGTCACTCTCAGCAGTACAGTGAAGGTACAGAGCTCAAACAGGGTGTGGACGCTGTCAAACAGAGCCCAGTCTGTCTGCAGACACCAGCAGAAACCATCCTTACCACACCCGCTTCAACTCTGTGCTGAGAGACACTTTTCTCTACTGTAATTCTGGACTAAATCTCACTCACACTAAAACAGATTCAGTAACCCTCAATATGAACAAAAACTGTGAAATACAAGCTCAGAATATGACTCAAACCTGCAATAACTAAATAAAAGGACACAAATATCCTTTATGTATTTAATACTATTTTATTAACTAGTGTCTCTATTGCTGTTAACTTTCGAAGATCCGATGCAACCGTACTAATAAGCAAAAATTACTTTACATAAACATGGCTTTTGTGATTCAATTATTAATTGCTGAATAGTGATGATTTTTCTTCTGTGTCCTATTCTTCATGTTTAAGCTGCGTCCTCTACTGTATTTTATTTATTTATTTAAACATTTCCTTCAGCCCAAGGCTTATGTATTGCACTTTTGATGTGGAAGAATCTTTAAATTTGCCAAAAATAGAACTTTTTTTAATTAAAAACAGACAAGCAGTCCTAGCCCAGGTGAGATTAAAAAAGCAGAAGTAGCATTACTTTTCATAAAAAGTAATTAAGTAATGCTATTAGTTTCTTTTTTAGGGAGTAACAATATTGCAATGCATTACTATTAAAAGTGACTTCCCCAACACTGATTATAACAAGAATTCACCTTTAAAACTAAAAACAGTCCAGTACTGTAAGTTAATCGAATGATTTCTGCAAAAGTCCTTAAAAGAGACTCCCGAAGCAGCATGGCCAAGCAACAGCCCTGTAATTTACTGACAACCCTGCAATTTAAGTCATGATTTCTGTTTTGTAGGTTTAACAAAGCAAAATCTTGCCAAACAAAGGAAGTGTTTCCAAGGTCTCTGAAAACCTGCTTTAATTCTCAGTCAAGTCAGATTTATTAATGTAGCGCTTTACACAGCTTTGCAGAAAATATTTCTATATCCAGCTTCGATAATGAACTAGATTATAATATTATTGATAATAATCCTTGAAAAAAAAGGTGTCAGGTTTTCCACAAAAACATTTAGCAGCACAGCCATTTTCAACTATAAAAATGTTCCTTGAGCAGTAAATCACGATATTTTCATGATTTCTGAAGGAAATGAAGACTGGAGGAATGATGCTGAAAATGCAGCGCTGCATCACAGAAATACATTACACTTTAAAGTATATTAAAATACCAAAACATTTTAGAATACAATCCTAATGAATACAAATGGTAAGAAAAAAACTAAGATGAAACATGGTTATTTCAACAAAAAAAACATTAAATGTGAAATTATAATGAAGGGAAATATGGGAATGTCAATTTAAGAGTTTTCAATGTAAAATATAAGTTTTATATGTCCATTATAGTTTTTAACCATACTGTGTCGTAAGGGAACTTACTTTGTAACATTTTTACAGTCTTTTACAGTTAAAATCATGCTCTTTCTTTACAGTGTGTCTATATACAGTGCACTGCCTTCGCCCATAGACTTTATTGTGCTGCGCTATAATCTTCAGAAACTGGTTTTGAACCCGGAACATGACTTTAAATGAAGTCATTCATTTGTTGCATATTTCAGACGACCCGTCTGTGAAGCTCACGTCAGATTTTCCATCCATTCCTCCCAAACGCTCTTTGTCTCTGGTGCATTCAGCATTGTGCATCAGTCACTGTGTGATGGTTGTTGAAGGCACCAGAGGACGGCCTCGTTTCTCCTGTTTCTCCAGCATGATTCAGACACTGCTCTTCAGTTCTGATACCGTGTGATCAGTCTGCTTCAGTAACAGGTTTAGCAAACACTGGTGCATGCACGCTGCATTGTGTGGAAACCACATCACAGGATACAGCGGCTGTGACTGTTTGCTCAGCTGCGCTCAATAGACACAGGTCTGAGAAGTGATGATGACCAGAGCCAATAAAACACCATTTCAACAGTCAAACCACAACGCATCCAGATCATTCACTGCTTTATAGTTTGTTTTTCCACAAATATGTTTTTTTTTTTGAGAGAGAGAGAGAGAGAGAGTCTCAATCTGTCGTTCTCGTTCTGCTCAGGACTTCCTGTCTGAACAGGATAACAGCAATCTCACTGCTTCCTGTTCACATCCTTCACATGGTGTTGCTTACTCATTTCATCTTTCTTGCTCTAGTTCAACTGTTCATTATGACTTCGACTCTATCAATCAGTGTTATTTTATTATATGCATGCATGTATATTAATATGAATACACTGAAGTTCAAGATTTTTAATGTTTTTAAAGAAGTTTCTTCAACTTTTATTTGATCAAAAATACAGAACAGACAGTAATATTGTGAAATATTATTGCAATTTAAAATAACTACTTCCTGTTTTTCATTTACTTCAAACTGTAATGTATTTCTGTGATGCTCCGCTGTATTTACAGCATCATTACTGCAGTCTTCAGTGTCACATGATCTTCAGAAATCATGAAAATATGATGATTTATTATCAATGTTGGAATATGTTGTGCTGCTTCATATTTTTTAGGAACCCGTGATACTCTTTTAAGCATTTTTTGATGAATTATTTCTTTATTATTATTACTTGTTTTATCAATCGAACACATCGTTGTTGAATAAAAGTATTAAATACTTAAAAAATGTAAAAAAGAATTAAAATAAATAAAAACATTTACTGACCCCAAACTTTTTAGCTGCAGTGTATATTGTGACTAAAGATTTATATATATTTTTTTCTTAATTTTAATTAAAGAATAAAAAAAAAAAAAAAAAGTATCACATGTTCTAAAAAATATTAAGGAGCTGTTTATCAGTTATTTTTCACAACATTTCTATTATTATATTTTAAATCAAATAAATGCAGTCTTGATGAGCAGAAGAGACTTCTTTGAAAGAAAAAATTAATCTTAATGATCCCAAACTTTTGAACGGTAGTGTGTAGTTTATTTATTTATATATATATTTTAATAAAGGTTTATAATATTAGTAGTTAAACTAAATGAAAGAAGAACTGCTGTGTTGGCAACTACCTGGTGCTTTCAGTTAACAATCATTTTATTTCAATTAACAAATATTTGTAGTGGTTTATTTAATAACCCCACTAGCAAGTCTTTCTGCTTGTCTTTCCTTTCCTTTCCTTTATATATTTTTTAATCCAGAGTTCTCTAAAATCCTGCTCCCACACCCATTACATGCTCCTTTCTCATGTTTTTCTCACTACCGTTTCTCTCTCATTTGTTTTTCCACCAGGACTCCAAGAAGACGCTCAAGCGCACGCGTAGGTTCCTGGTGGACGGTGTGGAGCTGAGCGTCACCACCTCCAAAATCATCTCAGACGACGAGAAGAAAGACGAGGAGATGAGGTTCCTCAGGCAAGTTCACTCTTTAATCAAACTAAAACTCAACAAAAAACTAAAAACCTGGCAATGTTTTCCCACTTGTTCTTGCATCTCGGCTGAGTAAACAGACTATTTTAGGCCTCAGATCCAAGACTTGGGTCTGAATGGGACATTAATACACAAGGGAAGCTTGTGTAGAGCCAGAGGAAGTGTGCCGCTGTTACAGAACAAACCGAGAGATCAGATCTCCCTTAAACAGATCAATCCATCATCTGGATTCTGGTGAAACACCTCAGATGCTGGCAGTAGATTATATATGATGTGTTTCACAACACACACACACACACACACACAGTGCGTCTGATCCCAAAAACTACACACCTCTGCCATCTAGTGGTGTGATAGTGAAGTTACATGAGGTTTTTTTATCAATCAGCTGACCTCAGGAAAGAGCACAGCTTCATCTCAGTCTCACAGAGAACACATCCAGGTCATATTATACCCAAAAAACAATATTCTGTATATACTGTACACACACACATACATACTGTATGCACACACACACACACACACACACACACACACATACTGTACACACACACACACACACACACACACTGCACACACACACATACTGTACACACACACACACACACATACTGTACACACACACACACACACACACACAACCACACAGACACACATACTGTACACACACACACACACACATACTGTACACACACACACACACACACACACACATACTGTACACACACACACACACACACATACTGTACACACACACACACACACACACACTGTACACACACACACACACACACATACTGTACACACACACAACCACACAGACACACATACTGTACACACACACACACACACACATACTGTACACACACACACACACACACACACACACATACTGTACACACACATTTATTTGACCAAAAATACAGAACAAGCATTAATATTGTGAAATATTATTACAATAAACAAATGTAAAATACTTAAACATTTTCAGCATCATTCCTCCAGTCTTCAGTGTCACATGATCTTCAGAAATCATTTTGTTATGATGATTTATTATCAGTGTTGTGGACATATTCATCTTAAAGGGACAGTTCACCCAAAACGGAGAGTTCAGTCATCATTTACTCGCTGTCCTGTCGTTACAAACCTGTCTGCAGAACACAGCAGAAGAAACTAAACCACACTGACTTCACTGTATAGAGAGATTTCGAAACATATGTTCGACAGAAGAAAGAGTGTCGTACAGTTGTGGAATGGTATGCTCACAAGTCCTGAATGATCTCTCAAATATGTGTTTATGTTCGTTCATGCACCCAGGCGTCAGGAGCTTCGGGATCTGCGTCTGCTGCAGAAAGAGCAGCATCGAGCCCAGGCTTTGCTCAACCTGAAGCTGAAAGATCAGCGGGAGCAGATGCAGCGCAGATTCGACCAGGAGATGAGCGTGAGCGTCTCAGACACTCTCTAGACATTAGCAAATGAAGACCGGACACTGCCTCAGGTCATCCCAGATCAGGAGGAGCGTGTTCTTCATCAGGTTTGGAGAAGTGTAGCATTGCATCAGTGTCTCATCAGTGGATGCTCTGCAGTGAATGGGTGCCGTCAGAATGAGAGTCTGATAAAAACATCACAATAATCCACAGCACTCCAGTCCATCAGTGAACATCTGGAGAAGACAAAAGATGAAACACATCCAGCATTAAGATGATTTTAACTCATATAGGACTCCATAATCCATAATAATGCTTCCTCCAGTGAAAAAGTGTTCTGGTCTGAATCAGGAGAGAAATCTGCACCATCTATAAGCCAAAACAGCTCTAAACATTAATGCTTTTGGCTAATCAAATCTGATGGACTGGAGTGCTGTGGATTATTGTGTTTTTATCAGCTGGATTCTGACGGCACCCATTCACTGCAGAGCAAGTCATGATGCAATGCTACATTTCTCCAGATCTGATGAAGAAACAAACTCAGCTACATCTCAGACGGCCTGAGGCTATATATGTGTATATAAGTTTGGAAGGGTTAAAGAGTGCATTTAATTGGTCTACATTTCTGGAACAGGAGAAAATCTTAAAGTATTGCTAATATTGCACGCTTGTGTAGAATGTTAATAGATAGTGCTGAGATCTCACTGTGTGGCTTTGCTCGCAGGCCAAGAAGAAATACTACGACACTGAGCTGGAGACGCTGGAGAAACTGCAGAAGCAGACCATCGAGAAAATGGAGACGGAGCACACGGTGCACCTGCGGGAAGAGGGCAAACGCATCCGCGCCGAACAAGAGAAAGCCTTCAGCAAGTTCCTGGAGCAGATGAAGCACAGGAAGAAAGAGGCGAGACACGTTCAGAGTCACTGAGGAGTCACTACACTCACTAAACTAAAGACTCAGACTTTATTGGGAATACATTTCCATTAGAATAATGAAATAAAACGATCAATTATATCTAACTAAACATAAATAAACGTAATAATGATAACACAAGCATATAACTAAATAACTAAATGTTAAACTAGAAAATATAGAAATAAAAGCAAATTCAAATTATAAATAAAAATGTAACGTCCAATAAATTCAGTTTCCATTATTATAATGAAATAAATTTATTAACATATTTAAGTGTGCAAATAATATTCTAGAACTTTATTTAAAATTTAAAAAGTGATGATTAAGAAAATACTGAATAATTTAAGAAAGTCCAAAGTCTATAGCAGTAACAACAAAGGTGAACAAAATTGTTGGAATCATTTTCAGGATTTTTTTTTTTTTAATTATTATTATTTCCGTAAATGATGAAAACATTGACAGCCAATCAGAATCCGCGCGATTTTAACGAGCTCTGGCATTTAAGAGTAAAATCTGACCTGTATGTTTTATAAATCTAACATCACTGTTTATGATTACTATTATTATTTTTAAAGATAACAAAGATCAGATGAAACAAAACAGGATTGACAGGACTTTATTAAATTTTTTCAAAAGTGGAGTAAACATCTAGAAGCAATATGGTTGATTCAGAGAAAAACTGACTATAGTTAATGACTATATATTGGCAATATTTATAGGAAGCGGTTAGGATGTAACTTTAATTTTATTAAGAAAAAAAAAAAAACACATTTAGATGTTCTGTGCTGAAGAAACTGACACCTAACATATCGTCTTACATATAATATAACGAGTGTAAGAGAGCATTATTATGTTTCAACAAAGAATGAAACACTTGTATCTTTTATTTTGTCTCAGGTCAAACAAGAAGTGGAGAAACTGCCCCGGAGTCAGAGGAAAGAAAGTCTGAAGATCAAGATGAACGACTTTCAGCAGCTGAAATCAGACGAGGTCCGTTAAAACCTTAAAGCAGTGTGTGCAAACACTGAACCGAGCCGCTCAAAGGTTTGTGTGTCGTGTCTGTGCAGGAAGAGAAGTTCCTGGCAGATCAGAGGGATTTTCTGGACTCGACTCTGAAGAGCATCATCGCTCAGAACAAGAGGGAGATCTCCGAGACGGAGCGCCAGTGTCTCGCCAAGAAACACAATCTCCTTAGAGGTATACATGCGCTCAGACCAGAGCATCCTTGTCTTTTACGAAGACCGCGTGCTTATAACCCGAGTGCTGTTGTCTTGTGTCAGAGCGAGAAGCCACCGTGTGGGATCTGGAAGAGAAGAACTTGCACGAGAGACACCAGCTCCTCAAACAGCAGCTGAAGGACCAGTACTTCCTGCAGAGACACCAGCTCCTCAAGAAACACGAGAAGGTCTGCAAGCATCCTCCAACCATCCCAGTCTTTCTTCATCTTTACTGCTTTTCCATTCACACGGTGCTGGTGTCCATCTGAAAGAGAGAGCCATCCTGCATCTCCACCGACAGACTGACCGCATTACTGCCTGGACTGCTCTTCATCTGATGAGAGAACCTGGAAATAATCATTCAAATACATAAAAAAAAATAAAATAAATTAAAATATATATTTTTTTTTAAATATAATAAAGTCAAATAAAATAAAATAATAAAATAAGATAAAATAAAAATAAAAATAAAATTAAAATAATTAAAATAAAATAATAAAATAAGATAAAATAAAAATAAATAAAAAAAAAAAAAAAAAAAAAAAAAAGAATACAAATATAATAATAAAATAAAATAATACAAATAAAGAATAAATAAAAAAAATTATAAAAAAATATAAATAAATAAAATAAATAAATAAAATAAAATAGTATAAAAGTGGGTAAGTCATGTAATTATTCTCTGTTTTAAATTACTTTCTAGGTTAGACATTCATATCAGTTATTATTACTGTTGATTAGATTAAAATTAGCTAATTTTGGTATTTTGCTTTTCAATTATTTAGTCGAACTGCTTCATAAATCAGTATGAATAAGTTAATAATAATAATACTAATACTACTACTACTACTAATAATAATAATAATAAAAATAATAATAATTATTATTATATTAATAATGAAAATGAAAAAAAAGAATACATAACCAAAACTGAACTCCAACTAAAAATAAAAATAAGCACAATAATAACACAAGCATATAATAAAAATAAATAAGCTAGAATTAAGATATAACCTTAAAATCTAAAAATAAAAGCTAATGTAAAATATTGCAGAAAAAACACTATAATAATATATAATACTAAAATAACATTGGTCTAGAGGAAAAGAGTCAGTCCTTTTTTTTTTTTGTGATTCAGTTCAAATCTGTCTAAATGATTCATTAGCAAAACTGAATTTGAATGATTTTTAAACCGTGAAATCGTGCCTTTTTTGGTCTTTGAATGGTGTAGCTCTCTTTAGTGTTTGAGTTGTTTTTTAGACTCGAGCCTCACATGACCCCGTGTGTGCTGTCACAGGAGCAGGAGCAGATGCAGTGCTACAACCAGCGGATGATCGAGCTCCTCAAGGCCCGACAGCAGCAGGAGAAGAACAGACTGCCCAAGATCCAGCGCAGCGAGGCCAAGACACGCATGGCCATGTTCAAGAAGAGCCTGAGGATCAACTCCAGCGGGAGCTCCTCAGAAGACCGAGAGAAGACCAAGCAGGTAAAGCGTGTGTGTCTGACGGCCAGCACGTGTCCTCCTCTCGGAGACCTTGACCTCTCTCTCTCTCTCTCTCTCTCTGTGTTCAGTTCTCCAGGCTGGAGGAGAAGAGGCAGAAGGCTGAGCGATTGCACCAGCAGCAGAAACACGAGAACCAGATGAAGGAGAAGATCAGCGAGTGTGAGGGAAACGCCAGAGAACTGCAGCAGCTGCAGGTGAGCACAGTGTTTCCAGCAGCTGTTTAGAAAGGACGTGTCAGAATACACTACATTGGCTGATGCATGCCTTAATTTATTTTTTTAGAAGCACTTGTGCATGCATTTACTGCACTTACACATTGCATAAATAATGTTAGGAAATTACTTTATCTTTCGTATTTATCCATTTTAAAATTAGTGTTGTCAAACGGTTAATCCTATCCAAAATAAAAGTTTTTGTTTACAGTATATGTGTGTGCAAGAAAGTCAGTTAATCGATGCTTCATCTGATTTGTTAAATCATTTCATTTATTATTTTTGTCATCCAACTTATTTTATGTTCCACATGGCAATCAAACATTACTGGGGGTTTTTCCTCATTGAAATTAACTTGCTATATTTTTTTTGATAGTGTTATTTAATATTTTGTATTTCTAGTGGAATTATGGTAATCATATTTATGCAATAGCTATGATCCAGTTATTACCTTTTAAATATTTTTCCTATTTAACATTTCCAGCTTAAACTGTTGTAACTCTTGAATGCTTCAGAGTACAGACTTACGTTTGGACAGTTATTATTATTATTATTATTATATATATTTTTTTAAGAAGACATAAATCTAAACAAAATGTGATCCGAATTTAAGGTTGATATCACAAAAGAATGCTTCGCAGTTCCAAATGTTTCTGCTAGAGGGTGCTAGAGAAAAATAATTTTCCATGTTTCCAATGCAAGTGTGACTTTTTTTTTTTTTATTATATTTTTATTTTTTTTATTTACATCCATTATTTTTGTTTGTGTTCACATGCCAAGTGCCAAAACATTCACCAAGTTTGGTACCATTTAGGCGAAGAAAAGCAAAAAAAAGAATACAAATAAAAACATAGTCAAACGACAAAAGAGGTGTCTTTGCTCAAGTGATGTTACACAGCAATTTTAAACACATTTTCTTGAATCTTTGTTGGAATTAATGTTAAATCTTAATAAATCACACAAATTTAGCAACTCACCAGTATAAACGTAAATATGCATCAAACACAATATGCATCAAACGACTAAACATGCGTCTTTGTTTTCAAGCCGCTCACACTACAGTGGTGCTCAGTCAAAAACAGATGCGCTTTCAGATGTGTGCGTGATGTGTGTTCCTGTCCTGATCTGTGTGAGTGTCTCCTGCAGAACGAGAAGTGTCACCTGCTGATAGAAAACGAGACGCAGCGTCTGAAGTCTGTGGACGAGCAGCACAACCAGCAGCTGAAGGAGTGGAAGGAGCACCTCAAGCCCAGGAAGAAGGTCTGGCATAAAGCAAACTATAGAAACATTTGTGTTTAAATGACAGTGATGAGAGGGAGCGTGTGCTTAACTGTGAGTGAATAAACATCAGTCGAGTGTTTCCTCTCTCTCAGGTTCTGGAGGAAGAACTGAACCAGAAGAAGAAAGAACAGGAGATGTTCTTCAAGATGAGTGAAGATTCCCAGTGTCAGAACGTCAGCTCACCAAACAAAGTCACCAAGTTCCTCCCGTACATCGACTCGTCCACCACATGAGTCAGATCGCTCTGTAAGTGCCCAGGAATCAGTGCATGCAGTCTAACAGCAGGCGACGGAGACGAAGGTACATCGATGGATTCATTTAAACGCTGCTGAATCAGGAATCGAACTGCCTTACTAGAACAGCTTGCCTTCGTTTACTTACACTTAGATTGTATCGCCAAATGTATTGTTACAAACCTTGCATATTCTTGTTTTTATGTTTTCTATGATCAGTTAATATATGCATAAATATATATATAAAGTTGCTGCTTTTCTCTTTTCTTTTATAACCAGTTTCCTTGTACAAATGTTTAAATGCTGAACAAAGGAACTTTTTCTGAAAAAGTGTACATTTTAATTGGTACGTTAAGTTTAGTGTTTTTGTGTTTTATGTATTAGACGGCAACTAATTTGCCACTTTTATTATTCTGCAGTGTTCAGCTAAATGTGAGTTTATTGGCACATTTACTGTAAAAGCGTCTCACTGGACGAGACCAGAGCGATCCAAAGTTGACGGCTTCAGAAATGTGTTGACCCGTGTTTTCTGGTTTATTGTTGCTGTCTGTTACTGTCACTTAACCAAAGTGCAATACGTTGTTGTGTTCCCATTTTATACGTGTTATTATTTTACATCGGTCATTTGAAGGATTTATACCTGAAGCCTGAAGGTATGAGGATTTAATGTCTTTTTTATGTCTGTGGAGCACAATGTCGTCTGTAACTCTGAGATGATGAGGAACTGTCCTGTCAGAGCATCTAGAATAATAAATGAGATGTTTATCTTTTTGTTTTGGTCATTTTCTTTGAGGATTTAGCATTAGATTTACATTTTATGGAATAGCCGTTTTAGCAAAAAAAACACCGTCATGTTTATCCAAACCTGGAAGAGTTTCTATCTTCTGTTGAGGAGTTGTATTAAAACCAGTTCGAGTCGGTCAAACACCGTCATAATAATTACTATTACTAATAGTATAGGTAAAAGATCATACAGAAATGTGTTGTCCCCATTTTCTGATTCCTAGTTTAAAACCAAGTGAGATTTTAATATTTTGAGCTCTGAACTAGAGATGTTCGTATTGTAGCTGTAGTGTTAGTTACTCAATATTTAATAAAATCATTATGACACTCGCACACAGCTGGGATTCATCTGAAACCGCAAAGAAAGCTCTTCCTCGTGTCATATTGCTCAAACTCTGCACAGTTACAGTATATAGTTAAAACACTTATGAAACATTATCACAATTTAAGAGTCTATTTTATATTTTGAATACCAATATATTTTTAAAATGTAATTTGTTTCTGTGATGGAAAAACTGAAGACTAGTAATGGCTGCTGAAAATACAGTGTCACATGATCCTTCAGAATTCATGATCAATATTATAATAATAACAATAATAATTGTATATATATATTTTCCCCCCAAAATAATTACAATCTTGGTGAATATGACACTTCTTTCATAAATCTTAATGGTTCCTAACTTTTGACAAGATTCCTTAAAATGGAGCCATAACATTGCAAAAACAGTTAATTAGTTGAATTAATATCCAGTAATTTGATATTATGTTCTCAATATACTTTTTAAAGACTAGAGTCTAAAGTCTATAAATTAATCACCATTCATTAATTGTAGCATTTCATTCCTGGTTGTCAATCGACTGCAACTGCATTTTTTTTTAATCAAGTACATCTACAGTATAAAACATAAATAGCATGTTTAGCTCTTCTTACATTGAGGATAGGGTTCTCTTGCAAGGTGAACATTGTTTGGGGGATTTTGAAAACCCCTTCCTTCCAAGATCCAGTTATATTTATTTATTTTTTGGTAATTATTCACCAAAAAAGTTCCCAAAAATTAGAAAATAACCAGAAATATATAGAATACAGCAAACAAACAAAAAACAACAACAACAAAAAAAGTGTACTGTTGATAGCGCTCGCTTTCAGTTTAATACCAGTATAAATGGAGTTGCTCAAAATAATAATGATAAAACATTTTGAATATTTGAAATGTTTATTTGATTTACATTTAAGAAAAAGCTGTCAAAACTTGAAATACTCCAGACAAAACGACACAACACAGAAATGCTAAAAAAAGCAAACAGGTTGCCAAAGTCATCTTGCCTTTGTTCATTTTTAACTGGATTGAGTTTCAACTAATTTTATGTTTCTATGAAACTCAAGTTTCATACTTGCAGCATTTACCCTCTTCTCTCTATTATCCTTCATATTATTATTTTTTTTCTCAGTCATTTTTTTTCCAAAAACTTTAGAACACCTTCCGTTATTCTTTGCAAACTCAGGCACTTGCATTTGTTGCACATTTTTTAATAGATGGGGTGCTTTTATGAATGCATTTTATAGCAACTAGGAGCTGATGACCATAGAGCAGATTCCCGGTGCTCCTGGTTTTGTCAGGTTAGACTGGGCACCTGCTTAACACTGTTTTCTGATAAATGAATGGAAAACAAAACTGTCAAAAAAGACAAGAAATATTTTAGTACATAACCACATTTCCAAATGTAGTGTTAAAAATAAACGTTTATCAAATGTTTGCTTGAAACCAGTCAAGCATAAATGTTAAAACATTTGAAAATGACTAAAATATCTAAGCACCTTTGTCCGTGATATGAAAATACTTTGTTTGGGCAATACTGACATAAAATAACGACAAAATTATGGCTATTCTGAGGTATGACGTTATTCACTAATGTACAGTATATGATTGTTACTGCTAAAGAGGGCTGGGGTTTTTTTATTTAATTTTTTTTAATCAATATTTGCTAGAACATTCACATGACAAAAATGAAACCAGAAATGGGCGCCACTGTTTGTGAAAACCTAAAGGCCATGTGTTTATGTTTCGTTTCTCTTCGTTCTGCACCTTGCCTTTCCTCAATAAAGTACTGTAATTTTCCGGAATATAAGTTGCAATTTTTTTTCATAGTTTGGATGGTCCTGCGACTTATAGTCAGGTGCGACTTATTTATCAAAATTAATTTAACATGAACCGAGAGAAATTAACTAAGAGACATGAACCAAGAGAAAACATTACCGCCTAGAGCCAGGAGAGGGCGCTAAAATAAAAAATAGAGCGCCCTCTCGCTGCTGTAGACGGTAATGTTTTCTCTTGGTTCTATATAAATGCGACTTATAGTCCAGTGCGACTTATGTTTTTTTCCTCATCATGACGTATTTTTGGACTGATGCGACTTATACTCAGGTGCGACTTATAGTCTGAAAAATACGGTAGTTAAATAAGAACATGGTTTGTTGAGTTTTGTAGTGTTCAAAAGAAAAGCAGACCAATTTCTGTAAACTAAAAGCTTCAAAGTGGAAATGTAGCATTGGGAAGTTTGTTTAACAACTTCTTCAGGCTTTTATTTTGCCATGTAAGCTCAAACCTGCTATGTTTAAAGTTTCATAGTATGTGTAATATAGAATCATACTCTGTTTTCTAGTCGCTGACAGACATCACACTTTGCATAATCTACGTCAAAAGCACAGAGCGGTTTGCATATTACACTAAGGCACAATATCAGAGGCTGCGAAAGTCATTAATATATTGTTGGTCACTTAAACCTTTAGCAATACATATAAAGTTTGCTCAACATAGGAAAAGAACCTTGATGTTCAGTTCTAAAATATGAAAGCACGCATGGTTTTTTCCCAAATGGGAAAAGAGTTACAAAAAAGCAAGCAAACAAATTATTATGGCCTGTTTGAACTCGCAAAGGATGGAATGTCATTTTTATAAAAGGTATCCATAAATAAAAGATGTTAATTAAATATGTTTTCTTTAGGCAGCCATGTCAAGGGTACCTAAGGTTTCTTGGTCAGGTAATTGGAAGGGATCCAGGCCTCCATCACTGGCCCATCGCTCACATTTTTACAAAACCACCAGCCACTGCTACTTTTCTCCAGAACTTCGAAAACAGCACCCTCTTTAAAGCGAGGCGTCTGATCGTCTCCTTCAAAGTCCGCCACAGCTAAGAACAGCTCCTCCTTGGTCGAATCTTTGATAAGAGGTGGGAGTTTGTCCCTCGGAGGCCCTGGTTTTTCGGTCTTAATGGGGGGCTTTGGTGGCACAGGTATTTTGGCCTTGGGTTCCTCCTTCTCCTTGTCTTTTGGTTTTGTTTTGGGTGGCGGCGGTCTGCTCTGAGGAGGGGCAGATGGCTTGGCCTCTGGCAAGTCTTTTTGGGGAGCTTTGGTGTCTGTAGGACTGGCCGGCTCAGAGGGTTTCTTTGGTGGAGGAGGTCTTCTAGGTGCAACAGAAGGCCTTTGGGGAGGCTCTTTTGCTGTTGTTGGTGGTGGTTTAGTTGTTTCTGATGGGTCATGGCCATTTTGTTGTTTATTGGGGGACTTTGACTCTTCGTTTGTTCTGCCATTATTCGGGGGAGGATCACTCTGCTGGTTGGGATCACTCGAGTTACCACCGAGCTCTGGAGCTTTAGATGGACGAAGCTTATTTCGAAGGTTTGTGATGTCTAGCTCATTCTTGGCCAGCGGCTCTGGTTTGGCCGCTGGTGGGGGCTTTGGTCTGACCACTGGTTTTGGCTTCGGGAACGGAGCTAGGCTGGCCAAATCTGGCTTGTCTTCATGCAAATCTGCTTTGGGTTTGGGGGGCTGCTTGGCCACATGCTTTAGGTTGAACTTTTTCACCTCCTTGGCTGAGATGTTGTGCCCACACTCCAAGCCCATCTCATTGCGCAGATAGAGTTGCTTGTTCTTCTCCTCCTTCTTCATCTCTGGGGGTTTGTCTGGCTTGACTGGGGCTGCTTTTGGAGTCACCAATGGGACGATGACCCCTGGGGCTGGTGGTTTGGGTGGGAGGGGTTTAGGAAGGTCTGCTTTGGGTTTATCCTCCAGTTCCATGCTCTTGTTGATGGATTCTCTCCTTGGCGGTAAAGCTGGCTTCTCTTCAGCCATGGGTGAGGATGGAGGAGGAGGAGGTAAGGGTCCTGGAAAATGAGAGCTCCCTTTAACTGCATTGGGCTTCCATTCTCTCAGCTTGGATCGGGTGGAAAAATCTGAGTTGGATGGAGGTTCGTCTGGCAGGGGTTTGGACCAACTATGCTCAGAGTTGGTATTATTGCTTGAGGAATCATCAAGCTTCTGCTGATCCATCTCACCAGGAAGTGGGGCCAAAAAGTTAGGCCTAGTGGCATTGCTAGTCTTCTTGTATTTGTCAATGAATGTGACTGGAGCCCAGCCTTCTTTATCTTCGATCTGAATGTACCACCAGCCACTAGAGTTCTTCTCAATGACCTGGGAGTACAAGGTGCGGGGTAAGTGTCGAGATGCATGCGGAATATCTAGATGCATTTATTTTACAACTAGTCAAAAACGAAAGCTGAAGCTTTGTCTGCTGTTATACTCACTTCGACTTTCAGTCCTGCCTGGAAGCTAATGCCATCTGGGATGGTTGTCTGAAAATCAGCTATGGTGTAATACTCCTCCTCTACTTGTGGGGCGACTGGAGGTTTAGGCAGATTCACTCCTCGCGGCTGGAATAAGAGACAGGCCAAGAGTTAGCATGACAAATTTTGGGTGCTTTGCTTCTCAATCCTCAAAATTGATGCTTCCTTGTTTCCTCGCTCCTCCATTCTTCAGCCCAGCTGAACTAGCCATCTTGAAGGTTGTCAACCCCCCGCCACTCACAAGCGACTTTGATTAAGGTTGGCGCTAAACTCTACAAGAAATTTAATTAACCTCAAGGGGCAGAGTTGAGAAACCCCTGCTCTAAATGCACCTCTGGGAGGTGAGGAACGAGGAGTGAGGAAGCTTCCTGAGGAGTCATGATTAAGGAAACACAGATGTATCTTTCATTTGCACCTTATGGGGTGGAGCGAAGACATGAGGAAAGGAAGCAAGGACGCACAAATAAGAATGAGAAGGACCCCTTGATACACCCTGTAGAACCTTGAAGAAAGAATTAGAAATATTTGAGATGCAATTGTAAATGATCACCCTTACTATAGATAGATCACGGCGTGGTGGTGGTCTCTGTCGCGCTCCTGCTTCTGCAGAAGAGAAGAAGGCAGATTTTAGAAGGCCACAATGTTTTGTCTCTCTTATTTTGACGGTTTCTGTTAGCGTTCCCACAGTAAACCTTCTGCATATTTATTTTACATTGATACCCTTTCTTATGGAACGATATTACAGACTATTTTCAAAAGGAATTGCAAATCACGTTTTCCATGAGTGGGTGCATAAATAGTGACATAACCCAAATGGAATTGCAAATCTTGCATTGCCATTTGGGTTTTCATTTTCCCAAACGCACAGTGACTGCCAAATTTCAAATGGAAGAGCAAAGTCCATTTGCAACTACATTTCCCTTGCCTTTTTAACTTATGAGCCTGTCATATTAAAATAGAAATATTAATTACCACACCATAGTTTTATGCCCTGTCAGTAACCTTAAATACTTGGCATTTTTAGATTCCAATGAAACCAACTGTTGCTTACTGCTCTTGCTTTCTGAAAATGGCGAAAATCGGTCGCGTTGATTCTCCTTGTTTTCTTTGTTGGCATTCTGCTGTTTGGAAGCCACTTCTAGGTCATTAGTGCTGGCATGAACTGGAGCGCCAGCAGTCATCTTCTGACTGAGGATATCAGCTTTCTTCAGATAGGACGCCGGGGCCCAGCCCTCTTTTCCTTGGTATCTATGGGGGTGAAGGAGACAACCTCTAAGATAATGCCTGTTAAGTACTTTTCCTGAAGACATTTGCATTTGATTTTACCTGATCTTCCACCAGCCTTCCAAGTTTTTCTGAATGACCTCCACAGTCATGCCTCTTTCCAAATCAATCTCATCTTGATCACGTGCAGAGTATGGATAGATTGCAGTGTACTTCTCCTCTGAGGATATGAAAGTTATATTTGAACTTTTAGTTAAGGTGGGAGTTAACGTTGAACTTTTAGCCATTCATGAATAACATTCAACCACTACAGCCCATTTACCAGTTGCGTATTCTTTATTTTGCACAAAAACGTAAACAATACAATAACGTTCCACTAAAAATGGACTTGACCAGAAAGTGTCCAAATACTTTTTTTCTTTATTTGCTTATAAACATTGTTTCCTCCTTTATAATAATCTAATGCAGTGACATTTTTAGACGATTGATTGATCTTATAATGCTTTCATTGTTTTGACAAAATAGTTGAAAACGTGCAGTGGTAAATTTGATAGTGTAAAAAAAGCTTCACTTTTTACATCTGTACTTTTATTATATAGTAATGTTGAGCTTTTTGATGAATAGCAGATGAAGGAGGGGTAGGGAGGATCTGATCAGAGACTCAATGTAATGATAGCATAAGCTCATCTGCTCGGAAGAATGCTTGTTTTCACATGTTACCAACAAAATCACAATCTAAACCGGAGTACACAGGTTTGATAAATCTCTTCTATCGCAGGTTCAGTTCTATGCCAGATAATAACTTTAGCTTGAACATATACATTTACTTCATATGCTTCCTAACTGTGATATTTAAATTGTACTGTCAGTCATTCTGATTTATTTCTGATATAAATAACATAATACATAATACATAATACTAATTTGAGTAACATGTCGAAGATTAATACTTTAGGATATGAACATCCAATGACATGTATAAGCAAAAGTAATATTATTTATTGAGTAATATGTAAGATTACATGAATATTAATGATGAAAGTTATTTTAAAGTGTTCCCAAAGTCCCTCGGATGGAGTGCATTCAGTACTGCATTTCAGTTTACAGCCAACCAGGTGCAGCAAATAAAATGTTTTTCTTCAGTAGAATAGCAAAGAAGATTGGTATTAGGTATTCCTTGGTGATTCATAGAATGCAAGTCAGCTGCTGGTCATCTTTGAGAATAAAAAAAAGCACATCAAGGAACAGAAAATGAATATATGTGGCTCCTGATGATATACTGAGGTCTTATGAAGCAAAGCGATCCGTCTGTGCAAGAAAGGTTTTATTTCTTGATTTTTTTATGTTCATTTCTTGATTTTTTTAGTCTGATATGGTGAACTGGTTCCTCTGGTTCACAAAAAAAAAGATCCAGTTCAAAAGAGTGTTTTGTTCATGAAGCAAAAATCTCTGGGGACTGTTTTTCTAAGGCTCTGGATCACAGGTAATAAAGTTGTAAATTATGTTCAGTTTCTTGCACAGACTGATCGTTACGCTTCATAAGACCTCAATATATATTGTCAGGAGTCACAGGGATTCATTTTGGTTTCCTTGATATGCTTTTTTTATTCTCAAGGATGGGCAGCTACTGACTTGCATTTCAGCTAAAAATCGAATTTATTGTTCTGCCAAAAAGAAAAAAAAAAAAGAAAAAAAAACTGAGCGTGAGTAAATTAACAGCAGGTGAACCGTTCCTATAATTAGTTTAAATTGTGATTGTGTTTGATTGTTTGACATTGAGTTTTTATGATCAATTGTCATGCATCAATAAACACCATCTAATTCTCAGGTGCATGAGTTATTACACGAGCTTTGGCAATTCATTTTGCAAACCAGAAATTAAAAGTAAAATCAAAGAATGGTTTTAAAAAATGGCAGCAGTGTTGCAATTCCCTGATTCGTGCTGTGGTGGTTCTAGGAGACATACAGGTCGAAGCACATGCACCACATGCAGGGGACACACATGCATAATGTGTCACAATAGAGTGATAAAGTACTGTGCTCTCCACCTTGGCCAAAGCCTGTGCTGAACAGATCCCCTAAAGTACGCCGGCGACCAACGTGCCTCGGCAGTGACCAGAATCTCCGGCACACTCCAGCAGAGAGCAAGCAGACACATGTGAAAACCTTCAGGTCACGTCTGTGGCCTACTAAATATCTCATCTTTGCCATGTAGTGCAGAACCAAACTAAAGACTCTTCTCACATATGAAGAAGTGAGAAAAACTCTAACCTCATCTCTCTTTCTGAATAACATCTGAGTAAGACTCCCTCTCTAAAACATCTGGTGAAGTGTGACATTTGTGTGCTACTAAACAGAACTGCAAAACAAAAGCTTATCAAGCAAGGTTCACCATATATGTTTCACCAAAAAATGTCAAATTTCTCATAATTTCCTAATTTAATGCAAGTGCACCCCCAAATTGACACTTCAAAATGGATCAATTAGGAGTGGGAGAAAAACACTGATTGAACTCCATTGAAGCTGTGTGTACGGTCTACTGTCCATGTCCAGAAAGGTAAGAAAAACATCATCAAAGTAGTCCATGTGACATCAGAGGGTCAGATATAATTTGTTGAAGCATCGAAAATACATTTTGGTCCCAACATAGCAAAAACTACGACTTTATTCAACATTGTCTTCTCTTCCGTGTCTGTTGTGAGAGAGAGTTCAAAACACTGCAGTTTGTGATATCCGGTTCACGAGCGAAAAATAGGAGTGTTTTTCTTATAGACACCCAATGTTTAGCTCCTATTTAAGACCTTAAAAGGTCAGAAAGTCTTAAATTTAAAGTCATGGCAATAAATGTTGCATGCACTACAAGAATGTGTTTTTGTTTTCAAGTGTAAATATAGAAACATCCTTAAATCAAGATACATTTACTTTAGATGAAAACTGAACATATGAAGTCTTGTTATCTGAGAAACTGAATTTATGCTTAAAATGTCAATGCAGCATGAAACTTCCTTTCTGATAAATTCAGTTGATTTTCTGAGTTTATTGGCAGATGTTTGTTCTAGTTTTAATCAAACTCACTTTCATTTTGATCAGGCCTCTCATCTCATGTCATTTTGATCCTCAAGTAAGTATCCTGGATTTAAGAATCTTCAGATATTTGCATTGAAAAACAAGACAAGTCCTGAGGAAGGTACAGTAAAAAATGATGTTCATATTCTATTGTTGTGAGGAGAACTATTCAAACAATGAGCTTTTCTTTCTTTGTTTTTGGTAAACTGAAAAAAGGTAATGTTAATATTTTGGAAGTTGTATTTCCAAACTTATGTAAGACGTTTAATTTTAGACACTACTGTATATCGACCTACTGTGTTCTGCTCAGTTTATTCCTTGAGTTTCTTTACTTGGTCTTGACAAACAAAAAGTTACATTCACCTTCATAAATCCTGCAGAAATCCTGTTTAATACTTCGGGCTAGAGGGAAATTAATACGGAGAAATGTTGTGAAAGTGCCACAAAAAGAGTTTTAACTCTTGACAACCCATGAATGGCTTACTTTAAGTCATTCTTATAGTTCCTGTTTATTAAACTATGAATGCACATTTCACAAATTGCACACTTATCTTTCAGATTTTTTTTGTTTTGTTTTGCTGTTGCTGCTGATGAGGATGGTTTGATGACAGCAGGACTCTTTACCTTCTTCTGCCGGGAGTGAGAAATCATCGGGGTCATCCTGAGCCTCCAGACATGTGGCTGGTACCCATCCCTGAGCGTCCTCGGTGCTGACAAACCACCAACCTGGAAATCAGACGGGTTCAGAGCATCGTGAGGGTATGAGAGTAAATTATGACTGTATTCACTGTAGGCTGAGAGATTCATTTAACAGCTGGGCCTCATATTAAATAAGAGCTGCTTCAAGGGTATTGCACAAAGTTAAGATAGAAGACTTGTTTAAACAGCTGTGCTCATCAGTGTTTGAGACGACCGATCAAAGTGTGTGGGTTTACAGGTCAGAGTCTGCTGCGCAACACTTCGGCTAACAGCCAGAAAGTGTGACATATTAAGAAACTCAACATGACATTTCATATTTAACAGCTGTTTTATGTTGTTAACAATTTAAACAACTGACAGATACTGTTTAATCAGGGACAGGCCTTTTTCACCTATAAGCTATGATTTATGTGATTCGTTTAATTTGTAATTGTCAATGTGATGAAGTGGTTTTCAGCAGATTATGCACAAGTTTAATAGTTAATAATGAATGATGTGCACATATTGTGAATTCATTCTAATATAGCAAATATAGCTTTTCTGGTAGCCCTTTGGTAAATTCATTTTTCTTAAGGAAATGATAAATAAAACATATTAATAACATATAAGTTGACAGACACAGAGGAAAGTGAAAAGCAGTGTATGGCTTCACTTGTCTGTGTTTGCATGTTTCAGTGGTGGTTTTCAGGGACTTCCAAGCACTTGCTTCATATAGCCAGTAGGTGGCGACAAGTGACTGTCTAAACGAGCAAGCAATTGAAGCATTCACTGAATCGATTCGTTCAAAATCACGGATTATTCCAAGAAAGAAACAAGTTGCTGAAACTATTACATTTTTAATGCTCATACAAATTCATCATAAAAACAAAATTTTGCTCGTTTATGTATCGTTTGAGACACATTTATATAATTTCAATCCAAAATGATGAAAAAAAAAAGTAAAGGACTTGCAGTTTGTATTGTGGTCATTCATTCAAACATTTAACCTGATTGTCATGTTTGAGAGTCTGTTTTGTGCTTGTTACTTACAACTATCATGGTTTAATGCTTTTCTTGTCTTGTCTTTTTTTTTTTAATGGAAACCTGTTTCCGTCACAGTGTAAAAAATTAAAATACAAAAGGGTAATAGCTACTTTTTTTCTCAGAATTGAGAGATATAAATTCACAATTTTAAGAAAATATCAGTCCCCCCCAGAATTGGACTTTATAACTCGCAATTGTAAGTTTATCTCTCTCAATTGGGCAAAAATAGAAGAAAAAACTGTCAAAAATTCGAGAAATATATATATATATATTTTTTAATTCCGAATTGCATGACACTAACTCAAGTTTAAAAAACTTTGAATAGCAAGAAAAAAAAGTCAGAATTGCAGACAATCTCAGAATTGCAAGAAAAAAAGTCTGAATGGTCAGAAAAACAAACAAGCAATTGCGAGAAAAGAAAATCAGAAAGTCAGAATTGAAAGATATAAACTCAATTATGTAATTTCCTTTTGTGAATTGAGTGGCAGAAACGGGTTTCCATCGTTTTTGGATCTCAGTATTTATAAAACTCTGTGTACGGCGAATACGGTCTGGAGGAACTAATGGCAGAGACTGACGATAACAAGGAAGGCTCCTACCAGACTCGTTCTTCTCGATGACCTCCACCACCTGCCCCACGTACAGACTGATCTCAGAGCTCTCCTGCTTCTCGTAGTCGGTGACGGCCACATACTGCTCCAGCATCAGCGCGTCCGCTGAGGACAAGTCTCCTCCTGCAGGGACAGACGGGACAGCTATCGACAACTCTCCTGGTGTCCCACAAACACCACGAGAGAAGAAAGAAGCACACGTCAGTGAAAAAGATCAAAGCAGGAAAGCCTGAGGTTTTAGTGCTGAGAGTCTTGCAAGGAAACAAACCCACACCAAATCAGCCACACTGCTACTGCAATAATGGAATAGTTATTAAATAGGGGCTTTCTAGGCAAAAAAAAACAAATAGTCTTGATTATTCTGCCAAGCACATTTACTAGAGCCTAAAACAGTATAACTCATAATATATAACACCAGTGCAGAGCATGAAGATTAGTTTGGTGATTTGTACTAAATCATTCAAGCAGATACTGACTGTGTTCCAGCTGAACTGATCTGCCCAATTCTGTGAATGATTTCATGAGGTTCTCTCAAAAACTTCTCATGTTTACAACTTGGTGTGATTTTAGCCATAAAGAAAATTCTCAATTTAATCCCACTCATGTTGTTCCAAACCCAAAAGACTTTTGTTCATGCTCAAAACACAAATTAATATATTTTTAATAAACCTGTGAGATGCACTCTCTGACAGCAGGTGGCGCCTCTGGAACAACAGCGATAAAAAAAGCAGCGCTGCACTAATAAACACTACTTTTTTATACAATATAATTTTCTGAAGACAGTCAGTTCACATCAGAGACTCTTCCAAGCTTTATAATGGAAGTGAATGGGGGTTAAGATTTTGACGTTAAAAGGGTGAGCAAATCATGTGGTAATTTTAACTTTTGGGTGAACCATCGATTTGAGTTACATATTTTTTTTGAATTTCAACCAGCTTGGAGTGCATGGCTACATCCCTACCAGTAACTAAACTATCTGTGAAATGGTCCTCCAGTAAGCCACACCTCCATGCACATCACACAGATACAGAGCTCAAAGCTTAGCCCCTGCCCACCTCAGAAACGCCCTCCCAAGGAAGGCCCACGCTTCGAGGGCTCACACACACAGAGCATGGCTTAGCAAGTGTCTCTTACTACCTCTCTTTAGGAAAGAAGTCACTCGCTTCACAATGCCTGATGAGGGAACATGAATGAGAGCAGGCGTGAGGGCCAAGGTGGAAAAGTTCAGGTAACAAAGGAATGAAAGCATCCACAGTAAAGGATGCAGGCAGCACATTCTGTACCTCAGATGAAACATTTATTAAGTGCACGGTCACCAGAGGTCACACTAACCACGTGAATTACAACTCTGAACTTATCTATGACACTTTCTCACAAAATCATGTCCTTACCCGATTTCTTTTTTCCACTGGGTTCCCTGTAAATTAAGATATGCAGGTTAGACATTCATGTTCTTAGGAATGTTAAATATCTTTTTTTTTTCTTGATGTAAAAACATTTTTAAATCCATGATACTCCAGTATTATTTGTTATTTTAGTGTGATTAATGGTTCTACTATAATGCTTTTTTTATTATTTTAATTTTAGTTACAGCTTTAGAAATTAGTTTCAGAGTAATTTTTGTCTTTATATCTTTAGTCTGTTAATTCTTTTTTTGTTATTTTAAAAATTAATCAAATGAAAATGAGAAATACTGTAAACAAGCTGAAACAAAAAAAAGTTCAAGGATTTTTTTTATATTTAATTTATATTTTTTTATATTTTATTTTAGTTAATTTTTATTTTATTTCAGATATTTTCATACAAATTATAATAAACTGTATTCCTAAGCGGAACAAAGCTTTCGCAGGTTTTCATTTTGCGGTGTAGTATCCCTTTAAGTTATTTGTGTCATTTTGGCTGATTTCTAATACGTGTGTGTGTACTGCATGGAGTGTAAACGTACTCTGTTGGTGGGTTCAGGTCTTCAGGACGCGTCTCAAAGAACAAGCGAACCTCCTCACATTGGGAGATGTACACTGGCAGCTGGATCAGGGCCTGAGGGGAAAATAGACACAATTACAGTGTAAGCTCTTGAGAAATCATCCGTTCACAGACACTACGGTAAACATTCAGGAAGCAAACCAGAAGTTGTTTCATTTATTGTGTTCCTACCCTCATTTATTTTAATGCAGAACGCACTCAAATGAATAATGGCTCTGAATCTCAATGTTCTGCTTTCATATCAGAGGCGTGCTGTGAGGGCAGATGGGCTGTGTCTTACTGGGCATTGATGACAATCTGTTTCTGCTTTATCAACCGGCCGTCCAGCTCGCAGTGAACCACACGATCCAGTCCCACATCTAATAAAGCTCCATGTGTCTCCTGACTGACAGAAGATGCTTTTTGCTGTTGTATATTTTGGCAGAGGAGCTTTAATGTAATAAAGCTAAGTGCTGCTTCAGTGTCCTCCAGACGGACGTCCCTTCAGTCCACGTGCTGGGTTATGATGTCTGACCTGACTGGAATCTTTAAATTCTCACACTCGGATGCATCTGCTCAAGGTGCCCTTTTCTAACATGTCTTTTAAACTTGCAGAGCCTGGGCCAATTGTTCACAAATTGCTTTAGACTCGCCAAATACTCTAGCAATTGCACATATGCGCAATGCTCAATGCCATTTTTCTGAATGGCAAAATCATGCTTGTTTTATTGAGATAAGGGGCGATGGTCTGCCTCTCACCATTGGGTTTGTGTGAAGATTGAATGGATATGGATCTTATTCATAGATGTCCACAGACTGATGCCCCCAGGGTCCAGTACCTGACCTCCCCACTCATTAGCATTCCCTAGAGACACCGGGTCTATGGAGGCCAATTACAGTAAATACACTCGAATGGGTGGGTGCATTACCTTGATTGTTTTGTGTGTGTGTGTGTATGCAGGAGAGAGAGAGAGAGGATGAGAGACAGAGAGAGAGATGAATGTTCATCTATATCGCTACAGAAGTCCACATGCTATTCGTAAAGGAACAGGTTATTGCTCACTAAATACTGCAGTATATACCGTACCATTTAGATAACACCTAACTCTGTGAGTGGCATATTGGAAGTTGAACCTTATGAAGCTTGATGTATTATATTTGATACATGTCTTAAATGATCATCATGAAAGACCGGTTGTACACAGTCTGATTGATAGTTCATTCTTTTAAGCTAGTACAACACATTTTAGTTTAGTATTTAAGGTTGTGGTACACGTCTAAAAGCAGATGGGTAACATTTTAGATTAAACTTCTAAGGTCTAAGGGTATTTTTGGGGGCCTGGAGAAGTTTTGACATTCCTGACTTTGGTGCTTTTTTCAGTTGCTTCTAATCATAAACACGGCTAAACTCTGAAACTTGGCTATAATAATATATAAATAGCATGTATGTACATCATTGTGTTTTTGAGAAAACAACGTTTATGCATGGTTAGTGGAAAACTACAATTTTGAAGTCACTGAAATAAAGTCATAAAACACATACAGAACATTTGTTCACAAGATTGTCAAATCTGGAGCTTGTAGCCTAGAATATTTGCTTCAAAATGATGTGAAAATCATCTTGTTTACTCATTCACAGAAAACAATATGTTGATTTAACATTTCTAAGAAGTTTTTTTTCTAAAGGGCATATGCAAGCAGGTGTGAATGATCATGAACATTAGTGTGATTTACACCTGAGAAGACAAAGACCTGCATAATGAGCTGCATAATGAGCTGCATAATGAGCTGCATAATGAGCTGCATAATGAGCTGCATACTGAGCTGCATAATGAGCCTTTCAGTCAGCTGTGTGTCACCGAGAGGGAAGAGTTACAAGAAAGAATGTGAGGACAAAATAAAAATATAGATTTTACATTTGTAGTTTATTTAGAATATATATTTAATTATCCCACAACATTATTTAATATTCACTTGCGAGTGCAGTTAAACAGTTTATTAGGAACGATCAAAGCTGAATTTTTAGCATAATTACTCTAGCCACACAATCCTTCAGAAATCATTCTAATATTCTGATTTGCTACTCAAAAAAACATTTATTATTATTATTATTAATGTTGAAAAGAGCGGAGAATATTTTTTTTTTATTGTAATGCTCACTGATAATTTGCTACCATCTTTCCTATAAGTAGCAATTTATAGGGAAAAAAGAACACAATTTCCACATATCACATTTATTATCAGTGATATTTACAGCTTTCTTGATTCTGGGAACACTATTCACTATGAACTAGTTGCTTATTAGCATGCATATTTTCAGCATACTGGCTGTTTATTAGTATGTATAAAGCACATATTGATGCATGACTATATTCTAGAACTTAACTTAACTATAACAAATACTTTACTTACTATCAATTAGCAGCAAATTAGGAGTTTGAGGAAAACCGCTCAGCTATCAGTCAATGTGTGTTACCAGTAAAGCTAAGAATAACTTTTATATTGTTAATGTGTAAATGTAAATCATTGCGAGTATTGAGGTATTTCAGGCTTTTGAGGAGCGTTTATTTGTTCATCTCTCAATTTATATTGATATTATATTTGATTGCATTATATGAAAAAAAATGTATCATAAAACTAAGATTTTAAATATCATATTACTATATAATTTTTAGTATACATATTATTGGAGACAATAATGACTGATATTTATACCATTTAAGTGAATAGTCTCTTATACTGTTATTAAGATCTTAATCTTAATTTTGGCCACATAAATATCAGAATTTTACTGCTCAGTTTCTGGGCTTCTGAATAAAATTGTGCAGTTTATTTTTTCTCTATTGTGAGTGCAATATTCTCCTATGTCATACTGTATGAACCATTGAAAATCTGATTTATTAAAAAATATATATGATACTAAACAACAAAGTTTCAATAAACAGTTCAATTATTACATTTAAATGACGTATTTAGTTTATTTCAGGCTTATTTTCATGAAGGTGAAGTTCAGGACATTGCTTTTGTGGGATATGAACATCAGCATTTCTGATGTTTCACCTCAATTAATTTAGATCCTGCTCCAGCGTTTGATAAGTGAGCAGAGCTGGAGGGCGTTTACACTGACGCCTATTAATTCACTTCCCACTCGATGTCGTACGTATCAGGCGGTGAATCATGTGACCTCCTCTGTCTGTATGACATCACCAGCTCTCAGTGGAAATCATGGCTTTAGTATCATGACAGATTCAATCCTTCTGCAGCTTCTTATCCTCTTTGAACCTCATGCATTCGGTTGTGCGTATGATACAGTGTTATATTGGGTCTCCCTGTTATAGTGCTTTTTCATTTTGAAAAGCTAAAATATCCATTTTACTATACAGTCTATATCAATAAAGCCTACTTTTAAAATAATTCCCCAAATATGACTACTTTTTAAATACATAGTAGGCAAAAAGCACTGTGCAAAAAGACTAGTATGTCTGAATTCATAGTATTCATATACTTATTATAATTCTTAATATACCATATACTCTGTGGAAGCCCATTTCTGCCATGGGAGGAAAAAAAAAACAGATAATGGAACCTCGCAATTCAGATTTTTTTTCTCGCAATTCTGCTTTTTTGAAATGAGAGCTATAAACTTACAGTTGCCAGTTAAAAATTAAATTATGAGATAAACTTAAGAGTTGTGAAAAATAAAGTCAAAATTGCAAACTATAGACTTTATAACTCGCAGCTGCAAATTTACATGCTGTAATTCACTTTTTTTATTTTTTTTTTTATTCAGTGGTGGAAACAAGTTTCTTTACTACTCAGTATGAGACTTTGATTTTGAAGTCATGACTTTGGGACTTCTTTGAATGCAACTTAAGAGAAATTTGGCCATTTGTTCCTTCAGTTTAAATTTAAACATTTAATTAAATTTAAAATACATTAATAAACTTTCATTTTATGGTTAGAAAGACTACACAAATGAAAGCAATATTGTAAAAAAAATTGTCTAAAATAACATATTCATTAAAGTCATTAATAAATCAGACTGCAGTGGTCGAGCTAAATGTTTATATAGTTTACATATACTTTACTTTAATGTTTTTTCTTTTCTTTTTTTGCCTTTGTAGCACCAAACAGGAAAAACTGTTTTAAGGATGTTTGCACGTCCAGCGTAGGCATCATTTCTTCTAGCTAACACGCGACCGCACTGATTCATCGGCTGATGATGACATCGCTTGTTTACAGTGGGCTGCTTTGAATTACTGGAACTGAATTATGATGGTTAAATGTTGTTTTTGGAGGTGAAGTCCTCCTTTGGCGAGTCGGAGATCATGACCGCTCACACAGGCACCTCCAAAACAGAACAGTTAAAGCAACATTTTAAAAAGCAGTTTCCTTTAGAAACAGCCCTTTAAAAAACTCAACAAGAGCCATGATGTGCTGACGAAGGCTAAGTCAGCACAGCTCCAAACCCCTGTCCTAAAGCAGACACTACGCTGCCAAATGTGGATTCCTGACTTTTTTCCCCTCTTTAACCCTTCCACCAAAAGCCCAACAGTTACAGAAAGTATTTTTAATGTTAAGGCAATTCAATTCACGGCACAGATCACCAAAAAAAAAAAAAAAAAAAGTTTTTCTTGAAGCAGTAGAAATTTTGTGATCTCTCTGCTTAACACCTTAAAAATTTCTACAAAAAAGTTCTTATAAAAAGTATGTTTGCTGAATGCTAAGACGTTCATCAACTATTCAAAGTACGGACTCATTAAGTTTTTTTTAAAAATTTACATATTGATACTTTTATTCAGCAAGGATGCATTTAATACATCAAAAATGACAATAAAGACTTTTAAAATGTTTAAAAAAATTAAAAAAAAAATGCTTTTCTGGCTAACTTTTTTGTTTATCAGAGAATCCTGAAAACTGATACTGTATTGAGGCTTTGACATTTTATTTAGCAGCACAAGCATTTTTTAACTGTGATAATAATAATATAAATCTTGCTCAAGCAGCAAATCATAATATTATTCTGATTTCTGAAGATCATGTGACACTGAAGAATGGAGTAATGATGCTGAAAATACAGCTGCACATCACAATTACAATTTCAAGTGATTTTTTTTATACTGTACTAAAGCATAAAAATACATGTTTGCAGATATTTATAAAACCAACAAAGTTCACATAAATGTTTCTTAGAAAAATAACACTAGAGACTGTTATTCTGCTGTGAAATGTGTGTTCCATGTTGGAATGTCTGTTTTTGTTTTGGTCTGTGACTCCGCCCACTGCCAGTTTACCCAATAGGATTTCAACACCCCAGGTTGCCAGTTGTTGGAAAACACAAAGCACTGCAACCGTTGAAACCAGCAAAAAAAAAAAAAAACGGAGTCAGAGGTTGCAGATTCATCCCGACCTAAAAAGCCTTATGTCTAGAGTCTTATTAAAACCTGAATAAATCCGCTCATCTCCTAACAGTTGAACTCATTCCTGTTACATGTCCTCAATCTGGCAACCTGTGGGAATGTCAAGCCCGAGAACGAGCTGGTGGAGAACAACTCTTTAATGATATGAATTTGGACTGCAATATGCATTTCAACCACTAGCTGTCCAAATACATACTGCATCTTTAAAATATATTAAAATAGAAAACATTTTAAATTGAAATTATATTTAATAATATTGCTGGCAGCATTGGTGAAGGTAAGTATCCCATCTAAAAAAATGTAACTATGATGTAGATCGATAAACAATGGACGTTTTTAACTTACCCTACAGTACTCGTTTATGGGTTTCAGGCGTTTCATGGCCACGTCTCTAATGTGGCTTCTTCTGAACAGAATCTTTCCTGTTAGGAAATAAAGACAAACGTCATCACAAACACACCCTGCATTCGCCAGCATCTTCATTCTCAAATTTAGCACCCTACACAGGGTTTCAAAAACAATTTGGGGAAACTTTAGGGAATGTGTCTTTAGGCTTTACAACCATTTTACCAGATTCTGGAAGGGAAGACCTCAAGCATGAAACTTGCCTAAACAAAGTGTGTGGCCCAAAAAAACAATACCAAGAAATGAACACAAACGAGTTTGCTGATTCATATCCTGCTGAAATAAAACCATATACTGGTGTCCATTTCAGCTGAAAGAAGTAAAAAATTAAATAATAACGTCAAATGTGGGAAAATAACTAGACTATCCCACCCAAAGGCCTGAGTCATGGATCTTTTAGCAGCGGGACATTCAGAGAAACGAGCACCTGTTGTGTGTGATGTGTTGGGTTACTGCCCTGTATTTATAACCCTGCTCACACTTTATTAACAGCCACAGCAGATGATCCAGTGACAAATGACCGTTTTTATATCTGGTATTTACATGTGGTTCCTGTGCTCAGATTTTGAGGCAAGGGTCTTTCTAATCATGTAAACAGGATCATATAACTGTAAAAGTGTTAACACATTATTTTTTATCTCAACTGAAGCAATTATTGTTCAACTGGAATTTAAAATGACCGAAGGTCTGTTCTCACCCAGACAAATATTTGATTTAACAGGTATTTTAATTTGAATGAACTGCTGTTAATGCACTCGTTCAGAGACACATGCATTTCTTTTATGGAAATATTTGTAGTTTTAATAGTGTTCATCTCGTAACCACTGCATGTGAATGAATCTGGCCAGCTGAAAGTTGCGTAGTGCTTTGTGGAGCCGTTCTTTAGTGTCTGTTCTTGTGCCTTTCCCATGTTTAGTTTCTGTGTCCATCGACTGGTTCTGTAGTTTTATTTGTTAATGGTTGCCCTTGATTGTCTCCCCGGGTGTTTCTTATAATCTGGTCACCCGGTCTGTAAATACACCCTTGTGTTTCCTTGAGTTCCTCTGTCAGACGCTGAATGTATGTGAATGTACATGCTCTGTTGGTTATTTATGAGAAAAAAATACAAGTTTATAGACTGGAGATGTAATCCTTTTCTGAAGGGTCACTGTTCTGAATCTTTCTGATTTTAATGGACAAATGGTACAATGCAATCACATCTTTGTGTTTACAGTGCTCACTAATGAACGTTGAGTGGTGTACATGATGCTCAGCTAATTACAGGGGTTTCTGTGTAGATTCTAGACAAAGTGCTGTGTCAGACTCTGGTTAAACGGTTGTAAAGTGCTGGTATATAAGACACCGTTCGAGTGTTGGCAGACTGTCTGATCCACTAGCAAACAAACTTCCAGGCTTCTTAATTACAGCCAGGTGTTCATTCTAAACGAAGAGCGTTTTGTGCCAAAAATGAACTGAGCAGAGTTTCTGTAGACTATGAACTGTGTGCATAGAAAGGGGCGTTCTGGAATGATGTTTACCTGGTAAAAAGGGAATGATTCTGCGTTTCGGATCCTTCTGTCCACCTTCCACAGGGAATTTATCCAGAAGCTCCATCTGGAGAACAATAATATAGAAACGTTTAACATCAATATGAAATGACAACTCATTTTACTTCTGTAGCGTAACACTTCTGAGGAAAAACTAGATAGAAACAAAAGTAGGGCAGGACTTGAATTCATCATTCAGGAATTGCCTGGAGAATGAAAAAGCAAAACTAAATGTGATTTTGCAGTACAGCACCAGCGTTTGCGGATTATAATCCATTCAACAAATGCTCGCTCCCTCTCCTTCCTGATCTGTATGCGTGGCCTGCTCAACACAGAAATAGTGGAAACTTTTATACCCTACACCTCCCTCCGTTTATACTCCAGTCCTGGATGCCCCATAACGTTCAGTCGCAGCTATACATCATACACTACACATTTTCCTCCCATCTGTGCAGTTTTGGTTCCAAGCCCTTATTCCAGTCCAAAAGCATCTGTGGACCAATTAAATCACACCTGTGCCTTTCCAAAGTGTAGCGTTTAAGTAGTGCATTTTACACATTCATTCACTAATGACTATAGCAGAGCTTGAAGTCATCAGCTGATCAATGTTTTCACGTACAGCAGTTCTATAGTCCTAAAGGCCCAACACTTTACCCATAATGCAATACTAACACAGAGCTAACAAGTCATTTTCAACCCAAGCTCACTGTGGTGACATTTCTGCCACATTTTTGAAACATTTTACAGCTCCTTCCAATAGTAACTCTGTAATTCAAACAGATGAACCTGAATCTGGCAATGTTTTATTTAATTGGTTCTTGTTCTTGTTAGTGGCGCTATGTTCTATTGCATTGGAAAGAAATGTTTCACCAACACGAACCTTGTCCTTAAATCTTACCTACAGTGTTAACAACAACAAATGAGAGATAAAAACACATTTGTTAAAGCAACTGTGCCTTTTCAGTTTGCTTCTACAAGTCATTGATCGCTCTGCAATGCAAGTGCAATGTTGTACCGGGTGCACTACCGAGCACGTTTACTATATCAGAAAACCCATGTGATGCAAATGTCAAAATGTATTAGTTAACAAAACGTACACTTCGATACTATGTTGTGACCTCAAAACACTTGTATTGTGAATGGAATCACACAAAAATAAGTGTTTATTAATAGATAATCTCCCCTTGTAATCTAAATTCCACAAAAAATGAACATTTTACACTTCATTAGTATTAATTTCAGCAAGAAACTTCTGTGAAATGTATGTATAGGTGTGTTTAGGAGTTTAGAAAAAATAATTGCTTTTTGGAATGAGTCTGGATTGGTCGTTTTTGGTCATATAATTATGTTGCGTAATAAATTTTGCTCATGAATGTAATGTTGAATGAGTCGCAAAAGGCTGAGGGGAACTGCATCATGTAATGTGTCCAGTCTGGATGTGCAATTAAATAAATGACATTAGTATTATCTATGGAACAAATAAAAGCAACAGATGTAATAAAAAAAATAAATAAATAAAAAACTCCCTGGTCTTTAACATACAAGTTTGCTGTAAACACCAAAGGAATGCACACATTAAAACGTTAATGGTGCCTTAGTTCTCGCCCTGTCTGTCTGTTTTGAGACTATCGATGAAGCAAAGGGATACGTCATTCTGCCAGACAAAGCTTTTACTGTTGTCGGCTCATTTATTAAGCTGATGAACAATGTCTTCTACTGTGACTCAGCACCATCAGAAGGACGGCACACAGATAAAACTCTTCATTTCCTCTTCTGCTCAAACAAATGAGCTGCTTGGGTCCATAACAAAGAAGTGTCTGCATTTTCTGAGATTTCATTTTTTAGCTCCACATAACTTTTATAAAACTTGACAGCTTCATAATGCAAAGGAACTCGCAGTCCAGTGGTCTCCAATACAATGTACGTGGGCATTTAAAAGACCAGTGCACCAGTGAGTTACATAACCTCCATATTAATGGTACATAATTTTACAAACGTAAAGTATGCAAACTACCAGTCAAACTTTGGACACATCCACTCATACTTCATTACAGTTTTCCACATTTTAGAATAATTGCAAGGTCATCAAAACAAAAGAAAGTACAGAATTTATGTAATGGTCCAAATATTTAAAAGACAAAGTTGAATATTGCCAGCTATTTTGTACATTTAAACTCAAACATTTCTATATGATGCAGATGTTTGTAATAATGAATTGAATCAGTTTTTTGAATGGTTCAAATTGAAGAACCAATAATTATTCTTAGCTGTTGATAACACCGAATCTGCCATCACTAGGGTGACCACCTGCTAATAAGCCCAAGGGGGGACAAGGGGTATGTTTCTGAGGGACAATGTGGGACACTGCCTTGCGCGGCGGGGTCCCCACCCCATGGGCAGATAGTGGTTTACTATATTTCTAGCACATACCACCTTACATGGTATATTAATAATGCCCTATTCCCCTAAACATGTGTAATTGCTGATGTATGCTCATGACAGAATTGACAGATGCACTTCCACTTACGATTTACTTTAGCTATTTCATTTATTTTTCATTACATTTTATCCACTTTAAATTAATTATAATATAAAATTATAGGATTAAAATGTATTGTAGTTGCTCAACACCACATGAACAGTAAAAAAAAAAGTCTAAACTCACAACTCCAGAGGTTCACGGGACGAGAAGGGGGAGAAAGGATGGTGAACTTGCTTGATAGTATATAGGCACGCGCATGAGAAAAAAAAAGCTGTTTGAAACAGGACACACCTTCTCTTTTTTAATTGATGATGGCGGTGCCTCACTTTCTCAATTTTTCGAATTGGAAAGCGTGCATCTAAAAGTTCCTTCCCAGTGTGTCTGGTATGTACGTTCATGCGCTGTAATGACAACAATGAAAAAGTTGACAACAACCTAGTCAGCAGTTCAACTGAGGGGTGGGCGTGGCAACAGTAGCGTGCTGAACTGTCAAGTAATGTTCGTTTGGCTGCCTGGGGCTCGAGGATGTAGAGCGACCAACTTTTTTTGAGCAAGCATTGATTATGCGTGACACAGTCTCAATTTGTGGGAAACATGAATTGGGCTTCAAACGCTGTGCGCGCACGCGCTACGCGGGACGGGTGGTCACCCTAGCCATCATTTTCTGACCAACAAACCAAACAGGAGAGTAGATTAACGACGGTGGACTTGAACTTGAAAAATGGTTTGCATTGACTTCTTTCCTTCTGATGTTCATCCGTGTTTATTTCATGCGATGAGAAAACAGCAGTTAAGAAAGCATCTGATCACCGTGATGTGGATGTTTGCACAATATCTGCACTCTGTAAAACTTTTTCATTTGCATTAAATGCGGATTACACCTAGCTTTCAAATCTCATTCATTTTTGGTTCTTGTGGATTGTATTCATTTAATCCTATGGATTATTTTTGACACTTTCACAGTATCAACCTTTTTTGTGGAAAGCAGTTGTCATCATTCTGCTACACACCTCATGTTGTGGCCCACTGAAGAAGGAAAGTCCTACAGGTTTGGAATGACATGAAAGTGGGAAAATTATGATTTTGGGTGAACTAAAACAACTAAAACACAGGGTCTCATTCACGTACCAAGCTGAAGCTCGAGCGCTTCTTTAGACCTGGTGTTTTCAAGAAAAGACAGCAAATCAGCCCTTAATCAGAGCCACAGCAATGAATGTGAGGAACTGAGAAGAGAGCAAGTAAAAGCGGCCAAGAACGCGACTCCAGTCAATGTCTTTTACAGGATTAGTTGACTTCTTTATGATAAAACCATACAATCAGCCCTTCCTCTGCTGAGCACAGAGAAAGCCTCCAGCATGACAGCCGTCTGTCTGACGTGATGAGTAGACACGGGTCTCTCTGGAATCCATGAACGCTAATCACATCCATATGTCTGAGAGCCACGCCTGAGCCCGTGTTCAGCTCAACTTCAGCCGTTTGGAAACCTAAGCTCAGTATGATCTAAAAAACACATACTTTAACATTTGTTTTTGGACAAATAGTATTTGTCTATATGAACATCTTTGGTTGTTTCAAAGGTTGTCTAGATTCTGAGCTGGAAACTCGAAAATGTATATTAAATTAATAATAATAATAAATAAATAAATAAAACCTCACATAACTCCCTTCCCTATTTGTGGCATTGCATAGTCTTGATACCATTATTCTATAATGAGCTGGTCCATACTTTTCACTTCTAGTGTCCCATGTGGAAAATACTTGTACTTAACTATACTGCATGTGCACCTGTAGTGTACTTAAATTCTTAAAAGTAAGCTATATATATATTTTAAAAGTAATTGCAGATAATATATTATTAATGATCTGAAAGGCCACTTTCATCTCTCTTGCACTTTTTTTATAATTTCGAATTTACGTTTTACTGTAAACACATTTTTCACGCTTTAAAGTACACTTTTTATATGCTGGCTAACATATTCATGTAAAGTACTGTAGTGTTTACTGAATATTACATTTAAAGTTACTATATTTTAAATCCTTAACGTGTAATTACAAGTATATTTAAATTAGGGCTGTACAAAAAATCTAATTCGATTTTATTGCGCATCTCGTCAGTAAAGGCGCCCTGTGATTAGAAGTACATCTCCAGCACGTACATTCAGATGAGGGTTGCCAGGTTTTCAAAACTAATCCTGCCCACTTGCTTCTAAAAATTAGTCCAAAACTAGCCCAATCGCGTTTCCGGGAGGTTCCCCAATAAAAATTGTGTCCCGGGGTTAAAATACACGTTTTTTTTTTGGTAGGGTTGCCTTAGTAAAATCTGCAGTTTAGGGGCTAAATATTACGTTATTGGTATTGGGGTCACTTCAACCTGCGGACATGGAAAAACAACCGTGGACTTGGCAACACTGGTTCAGGTGGAGCGGCATTTACTACACAGAGCCATAGTCCACCGACAAGCTACACAAAATCGCTTTCAAAATCAACAAAGAATCGCCTGCGATTTTTACATCGATTTTGTGTGGATTCTCTGTGAACTATGGCTTTGTGTAGTAAAGGCCAACCAGTGTTGCCAAGTCTAATGTTGTTCTCATGTCCACGGTTTGAAGCGACCCCAAATCAAATAATGTGATGGTTAGCCCCTAAAATGCAAATTTTACCAAGGGAACCCGGCCAAAAATTAGTATTTTATTGCCCGGAACGACACACAATTGTGCTAGTTTTGAGAACTAATTGGGCAGGTTTTGTTTTGAAGACCTGGCAACCCTGATCTGAATGCACGTGCTGGAGATATACTACTAATCACAGGAGTGCCTTAAATACAAAACAAGTTTCAATAAAGAAAGAAATATTTAAAATGTATATAAATAGCACACAATATTCAAACCTGCATCACAAAATGTCTTATAAGCCATATCAGCCATTCTCAAGCTGTGGGATTTTAATATTTTGATGTTAAATTATACTTTAATCCTATGGTACAGGTACATATTAATAACTAGAAGAGACAATATTTTTTTATTGATTACATTTTTTGTTACCATTGTTGCTTGTCAGTATTCAGCGGTGTACTTTAGCCATATTTTAAAGGACATTACATATAAAGGTTATGTCTTATGGCTTATGTTCTACAGAAATGGGTCAAAAAAGCATTGAATAAGTGTTAACTGCATATACTATTAACTATAATAAATTTTCATTTAAGGGTCATATGATGCTGCTAAAAAGAAACTTATTTAGTGTAATGAAATGTGTTTAAGGTAAACAGATAAGGTAAAAACACATTATTTTTGCACATAATGTACATTACTGTTTCTCCTCTATGTCCCGCCTTCTAAAACACTTTGATTTTTACAAAGCTCATTGGTCTGAAAAGCGAGGTATGCTCTGATTGGTCAGCTATCCAGTCCGTAGTGATTGGCCGAATACCTCAAGCGTGTGATGGAAATGTTACGCCCCTTAACATATCGCGATGCCCTGTGACGAGACATAAACATTAAAACCCATTATAAATGTGATATAAACATGATTTCTAGTCGTGTCCTCTTTTGGAAGACCAAACAAAGTAGTTTTGCTTTCACACTGAAACACACAGTGTCTATATGACATGGCGGCGGCGGCAACAATAATACTACGAGTATAAAAGGTATGCCTTCTTTCTTTGTGTTAACCTCTGGGCAGCATTTTGCAAATCTTCCCATGTACTGACGTAGAGATGTAGGGGTGTGTTTGAATGAGTCATTTCAGGGGGTGTGGACGAGTGTTAACTATAAAGAATATCTCTGGGTTTGAGACTTTCGTCTTTGCAACTTTACAGATCTTCTTAATGCACCAAGAGCTTGTAACACTCCAAAGAGAAAGGAAAAATTGAAAATCGCATCATATGACTCCTTTAAATAGTAAATAACATGCAGCTAAATGTGTCCTAAATAATTACATTCAGTTACACTTAGGTAAATTATTTTAAAGTATATGATTTCCATTAGTAAATAAAATAGTATGTTATGAAAGAGTAATTGAACTAAAATAAAATCACTTCACTGCTATGCCATCAATCAAATACTAGTAAAAACTCGCAATCCCAAAACTCATGGAGGAAAGGCTGCGTTCCTCTCTTTTGAAAAGATATTCTCCGATCTCTAAACCCGCCGAAACTCTGAAACAGCATGACCAAATTCTGACGGCTGCGTCATAAGATCCGCTTTACTACTGAAACACTTTAGAGGTCAAGTAGTTGCTCTAGTAGTGACGTGAATACGACGTAGCGAGCGGAGGGAAAAGAACGAAACAACAATGGAGGACAAACTCATCATCAAATTCAGCTGTATGTGCATACCCGGAGCTGTATGATACTTCTTCATACTTTACAGAAACAGGAATAAAAAATGATCTTGCTTGTTATATTTTATCTTGAACAACTAAAGAGACATCAGAGCCAGCGGCACACATCAGAAGGTCTAGCCGAGGTGAGGCTGCTCTCGGCGGATACATGATAATCGAGCTCCCGCTGATCGAGTGGAGCTGACCGTCTCTGAAAATCGGTGAAACACATTTTTAAATAGACGCTGTCTTTATAAATAAACCGTATATTTGAGTTTAAAACAACTACATTCTCGCCTGAAATACTTTTAAAACTACATTTCATGACACGATAACAGTACTATTTTGAAACTTATCCAAATAAAAATGGTGGTTGAAAATGCTGCGTGAACTAGCAGAAGCCCCCCATGACGCAAATTCGCGTATGTGATTTCACGCGCGAATGAAGAATATAAACTCAAAATGTTCAAGCTTCCAACTATGCGCGAATAGCATGATTTTTTTGGGCAAGTCTGGTGTGAACGCAACGTAAGAACATTTTTATAGAACTGATTTTATTTCATGAAAGAGCAATTTGTTCAGTAAACTACTGTTTAATATCTATATGTTTAGTTTCCCCCCTGCTGTACCGAAAATGTACCGAACAGTGCAGTATAATATGCAGTATTTTAGTATATTGCTAATTATGACAAAGATTATGTTGGGTCCTTCGTTTTCTATAAAAATTTATACATAAATAAGAAGTTACAGTGAGGCACTTACAATTAAATGAGGCAAATTTTGGGGAGAATTGTGAAGTTTAGTATTTTATTAAAGCAGTTAATTCTTCTGTTAAAATGTTGTTGTTATTATTATTATTATTATTATTATTAGAGATTTAAAGCTGTAAAAAAAAGCAATCACAGCATTTATTGTCAATTGGGGGTTAAATTTTAATGGTGATGAAGAAATAGAATGTATAAGTTAGTAAATAACTTAATTTAACAAAGATTCCTTCACTTAGGTTTGTGTGTGTGTGTTTTTTTATATCTTAAAAAAAAATATATATAATAACATAACAATAATACAAACTCACAAACAATGCAAATTTTGCTTTAAATTAATATTGATGCACACCTCTAAGAAATATCATAACAAATATTATTCAGAAATATTAAAATATTTTCCTTAAAAGTCCATTACAGAAAACCTTTACTGAGCTATGGGTTCACTATTTGTAGAGGTTGTATATCTGCATATGTTTCACATTTCTGTGGATCTGCCCAGAAGAGAAAAGCTCCAGTGACATTTTCAGCAAGCGGTGGCAGAGTTCCCTGCGGAGATTTCTGACCATTTCTACAAATGGTGAACAGCTTCAGTTGTGCGGAGTGCTTCTAATAATAGTGGGTTTCCATTCTAAACTGTTTGCAAGGTTTTGGCTGCCATAGAGAGGAAGATTCAGCACAACTGAACACCGTCATCAAACAGGAAGTCCAGATAAATTTGGACTCACAAGCCTTGAAGTTCGGCTTTGAACGGTCTAATTTGTTTTAACAGGTGATCTCAACTCAAATGTTGGTAGAACATCAGAAAATCTGATTACTTTTCAGCAAGTGTTATTTCTAGGAAACTGCACAACTGCTGAAGTTTGTGGCTTAGTGGTTAGAGAGTTAGACTCCTAACCCTAAGGTTGGGGGTTCGAGTCTTGGGCTGGCAATACCACGACTTAGGAGCTGTGCAATCAGTCATAATTTGTTTTCGATTTGGTCCTATGAAAATATAATAATTTAGATTAAATGATTATTCTGCCCTATTATGCCCCCTTTCCAGCTGTGCGCTTTTGCTCCTCCATTCACATGCAAATCAGTAAAATCATGTAACATGGTTTTTGCTAAATGGAACATGCTTGATTTTTTAAAGTTGATTAAATGTATTCCTGTTTTTAAAAGTGTGAAAGAAAACTTGTGCTTTTCTCCAGGAGGATTTCTGTGCATGCGCTCAGAGATGGAATATGTCTGTGAAATGCATGTTGATTTCTCCGACGGCTAAGCTTTCAGTTCTGCACATGACACCAAACTCAAGGCTTGGCATTACTTCATCAAGGTTTCCTTGGCGAACCACGTCCATGCTGGTTAGATTCTCCATTAAGCCTGAAGGATGCTGTTATTTGGATTCAGATTTTCATCATCACATTATTATACTGCAACTAGCATAAAACTCACCTGAAGGTCGAAAAATTTACTGTAGCGCCTGAAAATGATCTCAGTGCTGCCATCAGACCAAGCCACTTTGATAATGTAAACCTAGAGTAAAAAAGAAAGTAAGTAAGTGTTAACCCAGATTTACAGTTATGTACACTTTACAAAACTCATTCAATTAAGATAAAGACTACGATAAATAAGCTTCAGAATGGATGCAGAAGCAACATAAATGTGTCCTAAATGTGTCTCTAATGACCTGATTATCTGATATGATCTATATCCATGTGGACACTTCCCATAACACCCGATGTACTTGCTAATGTACATCATTAGAAGAATGGCATCTACGCTAATATTAGTCTGTTTCTCTCTTATTCCGAGGTCACCGTAGCCACCAGATCCAGTCTGTGCCCAGATCAGAGGATCACTGCAGTCACCCGGATCCAGTACGTATCCAGACCAGATGGTGGATCAGCACCTACAGATGACAGTTGCCCTGTGAATACCTTGACGGTCATCGACACACAAGACCACGAGTACCAGATGAGTCCTCTGCTCAATCTGACCTGTGCTGAGCTGAAACAACGAATCGATTTAATCGATTAAAATCGATTATTAAAATAGTTGTCAACTAATTTAGTAATCGATTCGTCGCTAAATAAATTTGATTTGCCATAAGCGGCTCATTTCGTGCATATTTCAAATCTGCGGTGACCAAAGTGTGGCAGTAATGAGCCACCGGAGGTTTTACTCAGCCAGTACAGCAGGTGAAGTAGCGAATAGCCAATAGCTGGCCTCGTTTTATGTCACGTGCTTCCCGAACAGCGTCTCTGCAGCATTCAGCGGGAAGTGGGAGTACTTTACTTTGAGCCTTTAAAATGAAGAGTAACCTGTAAACTCTGCACTACTGAACTGTTTAAGGGGCCGTTCACATATCGTGTCTTTTGCGTGCTCAAGTTCGTTATTTCCTATGTAGGCGCGCAGTATGCACTCTCATAATGGAAGCGACGCGTTCGCGACACGCACGCGGTGCGATGCGCCCGTTTTTCCAGGCGCGTCCACACCGCATCCATTTATCCTTTGCTGAAATTTCCGGGTCTTCATGGAGAGGGCACGTCATGGAGAGAGCACGTCATGGTTGCTTAGCAAAGGCAGACGCCTCAGGGGCGCTTCTGCCCGAGCGCTTTGGAAAGAAGGAGAAAGCGACGCGACTAGCGTTTTCCACGCGTTTTTAGGTGCGATATGTGAACGGCCCCTAAGAATTTTATTTGTGCAGATTCTCCAGTACAAGGTTGTTTGCAAATGTTTAGTCGTAAAAGCTGATAACATTGCTTTTTAACAGTTAACATTTAAAGCTTTACAAAATGTTATGTGATCAGTTTGTCGTTTACCAGTTCATAATTCAGACTTGCAGCCTAATTATGACTGAATGAGAGAGGTAAAATGCACTTCTTTTCTAAGTATTCACTGCTCTTTTTCACACAGCAGGTTTTTTGTGTGTGTCCCATTTTTTTTTTTCTGGACAACCTTCTGATGGATTTTACTTTAAATTGTGAGTTCAATTCAGGTTTCATGCCATTGGCACTTTTTTTCGAAGGATTGTTTACAATTTCACAGCATAAGCTATAAAGCTTTTTCCCAGTAAATAATAAAATACAATGCACTGCAATTTTATTCTGTTTTATCCTTATACTTCGTGAAAATATGTTCTCAAAGATTCCTTAAGCTTTGTTTGGGATGTTAAACTACTTTAGGAGCTCTAAGGACTGCCATGGTGAAAACAATATTTGAAATCTCCTTGTGAATTTTGCTAGAGTATGGGTCAGTGTTTTGATTGCAGAAGAGTTCGACAAAGGATTACTAACATAAAACAACTCCAGGTATATTTTTGATGAGGATATGACAATGCAAAATGGTTAAAATCTCTTAAAAATCTATGCTGAATGATAAAGACCCTTTATTAATAATTTACTTGGGGAAAAAATGGAAAAAACTAAAATATAAGTACATAAACCGATTAATCGATTAATCGTAAAAATAATCGACAGATTAATCGATTATCAAAATAATCGTTAGTTGCAGCCCTAAAACCACATCATGCTGGTTTCATCTGGTCAGAGGAGAACTGGCCCCCTGACTGAGACTGGTTTCTCCCAAGGTTTTTTCTCCATTTCTGTCCCCGATGGAGTTTTGGTTCCTTTGTCTTACTTAGTTGGAGACGTTTGACTGATTGCACAGACACTATTGGACGAGAGCTGAACTGGATGATGACATCACTGAATCATCAATGAACTGACTTTAGCTGATATATTGTCCTCCTGCATTATTAGCACACTGTTTTCCTGTTTAACACTGTAAAGCTGCTTTGACACAATCTGTATGGTATAAGACTAAAGGTGACTTGTCTTAGATATCAGCTTCAAAGCAAAAGCACTGAATTACTCAACAGGTCTAACAGGCATTTATCTGTCCTTAAACAGTTAAAATGTTGAGCATTCTGCCTGTTTACAGTGAGCCTGGTTTTTCCTCCTCTGTCTGTATTAGAGGGGGAAGGGAGGGTGTTTTCGTAGGAGAAAGGGTCTGTCTTCACTAATGACCTGTTTGTTTGAGCAATACAGCAATACTTTATTTTCTCTGAGAATATAATGGTGACCTCCCACACATCTCACATCAAGGCTCCTGTATTGATGAGTATTATTCAATCCAGTGTTTTATGGAGAATGTGCTGCAGGCTGTTAGTGATGTTTATAGTAATCGACTTGTATTCTGCCAGGAGAGCAACAGGATTTTCTCAGGATAACTGATGTCTATAATGACCCTACGACCTGGACCACACTTATTCTAGCTTCCTAGATCATACCATTCTGAGAAACGCTAGGAGGATGCCATCAGATTGAACACAACACACACTATCCAGCTGTTAGGAGTGACAACAATGCACAGTACATGTGATGTTTTGTTCTGAATGAATACTGTTCTGAATGAATACTGACTGGGAATGCAGCAAAACTAATACAGAAGCAAAACTGAGACTCATGATGTGGACATCATACCATCCTCTGTCCCTGAAGCTCAACATGCTACAGCAAACCAAGGTCTCCGGTTTGATTCCCAGGAACACACATACTTGCGAAATCTATAACTGAAAGCACTGTGTATATAAATTTCAGGGGGATTTTCCAGCCTCACTTTTGCTCAGATGGCATGCATTTCCCATTTCTGACAGTAGATGGTGATGTAAGTTTCCCTTAAAGCATACGTTACAGATCTTTCACATTGGAATAATATTATGTTATTATTTTAGGTCTAATATTATTAAAGGGCAAGTCAACAGCTGCTATCTATTACTGTCCTCAGCATGAGATGCACTGATTTTCATTTTAGCTTCTGTTACAGGTTTTATTTTCAGCATGCCACCTAGTAATAAGATATTTAAAAACTAACTGGCAAAGAGGGTGTTGGAAATATTTGAAATGGAAAAATGCTTTTCTTGAAACCCCATGGGGCCTGTAAATTGTATAAATAAATGTGTAGTCAATAAGTTAAACAGTTATTTTAGTTTGGATATTTTCAGTATTTTTACTCTTCATTTTAGATGATTTAAACCATATTTCAAAATATGTACATTCTTATTCAAATATCCCTCTGTTTATTTATTTATTTAACAAATCACACCATGAATTAATGTAAATATCTTCTATAACAAACAATGTTCATTAAAAAGGAATCTAAAATTTTACCATTGGGTTTTAAAAATTGTTAGTTCTGTGTAAGACCATGTTATTTTTTTAATAAATAACAATAAATAAATAGCATTTAAAATTAATCTCCCCCTAAAAGTTCTTAATATCATATCTTAACATTATATTTGAGCTGTTTTTTATTCTTAATATTTACAATGTAAGATTCTAATTCCACACCAATTATTGCCAAAGTCATATAGTTTTACAGCAATATAGAAAACAAATTATGACTGCGCTGTTTTAATGGTTTTAGCATAAATTAAATGAAATACAACAAATAAAAACCATCATTATAGTTTTTCTTTTTTCTCTCTATTTTCCATAAACTTTGCATTTGGGAGTGAAACATGACTGTGGCATATATTTGACAGGTTTAGTGAAATTCACCCTTATATCACGAAGTACAGAAAACAAAAAGATCTAAATATGGAGCGTAAATCAAACTCATGACCTTGAGCTAGTGGTTTGCAAGCTTTTAAATTATGTCAAGTGAGTGGTTTATAATTACATTTACTTTTTTTGTGGTAATACGCTGCTCCAGTTTAAAGTGTTAAAACACAAATGCACAATTACTGGTAATCACATCAGCTGAAACAAGCTGTTAATCAACTATCAGCATCGGCCTGGAAATGCAATGCATCACTACAGCTCAGACTCTAAATATCTTTACACTCCTGGTTTATACTCAATCTATGAAGCATATGCATGTACATGTAACAAAGCCGAAGCTACAGCTTCCCAAACAGCATTTAATAACAGATCCCAGGCCAGTGGAGAACAACCTCAGAGAGCTGCAGACTGGGGTTAAAGGGGTGTAGAAGGGTGTTTTAACTTTAAGGGTGTGGTGAACAGGACAAAAGGCATTGAGAAACACGGAGGAGTCACAGCAGCTCATCAGAGAACTCAAAATAAGTTAGTTAACACTCCACAGATGAAAACCACTCTCAAAACGTACAGAAATCTAACTTATGCTACAAATGTAAATACATGTGTGTGTGTGAAAGCTACTAATAGACTCCAGTGTTTTTGTTACATTGATGCAGATGTGAAAACATCTGGATTGATCCTGTTATTACAGTATGGATGATTTATAACCCACTGCTGTCTGCAGATTTTCCTGACACTTCTGCTGTTTAACACTTTACATTAGTTGAACAGATAAACTTGTGAAGTAGCAGCTCTTTTTGGTGTGTCGTGCTGATGTGTAACTTGATCCTTCTGAACACATCTCCAGCCTTTGTCCACACAAACCAGCCGAACAATCTCAAAAATACATCACTAAACCCTTTCATTAGGAAACGTTCTGTACAGATGTCAATCACGGGCAACTTACATAGTGTTTGTTGGGGTTTCTTCTCTTCTGCACGTCTTGAACAGTTACTTCTTGTACAGTCCTCCGTGGCATGTTGCAATAGTCTCAGACTAAAAACCGATTCAGTGTAGCGTTCAGTCTCTCGGCAGAAAATCTGATCAAGTTTTCCGCTTCGACTTCTGCTCATTCGGGTGTTTGTCTGTCCGTCTCTGCGGGTTTATGGTCCACGTCTGGTTTCCTGCAGTCTGGACCGAGAGAACTCCCAGCCTATCCCAGCTCACCGACTCTAATTTAATTAAAGCCCAACGCATTCGCACATCCTACTGTGGCAACGCGTGACTCATGAATATTAAATACGCACCGTGACGTTCGCCGAATAAACTTACCTGATTGGCTCAAAGTCAGATATTTGGCTGTTCACAAAACTCATTCAAGGCATCTACGCTAATCCAACAATTTTAAACTATTTGATCGCATTCTAGGGTTACGATTAGGCATAAATAATTAAATAAAAAATAAAAACATTGATAGGAAGATTTAAAAATTGTTACTTTTTAATAAAATATATCATCACGTTTTTATATTTAATGCTTAGAGTTTTACAACATTATTAATATACATTTGAATTTTTTTACACTATTAATTTAATTAATTTAATTTACACTAGCAACTGCAATTGGATTTATATTGTATTCATAAATTCACTGTTATCCCAGCGGTCACTCCTGTGACCATCAGCATGTTTACTCATTCCATGACCACACTCAACAAAACTAAACACATGTGAATGCATATTCTAATACTAGACACCCTAAAGATCATGTGTACCAAAAATATTTGTCATATATTTATAAGACACTTTATTAGCCTTTAGTTTTGGAGGTTTGATGCAGCCATCATCTTCTCGAGGTTTAAACAGGAAAGAAGATGCTCATCTGCACTAATCGTGTGAAACTGCACATACTTTATTTTTTCCGTATTTGCATGAAGTGCACTAAAACATCAGTCAGTTAGGTTTGTATTGTAATAACTGATGTATTAGTACCTGTTTAAATGTGAACAAGGGGTCACGAAAGAAATCCATTATTATAATATGTACATGAAAAATATAAAAATAATTGGTCACAACTATGGGACACATTCGTGCAGCAGCGAGCATCACGACAGTGAAAGGATTCTCAAGGTTGTAAATGTGAGAAATTGTTTAGGGCCCCATTCCTTTATTTTGCCTGGGACCCCCGAATCACTAAATCCCCCACTGATAGGGCCTGTAAATATTTATAACATTATTTAGATGAACGAAAGTTCACATATCTCTTCCATGCAAGTAAAGCTTCAGTCAGCCAATAAAAGCACCGTTTATTAGGAGACCGATGCTAGGAGCTTCAGTAAAAGTCTTATGGTGGGATGCTGTCATGTGGCCAGAACAAGGATGTCTTGATGTCTCCTCATTAAAACTACTAGTAATAATTTAATGAAAGATGTATTTGAAGCTCGTAGTCTGAGATGTCTATTTTCACATCATTTAAATATGAAAAAATAATAAAGTGAATCAGATTTTGTTGTAGTTGTTGTTTGCCCATTGTTCTGTAGCTTCATGGTGCCACCTCCTGGTACTTTATTTTTTCATGAAATTAATTTTCAATGAGATCATCTGGCTTTTCCAGGTCAGCCTCTTATCAAGTCAGCTGGTTTTCTATTCCTTCCACTGAACTTTCCTTTTTGTTGTTTTCTTATAATTTCCAAGGAAAATGAGAAACACTGCAAGAAGCAATATATGGATAGATTCTTTATGAGTATTTAAAATATAACTGTGTTACACTGTACTACCAAAAGGATACTGAGGCTCATTGCTTTTATATAATGATTATCACTTTATACAACTATTGAGAAAATAAAATATTGTACACGGAATAGATTTGAATAAAAGCTGTAGGTTCTAAATCAAATGTGGTGTCATTGATGTCAAAAACATCTGGTCACATGACTCATGGAAGCCTGATATTTAAATTAACGTAAAGATATTTTATGCTAAAAATAAATAAATAAATACATTTAGTTGTGTGGGCAACTTTTATGCTTCTTTTTGTCATTTTGGTGCTTAAAAAAACTATAAAGAACAGAAAATGTATTTAATGTTTATTTTAATAAGCATTCAAAATTCTTTGTTCTGTAAGTATTTCTACCAAATATTCACCACAGTGATTTAAAAAAGGAAAGAGAAGAATAATAATAAGAAAAAAACTCAATAAATAAATAAATAAAATCCTCAAGTATTCTAAGCCACAGCTATGCAGCTCTACATTTATACAAATATCAGTGCAAATATGAGATTTGGAGTTTAATTTGCAGTTCTGTCGAGGCTTTTGAGAAGTGTTTTTGACGTTTTTGAGAAGCATATACTATCACTTAACAACCTAGGAGCTCATGCTCAGGTTTATACTTTATCATAAAAAAATCTGTGTCTCTATGAATGAACGAAAAAAAAAAAAATGAATGGGATTTTCAAGTAGAACTACTCTTGTTTACTCTATAGTGTGTGTTTAAGTACAGCTGGAATACTGTATTCACTAGTCAGCATTCATGACAGGAATTGAATTATTGACCATAACAAAAAATGACAGGGCCTAACATAACATAAAAATATAGAGCTATGAAGATGGTTGAAGTTTAATTGTCTTCAGGCAGATTAGTCATTAAATATTTCCCCCCCAAGGAACAAGAATAATGAATTGGCTTAGATACAAATAATGTATCTAAACTTGGCAATCGAAGCCATACTGCGTTCTGGCAGATTTTCAGAATGAAATATTCTTTGCTTTTGTATGAACGCCTCAGAAAGAGCAGTGAGAGGACACGCTGTCTCAGACCTTTTCCAGCCCAAATAAAAAAGCATGTTTTATAAGCATTGTGAAGCCTAATGAACCTAAATGTCCCCCTCCATAACAAGCCTCTAACCTCATTTGAATAGTGTGTCTTGTTCGTTTTGGAGCTAAATGCTGTTAGCTTTCATTGTATGGAAAAGGTTAGCATTGGACATTCTTTTAAATTATAGTTTTTTTCTGTCTCATGGAAGAAACAAAGTAATAGAGGTTTGGAATAACACATATCACTGACGAACCAATGATCAGCTTGCTTGGAATTGATTTCAGCAATAATTAATAAATACTGAATTATTAAAAATGCTCATGACAAATTGCAATAATCTGTTGTCTAATGATCCATAACAGATATCTATTCTTGGTTTTGTTCAACAGCATGTTTGTAATTATGAAAGTCAGTAAGTGGAAAGACTCATTTATCCCAGCGTTATTCCTCAGTCAACCTTTAGTGGTCTCTAAAGCGTGTCCACTCCCAAGACTGAATCACACAATGCTTCGCTGTACATCCCATTATTTTCCTCTTTTTTCAAAAATAGTTTTTAGAGCATTATTTGGTATTCATGCCAGTTTTCCACAGAATTAAAAAAATTTTTTATTGTTGTTTCTGGGGTAAGTCTTCAGTGTATTGGCTGGAATATCTGAAGTAAGCATAACGTCTAGAATGTTTCACTGGAAGGTGAATAATGGCCACCCATTGAATGAAGTTGGAAATATTGTTGCTGCGACATTCATTTACCGAGCATCCAGACGCTGCTGAGACTGATGTTTAGAAGAATGTGTAAATATGTGCTGCACACTTTCCTCTCAATAACAAAATAAACACACATCGAACACGAGAGTGGTGAGAAAACAGCAGTTAAGAAAGCATCTGATCATAGCTTTCTGCATCATGTCAACAGATTAAGTAAAATTACAGCGTTATTTAATAGGCTATATAGATCTGACTATGTGAGACTATAGTTTAAATGAATCCCTTTATTTATATATATATATTAATTTTTTTGCATGTCATTAAAATGTACATTAAACATTCGTTTCATGTGTTACAGAACGGAAGAGAGGCTATCGGGAGCCATACACATCACATCCTTTTGAGTTCATCTGTAAGGTCATCAACTTCGAAATATCCTTTTTGCTTACCTTTTTACCCTTTGTCAGTGTATTTTACTCTTCAGAGAGAGAGAGAGAGAGAGAGAGAGAGAGAGGGTGTGTGTGTGTGTGTGTGTGTGTGTGTTTAAAGAGGAGAATTGTTTCTGCAGGGGGTTCTGGGAATGTTTTGCTGTAGGTGTATTAATTCAGAGAGGAAGATATTGTCTTTCTCTTGGACTCTAGGGGCTTTTGATGCTGCACAAACTGAATCTGAATACAGATGAGACACCTCTGCTGCACAGTTTAATGACTTTATGGTGAATGGGCTTTGATAGCACGTGTTTATTGCAGAAAGTCGTGCTCTATAATCAATATGGCATCCAGCGATGACATTGGAAGGGGTTGTGAAGTCAACCAGGGGGTGCTGAAGAGAGATGACACTTTAGTTAACCCAGATTAACTCGCCTGAGAGAGACTGTGACTCGACTCAAGAGCTCTACTTGATAAACATTTGTGCAAATGCAGCATGAAGATGTTGGATGAATCCCACCGAGGGGGTCACATGGCATTTCACTCAAGCTCCTGAGTTTGTCTGAATTGGCGAGAAGAGCGTGCAACGATGCTACAAGTGTTTCCTAGCAACAGTGTCCCATCGCCCTTCCTCCAACTGCAGCAATGCGCCACTTTCCACAGCTGTTTTGTCACAGCCTCTCCTGAAGAAAAGAATATAAATAGTATGTTTTATTCCAGTGAAACAAGCTCAGTTTTGTTCATATTTCATTCTGAAATGTGTCTGATCATAATTCAAAATGCAATGCATGTATTTTGGAGAGCTAAACTACCCTCTTCTAAGTTCAGTGTTTTCTGGAAAGTCGACTACTTTCATGGCAGCACGATAGTTTGAAGAGAATCCTGTTTTAGGTTCACTTAGAAATTGTTAGAATATATCATAAATAATTACAAATTGCCACTGAAAGGTTCTCTGTGGAATCAAACGTGGTTCTTCTATGGTATTGCTGTGAAAACCCCTTTTTGCAACCTTTATTTTTTAAGTGTAAGTGTGGTTGCAATGCGTCAGACAAGCGTTTCAAGTCTGCATGCTCATCAGATGAATGATTCTGAGCTAGAGTATAGCAGGGTATAACTAGATAGAAAAGACTAATACTCATCCAACTCATCCTTTTGCCTGGTCATTGTAGTATGAAAAGCTTCAGACATCAAACAGTGTTTCTGACAGGTCAGAATGAATTAGAAAATAATAATGTTTTGCAAATGTATGGCTGTTTGTGTGCATAAAACTTACTAAAATAATAAATGAACCTCAGTGAACACAAAAAAAGAAGGGATAAAAAGCGTGCCATGACCACTTTAAAATTAATTCACTGACATTATGTTTGAGGAAGTGACAATATTAAAGTATTTTTGACCACATAGTTATCAGTAATGAATAATATTTATGCTAAAATCTGCCTCACTAATTGATTCAATTGCTTAGTCAAGTCAAGTCAATATTTGCAGCTCATTTTACTTCTGAGGTATCTGATAAAAAAGTAGGACGTGTCTTGATTTTATCAATTGATAATTGACTTTAAAAAAAATGTGATTTTGCCAGAACCCCATTCTTTGAAATGCAGGCTCCCTTATTGACGTCACTTGAAAAGCTAATTAGACGGCATTTTGATGAGAAATTACAAAGACTAACATATATTTACTTTAGATTAGCATGCACATATGAATCATGCACATCATAACACCAGGAATGCATATTAAAGTAGACGTTTAAACAATCGATTTTGATTTCATGTTGACTTGGCAACATAGCCCTAAAGCAGAACAGAAGAGACCACAGATAATTTGCGTAGTTTTTCTTCTTTTATTTTTATACTTTCTCCTTAATGCATAGTAAACAATACAATAATCTTTTGTTTAACATTGTCTGACTGCAGCTGGGCAGTGGCATCATGTAGTCCTAAAAGACACAGACAGGGGGCGCCATTGCATTTTTAATCCAAACAGAAGTGTTTTGTATTCTTCAGAAGGTCCAGTTGCTGCTTTGAAGTGCTAACTTGCAGTCTATGCAGTCTTTTGACTTGCTTGATAAACATTTTGTGCCACACTGAAGCTATCCATATTTGTCCAATATGCACTGACAGAATTATCATCTGAGCCAAACGAGTTTGATTGTCCTAGCAGAGCTGTAATGTTATTTGTCACCTTCGAGAGTGAATAACTTTCTGAACTTAGGCTAAATGAATTAGATGCAACTATTTGTATTGCTCTTTTTCACCTCTGAGGATCCTCAGATATGTAATCTAGGTCACAGCCGAATGTTCTGGTAGATGTGTGGCTCACTGCAGGAGGTGAATGTCACATGAATCACAGTCAATCAGATATTGAGCACAGAGCGGGCAGACAGTCCTGATGGATCAGGTCTCTAGAGAGAATACGGATCCCAATCGAGACGAGCAGCACTTATCAGACAGCTTCTGATGAATGCCTGTTTGGAGCTGGTCAGTAGTAGCCAAGAAAACACTGTCAATACGAGTAAACGATGAGGACACCGGGACAAAACACTTGCAGCATTTTATTCATTCATGTCCATACAATTTGCATTACATTGGATTTATTCCCTTTTAACTGTAATATCCTGTCTTGTTAATTATGGCATATGCATTTAAATGTCAATTTTACCTAAATGCAACGTGTGTCCTTCATATTCATGTGCTGTTCTTATAAAATTATAATATTAGCATTAGAATAATGAATTATGCTATTTATTTTGTTTCTTTATGAGGATATCTTTTTGGACACTTTAAAGAGCAAAATACACGTATATGTGTCTATTCTCTCTCTTTATATAATAATTCATTACTAAAATATATATATATATATGTTTTGTCCCCAGTTAATGCATCAACATTGTTTTCATCTTTTTTCCATTTTGTTATAATGTTATAATTATAATGATTAAATTACAATGTGCGTGTGTGTAAATATAGTACTTTAATTTGACGTAGCACATTGCAACACTTTATAAGCATACAGAAATCATCTCACCTAACTGGAGAATGCATCTCTCATAGACCTTCTGGTTCTCTCACATTAATTTGTGTGTGTGAACCCGGTCAGCTCCGTCTCCTCCTCTCTGTGATCGTGTTAGACTGTACATCAGACTAATTCCCACAATCTGTGCTCTGCTTTAAAACACCATTCATTAACAGAGCACCTAATTACAGCAGTTGCATTATCTATAATTATTTTTTTCCGGCTTACTTCCCCGATAAAGGTTGCTCTGTGCAATAAGCAACTGGTTTTAAGATGATGTGAAGTTCACGTTAGATGTGAATATTCCACCAAAATATGTTTAAAATATGTCTTCATTCACATGTATTGTTTTTTTTTCAGATGCACCTGGGTATTTCTTGGGCTAGTTTAGAACATGCAACCACAATTATGGGAAAGACTAGTGACTAGTTACATTTTAAGCCATTTAAGTCATAACCATCAGAATTAAAACAAAAACTCTTGAAATATATATGTTTGTGTGCAATGAATCTAGAATAAAAGAAAGTTAGATTTATTTTATTAATTTATTTATAATTTATTAATGTGCATTTTGACTGATGAAGCTGCATTCATACTTGCTCTGAATTGTTCAGATACTTTTCATATCCTCTCCAGTTTAATAAAGAGCCAAGAGTCATTTCTGCTAGTTAATCTTGATATCATTTGGCAGTCAAACAGCACCATGGAAACAAGGCTGGGTCAAAACCTGAAGGCTTTTGTGAAACCCTGGTTGATGCAGTAAATCCATGCATCAGGCCTCTAGATGGCAGAAAGTCCACACTGATGCACTGCACCCAAACACCAGAATGAAACATTGAGTCTAATTACAGAGATCCCTCATGCGGAGAACATGATTGCTTAAATATTCTTCAGTAATAATTAAAAAAGCCTTGCTATTAATAATCTGTTCAATGCATGGTGTTGCTGCCAATACCAAATTGCATTTTGAAACTGTAACTGAATAAAAGTACTTCTATATGCATATCACGTCTGGTATTATTGAAGCATTGCAGATGTTTGTGATTTCATGCAATGCTCAACTTTAAAGATGGAGGTGGAAATCTGATGATGACCATGCTATTAACTGACATGCATGCACAGTGACACTCTTTGAGACACGGTAATGCGTTGTGTGAAAGTTATATGTCAACTAATGAAAGGCTAAACACATCCTCATTCTGACTAGATAAAGCATGGTAGTGGCATTTACGCAGAGGTCATAGAAGAGATTAGTAGTGGGAATATAAATAAAACCTTTTATCATGGCAATGATGATATAGTTGTTTATGATGGAAATTAAAAAACAGACACGATTGATATATGAAATAATACCTGTTTTGGGATAGAGAATAGTTAAAAAATAAGATGCACACCAAAAAGTGAGATTGTTTATAAAAAATAACATTAAATTGCAATACATTTGCTTCATTTGTGTACAATGTTCAATTGAAAAACAGAGCTATTTGAAAGTGCCTGCATCTAGATGGAGAAGGGTCTGCAGCGTCTGCTCAGGAGATGTTACGTGATGAGCATGTGGGAGTGTTGATGCCTTATCACTGAGATCACCCACACATGTGCCACCTATCTCTGCAGTTCATCCTGTTTGGAGTCAAATACACACTATTATCACGGCTCTCCAGAACGCCTAGACTCGCCACACTCAGAACGATAGGAGAATAACAAACCTACAGGGGAGCCTCGGTCTACTGAGCATGAGCTAAAATTATAGTTGGCATATACCCCTAGCTAGACATCTTCAGAGGCATCTTCACCTGCTCTGAAATCCACCAAACCAACAAGTCTCAATGCGTTCCTGTCTCCCGTGAGCTGCAGGTGATGCCACAAATCTAATTGATTTCAAATTCTTTTCATTGACACATTTAGCAGATGCCTTTATCCGAAGCTCCTTACATTGTATTCATGCTTTACTGCTACAAGAACGCACAGTGGTCCACCTTGTTCTCTGAAATGCAATATTAACTAGTTATTTCAAATGCATCCATGAAAAGGTGAGCACAGCTTGTTTGTGCAAAACTATGGGTGGTTGGTTATCAGCAGGTAAGCTGTTCGGAGTTACTAAGTGTAAGGGAAACAGGTCGATTTAGCTCAAAGGAAATCACTTAAGATTTTAAAGGGAATTTGGACAGAATCAGTGTTTAACACCTGATCACTGCCAGATCAGCTCTGCGCTGGATATTAATCTCCAAACTATAGTGAAAACACTATTAATTAGCACAGTAACAAGATCGGGAGTTTTAGACATTAACCACAAAACACAAGATACTTCTCTTTAAAGCTTTATTAGATAAATCTAAGACATATAAACTGTCTTCAGAAATGTTTCAATGACATTTATCTGATACAGTAGCGTTCATGAGCGTAGCTGCTTTGATTACAGCCGTTACAGGGGAAAGCGTTAGTTTTATCTCTCTAAAAGCACATCCTGCTGGCAGAGAATCAGTTTTCATTTCAATAATAAGCCTGTCTCCAGCAACATGGTGTCATTTTTTTTTCCTGCAACAACTCGGGGCACTTTTCATATACTTTATCCTGGCTGAAGTACAATTGCTTCAATCTAAAAGAATAATCAGCCAACACTGACAGTCAAAAGTGTTCTTTTTAACAGTACTTTTCCTCTGCTCACCAAAGCTGCATTTATTTGATCCAAATTACAGCAAAAACTGTACAATTCTGGATTGTTTTTACTATTTAAAATAACTGCTTTCTAATTGATAGCAGTTATTTTAAATCTTCAGAAATCATTCTAATATAACGATTTGCTGATTATCAATATTTAAAACAGTTGAGAATATATATTTTTTCTTTGATTAATAAAAATATCCAAAGATCAGCATTTATCTGAAAAAATAAAAAGCTTTTATAACATTGTACACTATTTCATTCAAAAGCTTGGAGTAAATATATATACTGTATTTATATTTTGGGAAAGAAATTATAGGAATTTTCTTTTGCGCTGCAATTTTATTTTATTTAACAAGGATGCTTTATTAACTGTCACCCGTTTGTGTAAAATAAAATAAATAAATAAAAAATGTATGAAAAGCAATAGATTTATTTATGACAAAAGTACACCTGGAGTAATGATGTTAAAAATTCTGCTTGGAAATCACAGGAATAAAACACATTTTAAAATACTTTCAATTAGAAAAGTTATATTAAATAATACTAATAAAAAATCTAAATGTTACTGTTTTGGCTGTATGTTGGATCAAATAAATGAAGGCTTGGTGAGCAGAAGAGAATTCTTCAAAACATAAAAAATCTTACTGTTCAAAAACTTTTGACTGGGAGTGAATGTCAGCCTATAGTTTGATATCATTTTTTTTTTTTCTTAAATATTATATAGCTTTATAGGAGGAGGTTTCATAGACTTGGAGAAGATTTTAGGTACAATAAATAGTGTTCATATCGATATATGGGAATTATATCGTATCGACCAAAATGAAGAAATATATTGTGATATAAATTCTGGCCATATCGCCCAGCTCTATTTAGGCAGGCACTCGAGGTCAGACTCTGAGACATGGCGTTTTACAACTTAACTTAGAACACGAAACTCTCAACAGAAAGGAAAATAAACTAAAGTAAAAAACAGAAGTAAAGTTTGACGAGACTAGGTGGTGTTTCTTCTCTTCGTGGCTAAGTAGCAGCAGGTGTGCCGGCCGACGCACGCTGGAACCGCGCTCAAAGAACGCTAAAAGTGATGGCAAAAAGCTAAAGAGCTAAAAGGCTAAAAGCAGGCATGACTAAAAGCAAAGGCTAAAACTAAAAGCAAAAGCTAAGAGCAAAATTCGATGGTGTTTTTGACCGTTACTCCTGATTACTTCCCCAAATTCGATAATCTCCTTCCTGTGTTGGAGTTGTCAATAAGTGTTCTTTTGGTTAATGTTGAAAGCTGCGTTGTAAAAGAGTCCCTTGGTTAGCTTGCTTCACACTGGCTGTGCTAGGATTTGATTTACAACATCATGTGTCTTCAGCCTTTCTGCGGAATCCGGCTCTTCGTGTTTCAACCATGCTCCCGATCATCTGATTTGGTTCTGATACCCTGCATAAGGTACTGTACGTTGTTTGCGTGTTGCTGTGTGGTTTTTGAATGGATCCCCAACTCTCTATTATATTATGGTTTCTTGTTCTAGTGTAAGTCCGTAAGATTTTTGTTTGACCAATTTATAATCTGCCTGCTGATAATCAAATGTCTCTGCCTTTAGAAAATGTATCTGATTAGTTCCAGTTTTAATATTTTTTCAGTTTTATTTGGTTTTCACATATACATTTTCATATACACATATACAAGTTTTAGTAATGTTGTTGTGCTTTTGTCACTTTTCCTCATTTTTAAGAAAAAAAGTAATTATCTACATTACATGCATATACAGTGTGTATAAAAAAGAATTAGCTCCCTTTAAAAAAATAATATTTTTGTTGCTTTGCAGCCTGAAATGAAGACGGACACAGTTATTGTTTTGTCCAGCTGCATTTACTCAGAGCAATTATAAACTCCAAGTGAAAGATATAACACCAATATGTCAGAAAAAAATTAAAATCATAAACACTGAGTTGGAAAAGGATTTCCCCACTACAAAAATGAATCGTAAACTCAATCCAGTGTAGCTAATCACCCTCTTAAAGGCACACAAAGACGTCTGACTTTCAGCTGTGAACAGCTGTGCTCACTTTGATCAGCTCAGCATGAAAAGAGCTTTCCTGGAGCATTTCAGTCTTTGGTAGAGCAACTGAAGCAAACAATCAGCTATGGGTGGCAAAGCACTGTCAAAAGATCCCCAGGATCCCCAGGATGTAGTTTTGGACATGCACTAGCCAGGAATTGGAGACAAAATCATTTAAAATGCTTTATCAATGCCTAGAAGCACAGTGAAGTCTATTATTAAGAAACGGAAGGTGTTTGGTTCAACACAGACCCTTACTGGATCAGGACGATACTCCAAACTGATGAAAGAGCACAGAGGAAACTGGTCAGAGAGGCGACCAAACTTCCACTTAAGCTGGCGAACGATCTCATATTCAGCGCGGAGAGTAAGGAGCTTACTGATCTCTGCTTCAGTACAGTTTGCACATATATTTTCGTCACGAATGTTGCTTTGCCTTCAAAACACCTGGTTAAAGAGTCGCGCGATAACGTGCGTCATAACAACGACACATTCTTTACAGCATTAGTTCTGGCTTTTGTTAACACAGAGCTCGTTCCGGGACTGACCCAAGCAATGTTACTAGGTCCCCGACCCAGGATCAACCCGGAATCAATCCCGGGACGTGTTTGCGTTCACACAGAAGATGACCCCGGCAATGGAAATCCCATCCAGCTCAGCATCCAAATTCCAAAAGAAAGTGTTCCTGCAGTAAAGCTTGGAGGTAGCGATGTCCTGTTATGGGGGTGTTTCTCTGCAGCAGAGACTGGAGCACAGGTCAGGATAGACGGAGGCTGATACTTTTTCAACAAGGGGTTGATACTTTTTCCAACTCAGTGAATCTATTTTTTTTATATATATCTTTATATCTTTCACCTGGATGTAAATGCAGCTGGATAAAACAAAAATGGTGTTCTGTAACGAATGTGTATTCATATTAAAGTTTTTTTTTTAACTTAAATATAAATATACATTTGGTATAATTTTTTTTTTTTTAAATAATCACATTTTCTTGTTTAGTGCCTTAAATAAATACGGACACCGTTTTTTAGCACTTCAGCTTAAGCAAAAAAAAAAAAAAAAAAAAAAAAGAGAGAGAGCGAGATAAAACATATTAATGACTTTTACCCCAATAAATTCCTATTTTACTGCTTATTAACAGTTAGTAAGGTAGTTGTAAGCTGCATGCTAATTAAAAGTGAGAATTGGTACCTAAAATAAAATAATACCTTTTTTGGTATAGTTTTAGTTAACAATGATAATCCTGGGTATAATTCATATATTTAGGTAGCACAGTTTTCTTCTGGAATAATGTGCATCAGCGATCATGACGAGTAATACAATATAAAAAAAGTTGTTCCATGGTTTCCAAAAAAAAAAAAAACCTGCAGGAAGAACTGCTTTGAGTCAGCACACTTGACTGACAGACTTTGAGGAGACACGCTGAGCTCCTTGAGGCTGGGCAATGACATTCAGGTGGATGAGCCACCTGGTGAATGCAGCCCAATGGGGGATTCAGCAGTGGCCCTTCCACGATTAATCACATTGTCGTGGATGACAAATGAACAGCTACCACTGTAACCTACTTTAAAGTGCACACAAAAAAAAAATCTTTAAAAAAAATGTATCGCAAACGGGACCAGACAACTTCCTGCCTTTAAGAACATGACATATAAACAATAAACCAGTTGTTCTTCGCATGTTTCCTCTTAACTAGCATTACACTGTGCATTCCAGCTTTTCCTTCCAGTACAAGAGAAGGGATGATGCTAAAAGGACTCTCTTCTGCTCCATGCTCTGCGAATCCACACTCACCAGGTTCCCTTTTAGAGTGGGGCTGTGACTAAAATTTCCAAAAGAATTGCTTTGTGTGTACAGAATAAAGCAGTCACTCACAAAGATGATAACTTTAGCTATGGTTTGCTCAATGAAACATCAAGATATGTTAAAGATTAAAATGTGCTTGACAGTAGTATTAACAAATATTAAATTTGCAGTCTTCAGTGCAAAACCACATCGTTTGCAAATCGGGCCTATTATGGTTGTGTCTTATTCCCAAAAGCCAGTAATTTTCCATACAAAACCAAAGCCACACTATTATTGGAGTTCCAAACAGAGTTAGGTAGGAGCATGTTGATCTGGTACTCTCAATCACAAAACAAGCACACATGACCAGCTGCTTAACTCACTACTGTGCAAATGAACTATTCTAGGGGGAACATCGAGCCAAGCCATCCATTTAATCACACTGCAGTCTAAAATTGAGATATATTTGTTTTTGAATGATATATTTACCAAGTGAACACATTTTGTGTCACTCCTCTAGTGAATCACTGAGGGGAAACAACTTCTGGTGTCACGCGTTGCATTAAAGAAACCTGGCTGCAGTAGTGCGGTTTTTGTCTGGTAAGATTTTTTTGTTTTTTGAAGCAGCCAGTTGGTCTGTATTGCTGTGTGCATGCTTTAGCTTGTCAAAAAATAAATAAATCCACACATCAGGCAAACAGGCTGCTCAAAATGCTCTCTTCCGCATAAAAGAGGTCAGTGCAAGCTTTCCGTGGGCTGACCGATGGTTCGGCTGACATAGCCAGGTGCTGAGGAAATCACCTGGACAGGGCTTGGACATGTGATTTCTCCCGGCAGGTGTTCCCCTGGATAACGTGATAAGCTTGAAGCAGGTGCTTGCAGCTGAAACTAGAAAAGAAGTAGAAAAGAATCAGCATTTGCCACAAAAGCAGGAGAATCCTCTAAATATAATAATTTTCATATATATAATAAATTACTTGGGCCTCAGAGCGAGCAGACGTAACACATGATGCTGCTGTTTGGGAACGCAGTTGTGTAAGACAGTACTGGGAGGCAATTCTACAGAAATACTTTGATGACAGGCTTTGCATTTCAGAATGAGTGCTAATAGGGTTCATCAGTGCCTCATGGACGTCCAGCTGCGACCTCCACCAAGAACATAACAAGTCCATTCACACATCCCCGAGAAGTTTTGAGTCTCAGACGTCACTCCTAACCCTCTAAGGTTGGAGATGCACACAACTGATAATGAATGCCCTTCTGATGAGGCCAAGAAAGTGACCTAAAGTTTGTGATGTGTAGGCTGGTAAAATGGCAATGCGCTTTTGTTTTGCAAGTTATTTTGTCACCAAATCTGTTGACTGATTTTGCTCAGTAATTTGGAGAAACAAAAATACTGAAAATGAATTTTGCAGTGTCATAATAAGTAGATTGCCAAGGGGGTTGCCAATAACCCTTAATCGAACCTAAAACTATGCTCATCCTTCTCTTCTAGTTTTTTGGCAGATGTCAGTTTACATCTTTGGTTCAGTTTTGACATTTACTGACATTTCCTCACACTTCAAACAGGAATGGCTGTCAATGTGTCAGAGAAAAGTCACGGTTGGAAAGCATCCAAATGATAAGTGTTTATCACAGATGAGTTAAACAGAATATGAGACTTGAAAGAGAGTGTGTCAGAAGTGGGGGCTCGTCCGGGATATACAGCTCTGAAGCCTTTGTTTGTTTACATCTCTAAGTTTATTTAATATTTTTACTGTATGTTTTGATTTAAATCTGGCATCACAGAGCTTTTGTGTCTGCCCTGGGACCTGGAGATGGCAGATCTCTCAGCCTTTCCCTGCAATTATTGCTATTCTTCTTTCCTACCCTTAGGCTTGAAACAGTGTGCATATCAATGACAAGTTTACAGAAGTACCGATTAATGGTAAAAAGTTTAATTCTGAAAGTGCAAGACTCTATACAGCTTTTTGCTTTTTAAACCCCAGTTTAAGGCCACTTTCCACTCTAGGCTAAAAGATCTTGTCACATGCTTTTTCTTTAGACAAAATGCAGTGCCAAAATGATACAGCATGAAACAATAGAGTGGTATTTTACTGATAAACAAAGGACAACTATTCACAGTCTCAGAAACTTTCATGTTGTTTAGTTTTGGTGTTTAGGATAAAAAAATGTAATGCTTCACAGTGACCCCAAGCACATTAACAGCAGTAAATGAGAGATGATGATTTATAATAATATTTTCATGTTATTGCATAAAGTAAAAAGCAAACAAACAAACAATGTATAATTACAATACTTCAATTACAATGTGAAGATTGATTTGAAGATGAGAAATGCATTAGTAACACATTACTCATAAAGGAGAGAGGCGTCTCAACATCTATTGGATGTGACATTGAAAACTTTAGTACAAGGTACTAGAGCGCACTTTAAAAGGTATCAATAATATATGCTTGTCTTTCTACTATTGTTAGAAAAGTAAGTATACATTGTCTCTATAAATTATATATCACTGATGCATAATAATGAAGATTGTAATATCAGACAAAGTGAACAATTTAGTCTTTTCATGCTCTTAAATACAATTGGAGGCTTCCTACAATGTCTACAAAGTCTATTAGATTCATTTATTTTTTGCCTATTTCATTATCTGTTAGGTGAAGTCTGATCACTAAGATGATTAATAGCACATCTTTCTCTCTTCAGCAAGCCATATGATTTGAGGCAGGCTTGTGTGCCATTCAGATCTGAACCGAGAAAGCCTTTTGAATTCAGAATCAATTACAGAATTTAAACTATAGCAAACAAGGTGCAGATCTGTAATTCAAATTTGAATTAAACAAATTAGAATTAAAACATAATCAATAGATCGATTTGAGGCATCATTCATTTCCATAAGACAAGTGGTGCATTAAAATAGAAAGAAAAAAATCTCAGATTTCAAGAACGAAGAATTTCTGAATAAAAGAATTTTGAAAATAATCTCATATAGGTATTTTATGAGAAGATTAAAGTAGCAACATTTTGAGAATAAATAACTAGTCTTTCCCCGTGTGTGTGAGAAGTTAATACTTTACACACAAGTGCATGGTTCTTCATAAAACCTGTATTGCAAAAGATTGTGTAAGATGTACTGTATAGGTTTGTAGAATTTAGGACATATATAGATCTATAGTCCAGTTGCGCTGTAATTTCTACTAAATCTGGATTATTGTCGAAACCTGCTTACATGTGCACAGAATACAGCAATCTGATAATAATGGCTCTAAAATGAATGTGCACTGCTTATGTATTGCTGACATAAGATGTGTGCATCAGAGCTAAGACCAACACAGTTAGTTTTTGGTGACAAGTCAATCTTTCACTAAAAATATTTCAAATAGGTAATAACTTATCTATCTCATATGCATGATCATTGAACTGGGGTTGTGGTATTCTTGTTACAGATTGTTTTCCCAGGTTGTCTGCCTGAGACCTGGCAACATTACACCTTACCTGGACCTTGGGTACCTTGTGTGTGTTTGTGGTCCCATGAGAGACGGACTCTATGCCATTGGTGACAAGGTGGTAATAACTTCAGCTGTACCTCATCACATGCCGCCTACAGCAATCTGTAGCGACTCTCAGCCAACTGCTCCTGAAGCGAGTGAGGTTTTTGAGATGACAAATAGAGTGCTGTGGCGATGGTGATATGAGGAGGAAGATCTTCCTTCCATCACATACTAATAAAGCCCTTGAAGCTGCAGGGCTGTAAACACAGGTACTGTAAGTGATTTTGTTAAGCAAAGCTAATTTTGAAAACATACTGTATACACTTTAATATTTTGGGATTACAAAGAACATTTGAAAACTTGATTCCATCTGTTTTTCCAATGTTTGACAGATCTTGCATACGTGATGTGTGTATGTACTGTACGTATATTTGTGTGTGTAAGCACTTCCATCTAATGGCAGCAGCCCAACATTTATATTGACACCTGCAATGATGTTTCTTATTTGTTGTCTTTGATAAATTACATAGCATCGCCAGTTAATAAAAGTCATCACTGACCACTGTATTTTTTTAACTAATGCAAGAAAATAAGCAACAAAGGATACACATTTGGTGTGTAACTAAATGCTGATGAGACCAAGATCATGAAAATATGGTTTTAGACATGGACGTGAGAGGCTGTCGGGTCTCAAATGCTGCAACACTGCATAATTTTATTGTGTTTTTCTAAAAAAATATCTCCTTTTGTGTGGCTCAACATGAATTTGGTGTATAGATCTGTTTTATCTACTTTACTCATTTTTAATACCTCTTGAATTTCTTGGGTGATGACATTGAAAATGTAGAACAAGGGCCTCTAGGCTCAAGGTCTCTCCAGTCAGCCAACAAAGGCACACAAATGATCAATCATTCTGAGTTAACGTTATCTCTTCTGCTGGAAGCGTGGAGCAGAAATAGAGAGCAGGGTGATTCACTCACTCTTGCCCCCGGCCACATACCTATAGTCACCCTGCATTTCTCTGCTGTTCATTCTCCCTCTGCGCAGTCCATGCCTCGGTATTCTGAGCACTTATTTCATTTTTTATTCATCGCTTTTTGGCCTGTTTTTTTTTTCCATCCTTCATTCGCTATGAAAAAAACATTGTTCTGTGGAGTTAGTGGACAGATTGTTAGTGTGTTTTCAGAATGATCAGGCTTTACTGTAGGTAACCCTATATAATTACAGACTATCTTTGCAACTTTGTGAGTTGTCAAACTCAGCTGAATCAATGTTGTGCACAATAAACTATAAGCAGCAAAAATAAGATCAAACATTATCAAATAAGAGCACACGAGCAAAGCTTTACAGAAACTTGCTGATCAGATCACAGAGACAGAACCACAACACCCGGACTCAGTTTTAATCATTCTTGGGGACTTTAATAAAGCCAATCTCTCCCATGAACTGCAAAATACAGACCCACCAGGGACAGTAATATAGAATATCACTGTTACACAGCAATAAAAGATTCATATCGCTCTGTGCCATGGGCAGCTTTGGGGCAGTGAATAAAGAGATTAGAGTGGCTATAATGACCTATGCTAAAAAGTTGGAAGATCGGTTCACTTCCAGTGACTCAACATCAGTGTGGAAAGGTCTGAGAGCCAATACAAACTACAAGACACCATCCCTCTGCACTCCACCATCATACCCGTTCTAAAGAAACCCAAGATAACAGGACTTAACAACTACAGACCTGTGGTTTTAACGGCTGTTGTCATGACACATACATAGAGTATACTTAATATGATATAACGTTACAAAATGGCAAAAAAATAAAAAATAATATTAATATTTGCATGCACATCATCATCAAATGTAGTAAGGTGATCAGTGGGGCAAAATATATGGGATCAATAGGACATTAAGGTATTAAAAACATTAATATCATAAATATCTATGAAGCTGCATTAAAGCATTTTGAAAAGCACTAAATAAAACTGACTTGATATCTGCATGTACATAGATAAATTAAATTAGATACAAAAAAAAATAAATAAATAAATAAAATGAATTGTATAACTTTAAATGCATTATTGAAAGCAGTGGATTTGTAGTTTAAAATCGATGAATTAAGGCACTTCAAAGAAGGTTTTAGCATTTTAGCCAATCGAAAGCAGCCATGTTTTCTGATAAAATATCGGAAAGTTGAACTGCTTTAAGCATGTCTACATTCTCAAATATGAAAAAAAGGTAATGGCACAGTATTCTAAAACTTTATTGCTACAAATGTAGAAAATGTATTCCTGAGTTTCTGTTGGTTTCAAAGGACCCATCAAAGCCACCTGAAAATGAGGTCGTCTCAGCATGGGAGAGGTGCGGGACACGGAGCTGAATACATCATGGAAATCTGAGAAATGCAGTTGGTGAGATCAGATACCTCAAAGAGCTCTTCTGCTTTGACTCCAACTTCTTACATAGAATTGCTTACCAACACATAAGTCATAATGCATGCATAAAAACATTGAATGCTTTCAAGTGGCAATCAAGCACAGGACGGGATAAAAAGCAAGCACAGAAACTGGATAAATACAATCTGACCCCTAGATCCTCACAACTCTTGTTTTTCCTCTGGGTTGCAATGGATTACTTGATTCATTGGCCTGCCACAGCAATAAATGAGACCTGGAAGGCAAGTTCCTCTCGTCTCACTTCAAGGCTTGTCTGATTGGAGCTGAGAGATGTTGACAAAGACTCCATATTGATTTGGTGAATCATGTGCTAGAGGGGTCACACATGTGCTTTTTATCTTTTTATTAAGGATTAGATCTAGATTTTGAATGTAGAGATACCATACCACAAGTCAAGTTCCATTAGCATAGCTAGCATGTATTTCATGTTTTTTTGGATTTTTTAAAACAGCAAGTGCTCAGTATGTCCTCAGTTTTGAGCAGTCACAGTTGGCTGTAGCTGTAGGTGAAGCAGAGAATGTTGACTCAGCCGCACAGAGATGTTTTCTTTTAGAAGTTGATTAATAGAGGACAATTAAAGGTGGCACACTGTGCAACATATTGACCAAATGGTCCATTGACTGCTCCATGTCCAGCAACAAAAGCCCACTTAGAGCAAATAATAGCTTGGGGGCTTCTCCACATCTATAACTAAAAAGAACACAGTTTTAATGAGGAACTAATTTTTGAATCCCTCATTATGGTAGTTTATCAAAACAATTGTTCTTAAAGTGTGGGGCTTTGATTAATCATGATTAACCTAACCTAATGCAATTAACTGCAAATATTTAAAGAAAACTGAGATGAATTAGTTTTATAGAATAAATACAAAGTGTATGTTTAAAGTCAGTGATTATTTTACATCATCAGATTATCAGATTATCATATGGTCAATGAAATCCAAGCATGACATGAAACTTTACAATAATGCCTTGTGTAGGCATGTGTTACTTGCATTTAGGCTCAGTGGTCAAACTTACCCGTGTTTTTGCAAAACACTAACCACACTGCATGATTTGTAAATTAATGCATTTTCACATTTGCATTTCATAATTAGCTCCATATGCATGGCTTTTATGATGTAGTAAACTTGTGTCATAATGCACCTGGTAAATCATTACACTTGCATTGTGGTGTTGTTGAATACGAGTTATTATAAAAGACTTGACACTGCAAGATTCATGTTCATTTGTTTTGGATAAAACTGATCATGCTTTTTGAATGTCCTAATAACATGTGTTGTCTCTCACACTAAACTAAAAAACAAAATGTATGTCAGTATTGCAGCACACCTTCAGTATATATTAGCACCTTTTGTTAGGTATCTAATAAAGTGTTAGACCTGGACCTTAAACTTAATGGGAGAGACCTGTGGCTCTTTTCTGTTGAAGCTGAGGATGAACTAAAGTAGTGACTCTCTTCATAAAGAGCTGTTTTATGTGAAAGTGCATCGTTCAAACTTTAGTGACAATGGCATGGTTATCATTAGCCGTGTTTCCACTATCGAGCTAAGACCGGGCGTGCTAGTGCGTGCCAGGGCCAGTCGCGTTTCTACTGTCACTTCCGGGGCTTGATCGTGCCTCGCTGGGGCTTCCTCGGGGCCAACGGCCAGGGTTTTTTGGCCCGACAAAAACCTTGGGCCAAAGCGGGCCAGCTGGGGCTAGAGGAGGGGTCATGAACAAAGGCGGAGTTTCTCCGTGTCTAGAGAGCGTCAGCGTGGATCATTTCAGAAAGATAACAGCTTTAACAGCAGCATTAAAGACATTTTAAAATCAGTTGAGCTCAAAACTCACTCTTAGTTAGCAGCAAGTGTTTGTAATAATTTGATCCGATGTGGATTATAATCACTAAACAAGGCAGAAATATTTATAAGCGATGTAAAAGACTATGAACACTAAACATTAATGTTACCATATAGTAAACATGGTAGGCTAAATATGACCACTTGAAGAAATCAGACGTCAGCTTCTTATTCTCTATCACAATCGTGTGTTTATTAAGTAACTTATATTATCTGTCACAAGCCTCGTCTCGAGAGTTTATCTCACGTTGCCTATCATAAAAGAATATAGCCTAATAATGTTTTTTGTTCGGGAGCTTACAAAAATAGAGATATTATCATTCATTATAAATGTGACAGCTACTGTGGCTAATGAACAGAAACAGACTCGACTGAATAATCAGGCTATTTTCATGAGCATTAAAAATAAATAAATAAAATATAAATAAGTGTATTTATGTGTGAATAATTTTGAGTCCTGATAAATTAAATCAATATGATCAATGTATCAATTGTTCTATAGTTAAAACATCGATGCTTTTGAATTTGAATATATAACAATGTATAATATAATATATGCTTTAAAGCATGCAAACAAACGGCCGCTTTTATCATGTTCGTTTTGTGATCGCAAATGTTCCAGTGACTTATTTTTTTTGTTTTCTGATAACTTCTCTTTGATGATGAAATTTTGAGGTTGCATGACGTTGTTCTGAGAGGCGTGTAAAGGGCATGTTTTAGTGACGTTCAGCGGTGCTTCAAGCTCCACTGTGGAAACCCTGCGCTATTCTGGCCTCGGTGCTACTGGCCCGGGGCTATGATGTAACGGTGGCTATGGAGGACAGGAGACTAGTGATGGCCGATTCGTGAACGAATCGTTCAATTTAACCGGTTCTTCTTAGTGAACCGGTTGAACCAGTTCACCAAATCGAACTGAATCGTTTGAAACGGTTCACGTCTCCAATAAGCATAAATACACAAATTACTTAAGCGGTTAACTTTTTTAACGTGATTGACACTCCCTCTGAGTCAGAATAAACCAATATCCCGGAGTAATTAATTTACTCAAACAGTACCCTGAATGAAATGCTGTGAAGACCGAACTGAAGATGAACACTGAGCCGAGCCAGATAATGAACAAACACGCCCACTGCTGGAGCAGTTCTCGTTCTCGAGTCAAGGACCGGTTGCATCGGTTTTCGGATCACCAGTACACTCAACCGAGAATCGTTTCTGTCGGACGCGTCTGAATTGAGAACCGATGAACTGATGATACTGCGCATGCGTGTAATTTTGTAAGTATTTTGTTAAACATCGGAAAGTGTGATAAAATAACTATATTTTATTTAGATTTTTTATTATTATTATTTTTTTTAGATTAATGTTTCCAATCTGTATATTGTATATAATGTATAGGCCAAATGGGTTTTCAGGGAAGTTGGACAATAATTAAGACTCTAAAGACTCTTATGTTTAATAGGAATAAGGGATGATTTATGAGATATCTGTACTGTAATGATGACACATTCACAAATTGAGTTTGTAGTAAACAGAACATGAACACGAGTAGAGCAGCTGATGACACTGAACTGCAGCATGTGCCGGTTAGAGCGATTCTCGTTCTCGAGTCAAGAACCGGTTGCATCGGTTTTCTCGGATCATCAGTACACTCAACCGAGAATCGTTTCTGTCGGACGCGTCCGAATTGAGAACCGATGAACTGATGATACTGCGCATGCGCGATTCAGCGTGAAGCCAACTGACTCACAGCATGTCTGAACCGAAGGGATTCTTTTGGTGATTGATTCTGAATCTGTACTAGTAATGTTATGAGCGAGGGGAATTTCGAGGGCTTGGATGAAGGGCAATCTGGCGAAACGTAAGTTCATTTAATAACAAATATATCGCAATGGATTATGTTTAGTAAGTGGATCATGGTTTCTGCGCTGATGACACCTAATTTATTTACTTTATATCTTCAAGACTTAAATCCTCATATGCACATTATTGCTGTTACTGTATTTAGGTGTTGTTGCAAAACTCAAATGTAAACTTTTCATGATTATGAGGTTTTAACTGACTAAAGTTATGATTACTGACTTTATATATTTGAATGTTTGATAGACGTGACGCCATTACGTCATCACCAATGACGTCATTACGTCGAGCGTGAAAGAACCGATGAACCGGTTTTTTCAACCGGTTTATTGAATCGAACCGTCCGAAAGAACCGGTTCGCAGAAAAGAATCGAACTTCCCATCACTACAGGAGACAAATGCAAGTAAAAGGAAGTTTATTGATTGGATGAGATGATGGAAGGCCGGAGAGTGACGCAGGAACCACGATGGCAGCACAGACGGGTGAGTTGAGAAGTAGAGTGCGCTGATGACGATGAAAGTGGTGATAACTCCAATGGTGGTGAGTATATTCCGTGAGTGAAGACAGGATCCGACAGAAACCAGTACGGAGACAAATCAAGGAAGGAACTACACGAACACGACATCAACACCAGAATCTACAAACAACGATCAGACAAACAGGAGACGAAAGACAGGGTGTTATATAGTCTGTTAGAATGAGCCACACCTGCCGCTGATCAGGCGATCAGCGGCAACACCCACATGAAACAATCAACATGACTACAGCTGGAGACGGTGCATTCACGAACCGTGACATATGAACCCCGCCCGGCCCGCTTTAAGCCCTGGCTCGCACTGGCCCGACAGTGGAAATACGGCTATTCAGGTCATCGTGCCTTCATTTCAGTCCCTCATTGCATTGCAAGGTATTGATTGTGACCTATATGTAAAGACTTTAAACCACAGATTGCAAAAACTACCCTTTGAAGCTGAAAATGAAATTGAAATTTTCAGTATGACCAATGACAAAACACCACAACCTGGTCCAGACCCTTGACTAGATGTCTGGCTTTATTATGGTTGATTCAAAAGGTTCTTTGAAAGATGTGAGAACAAAATAATTAGGAGCTTTAGTGTCCTTCCTTTTACCATTCTTATGTTGATTCTCAGCTGCTGGTTGAAAGAAGATGAAAGCTTGTATGATCGATTCCATCTATCCCTGTTGGGATGAGGTGAAAACGGTTTGTGTTGGCAGAGCCTAGATGACAAATAAATTAGCACTGATTTAGATCAGACAAGTGCTGAACAAAGGTATCAACATGCAGAAGAGGTAGAGAAGCATATTGATCCACTTCAGTGCTTGCTAATGCGATACATGATCAAGGCTGACGGTGGCTGCTGATTCTATTGCAGTGTTTACTTCACATGAAGGCAGAGATTAAATACAGCTTGGTCTTGATTGGCACCAAAGGTTTAGATGTGATTCTCTCATGAGAGGTTTTAGAAGCACTGGTAACAATAGCATCTTTCCACAGTATTGGTGTTATTCAGTTCAATTTTAATTCTGGGCTCAGTTCATTAGGGCTGTTTGACTGCAGGCAGCTGCTTTTAAACACTCACATGCATTTACACACGTTCATGCAACCTGTGGCAACTCAGGTGCGCACGACTATCAGATTATCACACTTGAGATGCCCTTTTCGAAGCTGAACGTTTTATTTATTTATTTTTTAATTCATGAAATTGATGTTTTATGATAAATTTAAATATCATATTAAAAAAAAAACTACAACAACCTCAGACTTATTTATTTGAGAAAAAAAAAAAAAAAAAGTTTTGCACATGCACATGTATTCAAGGTATAACAAAAATGTATTACTTTTATCTTAATGGTTACTCCACATGATAATTATTATAGTGTTATTATTGATTTTATTATGTAAACCTTTCTTAAAAACCTTTAAACATGTTTGAAATAATTTTATGCATGCACACTCTTATTTGCAATTTAGCTTAAAGCCACAATATACATTTGTAAAATGCAAATGTGATTAATTTGATTTTCATATACATTTTGTATATAACCTGTCTTTATACCATAAACAAACTTGGTATTAAGACTTGTGAAGTTTCATTGATCTTGGTATTGATTTTTAACTTTATGTTTTTGTGACGGCCTGCCGTTAAAGAAACCCCAGAAGCCGTTTGAAATATCAAATGAACACTTAATCCATTTCATGCTGTCAATAGCCCACAGCCTGTAGCTGTTATACAGACCAGTTCCGTGCAAGTGTGTTTTTATCTCTGCTTGCCCTAAGGTTATTAGCCAACACAGGTATAGTAAATAGAAATAGGATTAAATAGCTGACAAGGTCTTGACCGCTCAACAGACACCAGTTGCAGAATAAAACAAGAAAGACTTGACCCTTTATGACCTTAAGCTCGGGTTCAGTTGAAAGCAAGCAATTGGATTATTGAACATTTCATCAGTTTCAAAAGGACTTTCTTATCATTTAATAGAAGAAACTTCAGCCATCATTGTTTATGCACCTAGATGAGTGTGAGTAAATGTAAATTTGTTCCTGGGAAAGATATTTTGTATATATAGAAATGTATACAGTAACATCACCAGATTGCTAAATGAATTCTTATATGCATTCATATTCAAATATATATCAAATATTAAACATTTATCCATGTTTGTACGATTATTAAAAAAAAAGAAAAAGAAAAAAAGAAAAAACACTTGAAAGCTTCAAAGTCCTTAAAATGCACCAGATGTTGATCTGATAAAATATCACCTTTAACATTCATGATTCACATAAGGTTGTATTCTTTCAAATAAGAGAAAGATTAGTCTTTTAGTTTCCACATAAAGTCAAACAAATGTGTAATATGTAGTGTAAAAACATTACACACACACACACACACACACACACACATATATACATTGCTAATTGTGTGTGTATATATATATATATATATATATATATATATATATATATATACACAATCACTACTACTCTTCTATTAGACATGGGACATATATACGTTACACCACTGCTCGGTAATGCTCAAGGGCTCGCAAGACTCAAACTGTTCGCGAGAGCTATCGCTCACTCAGGAATTATCAGTGAATCTATCTTCAAAAGAAGCATTAAATCAGGATTTGGCAGGATTCCTACAGAGTATCTCACCAGATTTAAAGTCGTGAACTAAGCGAATTCGCCGTGTTGTTTGTCAAGCAACGGACTGAATTGATATGAGCGATCACTTGACATGGACACTTCGCCACGATTTCTGTGTTGGTTATAACCAGTGGATATTTCATACAATGTACATTTAATAAGTAAATAAATAAAATAATACGATACTGACCGCAAGGAGAAGGAGGAGTATGAGGAGGATGAGGAGGATGAGGAGGAGGAGGAGAAGAACGAGATGGAGAATGAGAAGAAGATGGAGAATCAGAATGAGATGTAGAAGATGGATATATATATATATTTATATATATATATACACACACATACAATTAGCAATAGAGGCTTGTGATTATAAGAAATTATTCCTATACAAAAGAGCATTTTAACAACAAAAACATGAGAAATGTCTTGAAATAAAACATCTGAACAATGCCTGAGAGGTTGCAACTTGTATTATTATTTACTTGTGTCATTTTAATAATTTGTGTATTTCTGATGACTCATGTAAGTGTATTAATCAGTTCAGTCAGTTACTCCTTACTGTATTCACTCTAAAATATTTACCAAACAGCTCATAAAAAAAAATGTACATTTAAACCTCTGAAAATACTTAAAAAATACTTAAAACACAAACAAAAACATGTTTTGCAGGAAGTGCAGAGGCATGAAGCATTCTTATTTATTAATCTCAAAGAAAACCATATGTACATACTGAATGATATGATTAATTTGTCAGATGTCTACATGAAAGCAATGTTGAGTCCAGGGAATGCTAATCCTTTATCAAAATGTTCAAGGTGCACTTATATGCAAATTTGTCTTTTAGCGAGACATTTTGTTGATTTATTGATGTGGTAGCGGCTCAGAACTGGAACACATAAATATGAATGCTTGCTTAAACACAGTAGAGTGAGCTCTCCATTGCCCTCGTCAGCATCTCGTAAGGTTCCAGAGAGAATGTCATTCAGCACCATGGACAGCTGCCAAATATGGGCACATGACTCACAGAAATGAGCCACACCTAAACCACTTGGCTGTCATCACTAGCGAGAACTACATGAGCCCCAGAGTCAGTGCTTTAAGTGGCCCAAAAGAGGTGCCGGTACTATATATATATATATATATATAGCTTAAATTTGTTCTGGTTTCCTAAAGTGGGTGGGACTGGTGACTTGGTGTCTGGTCAGAGATGAAAAAAGTAGTACAAATCCTTGAATCATCTTGAAGATTAATGAAATGTGATAGATACCTCTTTCCGGGATTTATAGATCTCTTCAAGTTTAAAAACCATCAGAACAATAAATTAGTACAGCACAACAGCCACGATCCTCTAAAAGTCCTTATGGGGCTGCAGTCCTATTGGGTGCCAGAGTCTTTCTCAAGGCTGTTGAATGAGTAATGTTGAGGAAGTGGAAGTAATGGGATTAACTGACTCTTGAAACCAGACAGGACTTTTTTGAAGCACTTGTAGGAAGCTTAATTAAGTCTGAACCATTGACAGTTCCTCCATGGGTTGTTATTGAGTGGTTAGACAGTGCCAGGTTTATAAGGAGTAATTCCAGACTGGCAGAGAGCTGAAGAATGGAAAATGTAGGTGATCAAAAATTGCACGGAGTGAACTAATCAGTTCTTCACTGATTATGGTGAACTAGGTGAACACCAGTTTCCTTCACTCTCGGCACTCAGGAAATCATGTGAATTTCACCTAGGCCCTAATTCATCCTTCACAGCAGACATAACTCTTCTTGGTGTTCATATAAATTGGCCATTTATAATACGAGGATTAATCTTTAGTGTCAACTTGTTCCATTAATCATGTCATGTTCATGTATAATTGTAATAGATCAGGATCCAACATGCAGAGGTTTACTAATTAGGATTGAAACAGAGAACACATCCAGGGGAAATACTCAAGGATCTGATCTGAGTTAGAGTTATGTGCAATAGAAAGACATTATATGTTGCACTTGATGTGATTGCTTGTGATCAATATAGCTACTTATGAATGATTACTTGCATACATTTTTTTTCTACACAACTTTGCCCACTTTAGTACATTGATATAAGGAGAATTATTCAATTTTTTTTTTTTTTTTGCAGAAAACTCCTGCAAATGTACATATTCTGATGGATCCTTAAAACTCATAGGCTCATAGGTTTCTTCTACAAAGTCTGATAGTGGGCCTCATACACATTTTATAATATGCAGAATAAGAGCATAAATAATATAGAATTAAATGGGTATGAAATGTACCACTTTGGCATGCTGGAAGTGCTCAGTGCATACCTGATTACTGCTACTTTAATCACAACTTGACCAACCTTTCATTCCTTCAATAACATATGGATCAACTTTTTTCCACTGCAATCAGATGAAACAAAGATTTTACTTTTGGTTATGCATGCCATTGCAACTTTTGGTGGAAAAAAAGACCTTATAGAGAAAAGCACCTGATACTCACTGAACATATGGTGGTAGATCATGGCTGTTTTGAGGATCCCTCAACAAGTGCACTTTAACCCTGTTAGACATAATGTTGTTGTTGTTAAAAAAAAAAAAAAAAATCAAATGTTTATTAGGCAAAACTGTTACAGAAAATATGTTTTTGATTCAAATATGTAGTTTATCCTTTTGTTCAAATAAAAAATCCATAAAGATTTGTTCAATTCATTAAAATAATGGTCTAGTGACTGTTTGAAGATGAGTATCACGGCTACAGTTCAATGATGCATATAAATGACGGGGTTGAAATTTCATACATAATGCTAAGCTTAAACCAATGAGGAGTTAATTGAAAGTCATGGCACAATGCTTATACATAACACATTGTTTATGATACATAAACACCAGGGGGTCTGTTCTCCTCTGGCTATACAGGTCAATTATAATGCCAGTAATTAAGTCAGTATTACTACATTGGTTGAACTGTACGATTAAGTTGTGGGAGCCTTTGAGGTCGAGATTTGTAGATGTTGGAAAACAACATCATGCTGGGCCGGAGCTGGATAAGCATCCCGAAGGGCATTCTGAGGGAAGGAAGAAATGTGTAAAAGACTGATAGAGTATTACCATTCAATTAAAGCAGAGTGGTGTGTTATGAGTGCTGTATTTGGTTCTGAATAACACAGAGTAACCATGAGCTGTGAGGTATGAATTAATTAAGTGAGTGAAGTGAGTGAAGTGACATTCAGCCAAGTATGGTGACCCATACTCAGAATTTGTGCTCTGCATTTAACCCATCCGAAATGCACACACACAGAGCAGTGAACACACACACACTGTGAGCACACACCCGGAGCAGTGGGCAGCCATTTATGCTGCGGCGCCCGGGGAGCAGTTGGGGGTTCGATGCCTTGCTCAAGGACACCTAAGTCGAGGTATTGAAGGTGGAGAGAGAGCTGTTCATGCACTGCCCCCACCCACAATTCCGTCCGGCCCGAGACTAGAACTCACAACCCTTCGATTGGGAGTCCGACCCTCTAACCATTAGGCCACGACTTCCCCCAATTAGCGATACGATTGACTGAAGAAGAAGAAGAAGAAGAAGAAGAAGAAGAAGAAGAAGAAGAAGAAGAAGAAGAAGAAGAAGAAGAAGAAGAAGAAGAAGAAGAAGAAGAAACATAGTTTCATAGTTTAGGAGCCAAGTAAGAAAAGAAGATGTATCTGCTTTTGTGGATTTACCAACAGGGCAACTTTTTTGGAAATGTAATAACCATGATGGATTACAGTGAGATAAAAGATAGCTTTTGTACTGGGGAGTTCGTTCAAGGCTTTGTAGGTAATTAGCATAATTTTATAATTAATCTGAAACCTGACAGGTTGCCAATGTAAAGCCAATAAAATTGGGCTGATATGATCATATTTCATAGTTTAATAAGCACTCTAGCTGCTGTATTTGAACAGGCTGAAGTTTATTTATAGCGTCTACAGGACATCCATCCAATAAGGCATTATAGAAATGAAGTCTTGAGGTCATTAATGCACTAATACTTTTTTTGGCATTTAAGACAGACAGCATATTTATTAGTTTAGCAACATTTGAAAAAAGGCTGTTTTAAAACCATTGGAAACATGAATGGCAATGTACAGATTGCTTTTGGACCTAACACCAAGGTTCAATGTAACTTAAGAGTTACAGTGTAACATTAAATCCATCAAGATTTAATGTTTTTTTTTTTTTTACTAATACCACTGTTTAGTCAGAATTTAGGAGAAAGGAATGACCAACTATCCAGTCTTTGATATCATTAACATTCTACTAACTTGGCAGGTGTTGTCGGGTCTGAAGAAAATCTGGAGAAAATTTAGTGTAATCTGCTTAACAATAGCAGCTAATACCATAGTTTCTGATAATTTCCCCTAAAGGGAGCACATACAGGAGGAAAAGTAAGAAACCCAATATTGAGCCCTGTGGCACTTATAACCTCTGACACCTTATTCATGTATTAACTCTGCTTTGATGGGGCCTAAATACTCACAGATGCAGTTTCTCTGCAGAAATGAACATGGTTAGGATTACAGGTACTTTTCTAAAATTTCCAACATACAGTACTGTGCAAAAGTCTTCGGCCACTTCTATTTTCACCAACAAAAATGGTTTTAAGTTAGTTATTTCTGTCTATTGCTGTAATGTGTCAGTGGTAACTGACTTAAAACCATTTTCTGTTGCTGTAAATGCTAGTGGCCTAAGACTTTTGCACAGTACTGCACATAGAAGATTTGAGATCAGTTTATAATTAACCAGTTCTTCTGGGTCAAGCTGTGGTTTTTTGATAAGGGGTTTGATAACTGCCAATTTGAAAGTTTGTAGGACGTGCTCAGAGGAATGCAAAGAGTTCAGAAGAGATGCTTAGATTACAAGTAATGTGTTTTTTTGGAGGCTTAACGGAAAATAAATTGTTCAAGGTAGTGTTGTCTATTATCACTGCTGTAAGCCTATGTTATGCCGTTATTCAAGTACGTGTATAGCAAGCAATATTCTGATGCTGTTTAAAAAAACAATGCAGATCAATTTACTTTCCTACAATTTACCACTAGAAGTGTGCCTAAATGCATTGATTGTAAACTTTTAGTATGCTCCATATCTTAAAAGTATATTTTAAATAACTGTACCTGTATATAAATTGTACTCAGAGACACTTCCATGACTATTTCTTATCACACTTAAAAAGTGTACTTTGTAATAATGCCAAATTATAAGTTTAGATAACATAAGATAAGATCTAAAATTACATTTTAAACCATGTTATAATAATCTTTTGATGTGTTGTCTAATACATTAATGTATATGTATCTGATTATAATCTGAACTGTTATGCGATTTTACATTTAAAGTAAATATATTTTAAATGTACAAAATTACAACTTAATCATTGCAAACCTTTATTTTAATACATTATATAAACAGTAAGTTTCAATAGAAATTGTGTTAGAGTATATTTTAGTTGACCCAAAAATGTGAGTTTTAAAGTGCTCATTTGACAGTAAGCAACATCACATTTCGCTTGCTTAGTTGTGGATGCTTTATTTTTTAGCAATATTGTCTTCTTGATTGCAGAGATTCTGTTGGAGGAGAGCTGAACTGGATGATGACATCACCGAATCATCAATGAACTGACTCCAGCTGGAAAAATGACTCTTGTTAATGTCCTCTTGCATTACTAATTTCCTGTTTGACACTGTAAATCTGCTTTGACACTATCTGTTATTTATAAAGCACTATAAAAATAAAGCTGACTTGGCTTGACTTCACAAGAGATGTAAAAGTAGAGCAGTACATTACAGCACTACTTACATGTTGTAACAGACACGCCAGGCTCCAACGCTAACCAATCCTCATTCTCATCCACCTTCAATCAACCACTCCTACAATAACCACACACACACACACACACACACACACACTCTCAGTCACCGTCCGGTCTCGTTCGCAACTAGGTCAATACCTACCTGCTAACTCTAAGGACTAACCCATTATCCTGCTTACCTCTCTCCAGCGTCTTCCTGTCTCCATCATGTGTGTGTGTGTGTGTGTTTGTGTGTGTGTGTCAGCTTCCTCCAGCGTCTTGTGTCCATCACCTCCGGATCCACTCATCTCTCCAACCTCCAGCACCATATACTCACTATTCACCTGCTCCTCTGCATGTTCCCTAATAAACCGTGTTCTCCTGTTATTCCAGCCTCCTGTCCCTGAATACCGTAACACATGTACAGTACATAAAGTATGTAAACCCTACATGCCTTTTCCCCTGTGAGATCTTTAGAATGCAGAATGCAGTCAGTAGACAAATCCTAATTTGAAGATGCACTGAAACTGCAATTTGGACCCCCATTGAAGTCAATTATGTGGAGAAAAATCCTGGAATGTTTTTCTCAATAACCTTAATTTCTTTGCGACTGAAGAACGATTCTTGGATGACAATGGAGTGAATAAATTATCATGATTTTTTTATTCTGGAAGTGACTACCCCTTTAAGTAATATAAAAACCATTACCACAGACAAAGCAGTGTCTGTGGTAATTTCCCCCCGCTGTAGTTACCTGTTTCATATCCTTGTCTAAATATTCAAGTGATTGATGCAACTGATACATTTTCTCTTGTATTGTTCTGAGAATCTGATTGGTGTCATCAGTTTTGCAAGTCAGTGCTTACAGGAGGATACAAAAATGATAATCGAGTTCAGCTTGTGACAGCTAATTCATTTAATTAAACTAATTATACTGTGTGCTTTGTGTTTTCTGAATTAAAACATTGTAAAACCTGTACAAAATGATGACACTTTTGTGAGGTTTGTAGAAAATAATGATGAAAATTAAATTAGTGTGAACTGTGAGATGAACTGAGAAACGTGTCTTTGATTTGAGAACTGAATAAATGGTTTGGGAAATTGGGCTGAATTAATTAGTTATAGTGTTTGAACAATCAATAAAATATGACATTTGCTCTGGAGTTTGGCTTTCGGCACCTGACAAAGAAAGGGTTACGCAATTCTCAATACACTCTAAAAGAGAATCTGTAGGGTAAAGCTAATTTATTATCTAATAAATATTTATTAAATATTATAATATGCAATTCGATAGGTGAAAAAGCTCCCCCTCGTTTTAGATCTAGGTGTCAACTGTATCATTTATATTTGTAATGTATAGGTTTATTTATTTTCATCTGGCCTAGTGGGAGTAGATTAAACAAGAAACTTGGGGAACATGTCATAGTGGTCCACGTATGATCACTTAATAACGCCTCTCTTCTACATTCGATTTATTTTATTAAAGTGTAATATATATATATATATATATATATATATATATATATATATATATATATATATATATTATTATTATTATTATTATTATTATTATTATTATTATTATTATTATTTTATTTTATTTTAAGAATCTAAATTCCAAGCCTCAAGTCTAGAGGTGTTGCACTATGACAAAATATGTCATGTTCATTCATAAGTAAATGAACACTTTTGCAATTCAATATATGTTGACTTGTATGAATGTAAAGTATTGTGTAATATAAGGTAACTACATGTGTTAAGGTTAGATTTAGGGTTTGTACCTAGTTGTTATTAGGCAGTTATGTATTACTGTAGTAATGAATGAGCAAGTATATAGTATGTACATGCAGAACAGGACTGTAAAATAAAGTGCTAACAGCATCAGTTTACTCACCTATACAGTATTTAAGACTCAATACTCTTTAGATAAAAGTCTCTAGCATTAATTACATTATAATTAAACATTTAGATTTCCAGGAATATATCAGTTTCATTTATATTTATGGAACACTTTACTTTTTCTAACTTAATTTGCATGAAGGTGTAATTTATGTGCTAACAAAATAATTGCAAAAATAATGACTGTTTTCAAACTGGTTTCCCTTTTGTTTTGATTGGACAGAAATATCTTTTTTTTGTTATTTTGTTTTGCTGCATCAGGAGGTTCTGAAAGCATCACCAAATCACTTGTGTTTCTGGATGAATAAACCTACAAATGACTTACTATTAATTGTCTTTGCAAACTAAACTGGGATTGGAGAACTTTAATGTTCACAAAATTACCCACTTCCCATTTAACATCATTAACCATTTTAACATGAACAATGCAATAACAACTTATCATTTTATATATGGCTCATAAATGGGACATGGGGACTGGAGAACAGGCTGTGGGTCTCCTGATGAGACAAACAAAATAAATCTCTAACAGAGGTTTAGATGCCCAAGAGGCAGGTGGCAGTGTGGTGGAAATACTGAGTTAGGAAGCCATACGTTTTGACTGAACATTGGCAGCCAGCAGGCAATCATTTCCTCTGACTTCATTCAGTGTGTCCTTGAGCACTTTATCCAATCTTTATAATGTGCTACAGCATCAGTCCATGCCTGTCACCTCCTTTCTCCTTCAGAGTGTTCACTAAATGATTCTTGATTTCTTTTCCTGGTCTGATGAGTTCTTCAGGACAGTGTGTGATCGTTTAATCTTCACTGCAGTGATTCCTCAGCTTAAACAAGAAGAAACAAGGTTAAATGATGAATATGATAGTGAAGAGCTCTGATGTCCGTTACACAACTCTGAAATATTTGATTCTTATTTGACAATTGCAGTGTTAAGCACTCCAGTATTTTTGAATAATTGCACAGACTGTAAATCTCACCACTTACCAAAATGAGTTACAAACTTTAGTAAAAACTGCCTTGGAGTGTTTCAGTTTTAAATGGACAATTCACCAACATATTAAAATTTGATGTTAATTTATTTACCCTCAGGCAATCCAGTAAAGATTTTTAGCTGAAACCAAGGTCCTTGGTTCCCACCTGTGGGTAGGGGTAGGAGGTATCACAGGTCAAAGGGAGTTAGGCAAGGCCTAAGCGATGTGATCTGGACAAACGCGCCATCACTTTCTTCCAGATCAGAGTCATCAGAGTCATAAGGGTTATCAGAGTGATGTATTAATGTGCTGGTTGTTATGTGTGTACAATCCTTCTGTGAAATTTATTTGCAATGTTTTTTCTGGGACTTGTGGGTTTCTATCCTTTTTAGAAACCAGGTGCTTGACTTGCAGTGTTACTTCACCCATCAGCCCTGGTTCCGGCTTCTTGCTTCCTGGATCATGCAGCCAGCTCATAGGCTTCTGAGGGAGCCTTCTTGATCATCAGTCCCCTGGCACAGCACTGCAAAATTTCCAGGATGTCCAGCGAGGTCGCCCTGAGGGGCTTCCTGGTCACCAGGTTATCCCCTCTTGCTGAGGCATTGAGCGGGAAGTATAGGTGGTGTTTGCGAGAACCTTCTTGGGTGAAGCTGTCTCAGACACTTTCTGAAATCCTGAATGGTAAGGGTTATGCGTATTAGCTTCACTTTCCCTGAGTTGGTTAGACCCCGGTACCTTGGGCTCCCCTCAACCAGTGTGTCTCTATTAACATACTTTGAAGCATCACTCCCCTCAGCATTGGGGGTTGTTGTGAGTATGGTGCTTCCTTTTGGGCACTTGAGTTCTCTCCCCTTCTGAGAAGTTGAATTCCTCACTCCTTAGGCTATTCTCGTGTGGTTGCTTTATGTTTTTTTTGCTAGCTTGCAGTATGCTTACCCTTATCATGCTTTATTTAAATACAGAGCACAAATTCTGAGTATGGGTCACCATACTTGGCTGTATGTCACTTCACTCACTCACTCACTCACTAGGTCGAGCCCCCTCTCTCGTTGAGAGCTGGATTTATGCTCCCTCAACTAGGTAACCTACTGCTAGCTGTTCCAGCATTGGAACATACTGTAGGCTGAACCCCCTCTCTTGTTGAAAGCTGGGTGTTTGCCCCTCCCCTCAGCTAGATATTTACTGTTAGTCACTCCAGCATTATACCACAGATCGAGTTGATGACTCTCAAACATATTGGATTTGGGATATACCATTCCATCTATGAGCTGCTCTTCAGAATGCCATGAGAGCCCTTAGAATGGTATCCTAAAATCTATGTTATGGTAAGTGTGCACGTGAAGTCTTTGCACACTTTTTTAAAATCAACACTGTGGTAAGCTCGCACACTAGTACTCTGCATTCTTTTCTAAAAACCTATATGGTAAGGGCTTTGCGCAGTTGCTTGTGCACTTTCTTGAGCTGGTAAAAGCCCCGTTCAGCCTGCACTCTCCTCAGCATGGTGGGTATGTTGTTCACCATAGTGACCATTAGAGGACGCAGGCAGAAGTTCCCTTGAAAGGGAACGTCTCAGGTTACTCATGTAACCATGGTTCCATGAGTAGGGAACGAGACACAGAGACACTTCTCTGAACATGAGAATTACATATGTGCACTAAGACATTTTATGACAGAAGTTTTTTTTTTATTTTTTACCTGTTCTAATTTTTTTTTAATTTGAGTGTTAATAGCATTACATCAGATGAGGGAATCAAATTTTGAACTGAAGAATTTGTTAATAAAGAGAACAGTAATAGCTTGAGGCGGCAGGGTTAGGAGTTGACGTGAAACTGAGCTGTATGGAATCGAGAGAGTAGGTTAGTCAGGTTTGGGCTAATGGAAATATTTTTTATGGGATTGAATTTGTCCCCAACGCCAAGGACATCAGCAGATATTCTCTGCTCTTATCTTGCCCCGGCACTCTGAAAGCCTCTTTAATGGAAACCTTTTAGAAGATTCTCCTGTACAGTTTATCCACATCTTTATCAGGAACTAAAAGACATTTAGTAAAAAAATCAGCATTTCCCGAATACTAAAGATAAAACACACACGTTCTTTGAGATAAATCAGCTGAAAAGTAAGATGTTGTGGAATGACATGTATGGAGTTTGAAACACTGTTCTGTTAGAGTAAGATTAAAACATACTGGCTGAATATCAAGCAAACCTTTATTTTTTTTTAACATTAATAAAAATTTATATTTGTAATATTGAATATCTAAAACTTCTGTGTGCTTTTCATCTCCCATATCCCCCCTTAGCTTGCTCAATGAGGACTTTAAGACATTAAAACATCATTTTCTGTAAAGCTGCTTTGAAACAGAATGGATTGCGAAAATCTGGTTGATATACTGTACAGTATAGATTTGAAAAAGACCATTTGAATAATGACTATAAAAAAAAAAAAAAAAAAAAAAAAATTAAATGGTCACACTTTATTTTAAGGTCCAATTCTCACTATTAACTATGACTTTTACTGCAATAAACTCCTAATTTGCTGCTTATTAATAGTTAGTAAGGTAGTTGTTGAGTTTAGGTATGGAGCCAGATTAAAGGATCTAAAATGTGATTATGTAGAATAAGCCATTAATATGTGCTTTATAAGTATTAATAAACAGTCAATATGCAGGTAATATACATGCTAGTTGATAGTAAGAATTAGTCCTTAGAATAAAGTGTTATCACTTAAATTACATATACTTGCAGCTGTTGTCCAGTTGCAAATACAGTCTAGATTGTATGCAGAATGGTCTCACTAATTATGTACAAAAGCTTCTTTCTCAAAGGCATAGTTCACCCAAAAATGATACATTGGTGTAAACTTACAGCATCCTCAAGCCCTTAGTATTTAATCTGCTGATAATTGCTAATAACATCTTAATGCTGGATTTGTTTTCATCTTTTGTCTATTCCAGATGTTCACTGATGGACTGGAGTGCTGTGGATTATTGTGATGTTTTTATCAGCTGTTTGGACTCTCATTCTGACGGCACCCATTCACCGCAGAGCATCCATTGAGGAGACACTGATGCAATGCTACATTTTTCAAAATCTGATACAAACTCATCTTCATCTTGGATGGCCTGAGGCAAAAAGCTGGCAAAACCAGTAAACATTATATTACCTTCACTTTTGGCCATGATGACCTTTACCAGTGATTTCATACAGACCCAAATACTGACAGTGAGGATTTTTAGGTCTTGCACTTGACAAATGTATTTTTAAGAAAATATCCACTAGTCTGTGACATGAAGTGTTCATTTATTTCCCCAGGGAAATTACAGGCCACACACAAAATCGAATCACAGCACAATGATCCACTGTGAGCATCAGTGAAGTCCCAATATTAAGCAGTCTCTGCATTTCACAAAGGGCCATGTATGCCTCCTGCTGCGATCCTTCAAACCTTATATCTGTCCTCTTTTGTTGTTTTGGGCCACTATGCCATTTGGCAGCAATTTCAAACAGGCACACTTTGATTTACTGAATGTTTCACATAATTTGGAACACAGGAGGTGGCAGTGTGAAATAAATAACAGAAATGAAAAAAAACAAAAAAAAAAACAAAAAAAAAAACATAAATGTGTGAATCTCATTAAACCTGTCAAGATTCATTTTCACCTTGAAGCCCAATTATGCTTTCAAATGAACCCTGTGTTTAGGATGATTTGCTTTATTCTCACGAGGGTTTCAGGAAGGATGTTTTGCCAAAATCTCTCTTGAAAGGTTAAACTATTATTCACAATTAATTTTATGATGCTTTGCAACACATTTAGTGCTTTTGTAATAAAATCACAATCCACAAACTATTCTAAATCTGAAATTGCCGCCTTGGGAAGGATAATGGGTTGAAGTCTAGTATAATAGGAACACATTTCAGGTTTGGTACCAATGAAGAAGTACTTTATTCATGCTGATGGAGACTGTCCATTCTCCCCTTTTCAGAAGGAGCTTGAGAGGACATTCAGTTCTCAATGTTATGACCTGGACTATATCTAATCTTGAGTTGGAATTGGATTGGATGAAGCTGCAGTGCTCTCCTCAGAGGAAGGGGATCAGGAAGGTGGAGAGCTTGTTTATGAATGTCTAATGCGAGACAGAGGAGTTAGAGGCGCCTGCTTGAATCAATATGTTCACCATCCATGTAATTAAGTGGACTTTGAGCCCTGCCTGTGGAATGCCCTTCCAGAACCTTCACCCCTTAATGCTTAGCATTGTCCGAACAGACAAATAGAATTACACTGTCCTTCTTTCTTTAATGATTCTGGATGACTATATTATTGGCTTTGCCATCACAGGGCAATGGATTGCATAACACCGATAGTATGACCCTCTTATGGCAACCTCATCTATTTGGCATACCTGCTGTAGAATTCGTTCTCAGGTAAGAGACTGATGACACACTGAGAACCGAGAATATAATGTTAGCATCCATGTTACAACCTCTTATTAAATGGCTCCAAAAAAGAGAGAGATTATGTAACATAAACTAGAATGAGAACAATGTGTTTAATACTATAAATATAGATAATAACTAGGACAAGCTTATTAACCAAGTAAACATCTGAAATAATGGACAACAATTAACAATGAAGAGAAAGAAATACAGAATAAGACACAAAGACACTGTTTGCTGACTGATCGACAAGAAGCTGTCGCCTCTCCTTTTCTCCTCCTCATTGGCATCTTTTAACTATTCTCAGTCAATCACTCTCAACAACGAACAGATGCTTCCACACAAACATGCTTATATAGTAAACGCGATGCCAAGAAAAACAAAAAATAAACAAGGGAGGGGCAACAAAAAAGGAAAACAAAACACCCTCCAAGCCTCCGACTGTAACAATCCATTATTTTTAATGTGACACATATGTGCAGTATAGCTCATGTCTAATAATTATTTATGAGGCAAAGCAGCCTTATCCAATGAGAATGCGCTGCCTCATAATTTTTTATGAATCTCTGAGTGAATCTTTTCTTTCACGGGCACTTCAGACCATCCGGATACATGTGTCCCAAGTGTGCATTGTATGGACCAAAATAACACTTTGCATGGCTTTTCGTTAGATGTTGATGGTTCCTATACATCTTCACAAATGATCAGTAATATTTGACCACTAGGATTGATTTATTGTTGCACTTTTACCTTTTATGTCAAATATTCAAAGTTAACCGATTAGTTCAGTCAACTAGAATACAATAGACTTTTCCCAAAAACATTTAATCAACATCAACAGAAGCCATCTTCAGATTGAAGCTGCATCTGACATGTCATTTACTGCATTTATGTTCTTTTTAATGCTGTTCGAAAGTGACACGCATGTAATTACAAAACAGTTGCATAATGTAAATAGAGGTGCAGTATTATGATACAAATCATTATATATAAAATTTGCATTTGATGCGATGAAGTCATTGCTGGAGCACTTGCTCAGCGTGTCTTCCTGTTTGTTTACCTGTGTGTATTAGCAGTCTGTTTAAGCTTATAGTTTAAATGTGCTATATCAGCATAAATTCGTCCACATTCATGCAAGTTGTATATCTTTTGAAGGGACATTATCATCACAAATGGTCATATAATTAATAATATGTTATATAGAGTTATAAATTAGTTACAAATTAATAATTTGTTTTTCTAATTTGTAAAGTTTCATTTTATTTACTGTTTATTCGTTATTGTGTAAAAACTACAAGACTGTATTGGTTTTCGTAAAGCATTAGTTATGCAGTTATTCATTGCAGCATGCAACATTTTCATACCGAAACTTTATTGGAGCAAAATAAAACGAGGACAGAACAGTTGCTGTGTTCTCTCCTACTCGCTCCTTCCAGCTTTCAAAACATTTTTTTATTTTCTTTTATTTTAGAGTGGAGAGAAATCGAGCATTGCGTTAGTTCAGTCAGGCCACGTTAGTCACACTTGCATCAGCTGACAGTCAGCTGTTCCTGACGTGTACCAATCCAGTCTTGACACCTATCACATGCGGTCTATTTAAATTACCATTCTTCAGCGTCTCTTCCATCGCCTCGCTGCTTGCAAGTAACTCCCTCCTCTAATCTCTCTGTCCAAGCTTGGCTGCATGGACAGGTGTGTGGAGTGTTGCCCAGAACATAACCATACCGCCAACACTAACTGTATGAAATTATAATTGTCATAAATATACTTGACGGAAGTGGTCCTGATTGAACTGACATGCTTAAGTTGGTGGTTCCAGGATACAGTTAAAAATATTTGTAATGTTTTAATTTTTTTGGTCTTTTACAAACCTAATGTATGATGCCTTTTATTCCATGGAACATCAGAAATGATCAATTATGTTAACAGAATTCATCATGTAGATCACTTTTATGATGCTTTTATTTGGCATTTTATATGCATTTTTAAAGAGAGAAGGTCATATGAATTTGGAACAACCTGAGGGTGAGCAAATGATGATTAAATCTGTATATTTGTAATGCAAATTAGTACAGCTCTAGTACTGCATTTCTCATGAAACACCAAATACACCATTGTGAACACCGTCTGGATTTTTAACACTTCAGTGCTATCACTTGCCTAATGTACCTAATATATGACTTGAACATTGCTGTAAAACAAAATCAAACATCTGGCAGCTTCTCTCCCTTCACCCGATTGAACATCTGTATCTTTAAAAAATGGTTCCAAGCATATTAGAATTAGGATAACGAGGCTTATATGCTTATATTCCAAATATGTGGCTGATTTTTTTTGTGTGTTTTGGGGTTATCTTTATTATTATGATTATTAATAATTTTTATTTTTTAATATTTTGACATTTGTATGTCTGTGACACCCTCATGCTAGTTTGCAATGTTATTCTTATTAAAGTTACTGGTTGAATTTTATTTCATTTACCTTTTATAAGAACTTTTAACAGATACTAACAGCTGCAACATTTATAATCAGTTCAGTTATAAAGTAAAGGCAACTGGCTTTATTCAATTGTTCCTCAATAAGAAAGACATCAGTTTGCTGCAATGCAGATGAAGTTGTGAAAGGCAAAATAGACCACCCTGCATTTTTGAATGATTTACTTTTGTGTTTCATCTGATTATGTTACATCCATTGTGTCCATATCATTAATCGTTATCATAAATTTTGAGTCCTGGGGCATAAATTGCACTGACTATCATTTTGTGACATTATCTGAAAAAGTTTTGGTCAAAATTGTACACATGAACCTTTTAAACCTAATATTTTAAAAAGCCTAAATTTTTGTCTACAAAATTGCATGTAATGTTGTATTATCTGTCAACAACTTGTTATAGAAGCTTGTTTCTGCCTCTGAATGAAATTAGAAAGTTATTTGACAACCAATTTTTATATCAGAGACACATTCCAGCAATGGTTGAATGAATCACCAGCTTTTAGCGGGAGGTACAACTGTGTATCATCAGCATATAAATGAAAAGAGACATTGTGCTTCCTGATAATATCCCCCAAAGGGTGCATATATAAGTTAAAAAGAAGCGGCCCCAGAATAGAGCCTTGAGGTACTCCACTAATAATTGGGGCAGATGATGAGGAAAACATGCCTAGCTCTACAGAAAAAGACCTATCTTTGAGAAATGAACTAAACCATTGTAAGGCTGTGCCCCTGATACCAATCAGATGTTCTAAACGGCAAATAAGAACATTATGATCCACGGTATCAAAGGCAGCTGTAAGATCCAGTAGAATCAATACTGCATTTTTACCAGCATCAACTGCCACCAAAATATCATTGAACACTTTTCTTCTGTCCACATGTGTTGTGTCTTGTGTAGCACACGATTGTGTATGGCCATGTGGTTTTTTTTGTTGTCTTGTGTTGTTGCATGCAGCTTGTGTTATTGGCTGCGTGCTTTTATGTTTTGTCTTGTGCTATGTAGCACGCATCTTCGCTGACTGCGAGCTGTCTTGTCTCGAGTTTTCTCATTAGCTGCGTGTTCTTGTCTTGTTTTGTTCAAGCACATGGCTTGTGATTGTAATGCTGGCACATTGACCAGATTTCGGAAAATAGTTTTAATTTACCTGGTTATTTCATTCGTGTTCGCGCGATTCAGTCATGCAAACTACAGCTATAATAAACAGTCACTTTTGGACATCAACAAACGGTGTTCCAACATAATTTTAGATCATCCTTTCGACTTCAGCAAACTCTCGCCGGAGCTACAGAGATCACCGCGGACAAGCGGATCACTCGTACCGACCAGAAGTGCTCAGCGTCAGCATCGAGACCGTAAACAAAGATGGGGAAAGCGTGGAGGGCTGCGTGCTAAGCCAAGGCAAAATCCACATCGACCAGCTCTACCCAGCATCTTCCTTGCCAATGTACGTTCTCTGACGAACTAAAGATCTGGACCCTCACACAGAAATGGCTTATGGACTGCAATGTTATGTTTTTCACTGAAACATGGCTCTGCAAGGTTGTCCCAAACAGCGTGGTGCATATGGATGGACACTCTTTCTTCAGGGCTGACAGAGTAGCAGCAACCTCTGGTAAAAACAAGGGTGGTGGAGTATGCACTTATGTAAACAAATCATGGTGTAAAGACTGTCATTGTTGATACCTACTGCTCTGCTGATCTGGAGTTCCTGATTATCAACTGCAGGCCATACTACCTACCACGTGAGTTTACTTGCATTTTTGCTGCTGCAGTTTATGTACCTCCGGATGCTAATGCTAATGTGGCTATGAAAGAGCTTTCTGCTGCTATTAGCAAATTACAAACCCTGCACCCGGATGAAGCCTTTATTGTTGCTGGGGACTTCAACCACTGCACTTTAAAATCTGTTCTCCCTAAATTTCATCAAAATGTCTCCTGCACTACAAGGGCACATAAAACATTGGACCATGTTTATACTAATGTCACTGATGCCTACAAAGTCACACCCCTCCCCCACCTGGGTCAGTCTGACAACCTCTCTTTGTTCCTGCTCCCCAAGTACACCCTGGTTATCAAATGTGTGAAACCTACAACAAGGACTGTTAAGATCTGGCTGGAAGGTGCTCACTTCACTCTCCAACATCAGTTCCAGCACACAGACTGGAGTGAGTTTGCTGCCCAGGCCACCACCACACACTCTCAGATTAACATTGACACTTTCATCAACTCTGTTCTGGAGCACATCAACAGATGTGTGGGCAGAGTGACCACACACACACACACAATTCTCCAATCAGAAGCCCTAGAGGAACAGAGAGGTTCGCCTCCTGCTCAAAGCAAGAGATGCAGCCTTCAGGTCTTGAGATCCTTTAAAATCCTGTCTCCCTGCTTCACTAGACCCATTCCAATTTGCATATCGCCGCAATAGGTCACTCTGCCTTCTCCCACCTGGACAGTCAGAACACACATGTGAGAATGCTGTTCATAGACTTCAGTTCTGCATTTAATTCAGTAAACCCCTCCAAGCTGATCTCCAAGCTCAGCCAGTTTTGGAATCAGAACACCCAACTGCAACTGGATTCTAGATTTTCTGACTAACAGACCTCAGTCTGTTAATTTAGATAACCTCTCATCCTCCATCATCACCCGTTTGTGCTTGCAGTCTCGCGGCCGTTCATCATCATATAACCTTGGATGTGTCCTGATATTGCCTTGCCTTGCTAGCCTGTTTTTTTCCCACAGGGTAGTTTTTGTTGTTTATTTTGTTTTATTTTTTAATGAAAAGCCCCTATCTCCTGCACCATTGAGTCCTCACCTCATCCCTCTACCAAAACCCTGTCAGTTGTGTGTACACACAGCGGTGTACACAGCCCTGTACCCTTTTTTTCGTCAATGGCTGAGGTGCCCCTCTTAAACAAAATGTTAAAGACTAAAAACTAATACTAATATACACAAATGCTGCATTGAGTTACATAGTTGTAAAACACCCCTGAGTGTCTGGATAAAGGATTTTTCATAAAGTTGTTGTCTATCATCTGATGAAAAACCAAAAAAATACACCATAAATTCAGTTTCCTGCCTGCTTTGCTTAGTGATTTGTAAGTTCGGCAAAAAAAAAAAAAAAAAAAAAAACTCTTTCTAAACTCATGTCTCATTTACACAGAAAGGAGGCGGGTTTGCATTGGAGGAAAAAAATAAATTATGGTGCAATGTTGTGCCAGCACAGATATCACCTACACTGACTGGATTGCGGGTGGTTAGTAAATAAGACACAGGTTTTTGAGCTTAAATAATACACACTAATATAGTGAAACTGAGTATGTAATTTGCCCCAGAGTTTATGTGTCACAATTCATAAAAACAGCCACTCGTTTCAATTGGTCCCTCTGTAACCCCATACCGCATTAGCTGAGAATGATGTATTGGCTTCTTCATAACCCATCAGGCTCCAAGGTGTCCCTCCTGTGTGAGTTTAATATTGTATGAAATTATCCACTACAAGCAAGCGTTCATTAAGTCAGATGAGTTGTTATCTGGGTAACACTTTGCCTTTCATTAGACATCGCAACAGTCATCCATTGTAGGCCACGCTAATTACTGAACCCAGTGACTGAAGACTTGCTTTTGGTCGCATCAGCAAGATTAAAGAGTAGCTGGGAATATTTTTTATGAATTTCTTAATTGCGGTGAAACCTACACAGCAGGTGGTGTTGAGAATTTGTGAGAGTAACTCTGGTCGTCTGTATGCAAACACAGCAGCTGCTGCTGGCAAATGAAGAAAGATGGAGGGAATAAAAAATGAAGAAAAACAGATGAAAAGAGGAATGACAGGCCATACTGATCAGAGTATCTCCAATCCGTTGAAAGGGGGCAGCTGGGAGATATCAAAGGTGCAGTTAACATGATGCTTTATTTTTGTAAAGCATAGTGTGTTTAGGAGCTAAGTACAACTTTCAGGAACAAAGGCCAGTCCTGATTATATGTGCTCCTTTATTATTTTTTTTGAATTTACCAATCAGTTTAATCTGTTCCAAATATACCAATGCCTCCCCAGTAATTGATGCAAGACAAGCTCGCTGCCAGGGGTTTCCATGACGACATTTGTTTTCCATTGGCAGTTTCCTTTTACAATTCTAGCTGTAGCTTCATGTCTTAGACCTTCTAAATTCACATAGAACAGAAGGGGTGTAATATCCAACCTCCTATGATGTGGCTGATGAGGGTCACAGGAGGATGATAAATGAGTTTTGACCTCTGTTACAAACTGATATAACAGCACTAGGACAATTTTAGCACTTGTCTGCGTTTGCTCTCTGTTCATACTGTCACACTCACAACGTCGATGTATCATCATATAGCGACTGCACTGCACTTATGTAGCATACAGCTAACACATATGAGAACAAAATCATCTAATATCATCTGTTGTTATTGAAGCGTAATGCTTTTACCTCCAATACTGGCTCTCCCTTAATACATTTAGCTTGCTATTCCCTTGTTCTTTGTCTCATTTATTGTCTTGCTCTTGGGGACACAAACCAACATTTTGTGACAATATAATTGTGCAAAAACTACATTGTTTAATTGACCAAATTGCTGAAACATGTGTTCATATTGAATGCAATTTTACTGTTTCACTACAGTCTTTTTATGATTTCACGAGTTCACCCTTACATCTAATCTGAAGGCAAATAGTAGGCATATTTTGGCGTGCTGTCCTGGGGGAGGGGTCCGGGCCCGGAGCATAGCCCGAACCCAAATAACTCCCCCTATCCCTAATTTGGGATAAATAGATTAGAAGTGAGGAGTTGGGGTGGAGGAGGGTTGCCGAAAAACTGTCGTGGGACAGGAGGTAGGAAGACTGGATATATATACGCTTGCGTGCTATTTAAGATTATTAGCTAAACGAGATGAACCTGTGCCAAATTGGATGATTATCTGATCGTGCTTCTCCCGAACTTTGTTAATAAAACCACATTTCACGAGTTCACCCTTACATCTAATCTGAAGGCAAATAGTAGGCATATTTTGGCGTGCTGTCCTGGGGGAGGGGTCCGGGCCCGGAGCATAGCCCGAACCCAAATAACTCCCCAAAAGAAGCTTAAAGACATAGGACAGCAGCCAGAGAGCTAAAATTTAGTCGCCCCCCAAAATATGCGTGTTGGGAAGAAAATGCAGAGCGACCGGGAGAGCCCGTGCAGTGTTCGACGAGAGCTGCGGCTCGCAACGTCTTACCAGCGAGCCCTCCGTGCCGCTTATGGGAGGAGCACGATGCCTGATATCAAGAAATGAGGGACTCTTGCTGCCTCCGAAGGGAGCTGCGGCTCTGCTGCACCGGAAGGGAGAGTCCCTCTTGCGGCTGAGTACGAGGCGCAGTTTGTTGCATCTGATGGAGGGCTCTCACTGCGACTGAAGGGAGCCAGCGACTGTATCCCATCGGGAGGGAGATCCCTGGCCGCCATAGAGTATGCAACATAACTCGGACGGGGGGTTCACACTGCGACCGAAGGGAGCCGTGGGTCTGCTGCACCAGAAGGGAGAGCCCCGTCAGATGCTGAATAGGCAATGAGATTCGAGCCGCGGTTTGGCGCGTCGGATGAAGGGCTCCTAATGCAACCGAAGGGAGCCAGCGGCTGTACCCCATCGGGAGGGAGATCCCTAGCCATCGTTGAGCATGCAACATAACTCAGATGGGGGGTTCACACTGCGACCGAAGGGAGCTGTGGGTCTGCTGCACCGGAAGAGGAGCCCTAGTCCGATGCTGAGAAGGCAAAGAGACGCGACTGTTGGAGGGACTCCCGCTGCATCCGAAGGGAGCTGCGGCTCTGCTGCACCGGAAGGGGGAGTCCCCCATTGCGGGTTTATGGAGGCACGTTTTTTTTGCCTCTGAGGGTTCTCCCAGCCTCCGTAGGGGGTTCGCAACTCTGCAGCAGGAGTGCTGCCCCGGAGGGGAGAGCCCTGATTGACGCTAACTGGAATACGACTGTTGGAGGGACTTTTGCTGCGTCCGAAGGGAGCTGCTGCTCTGCTGCACCGGAAAGGCGAGTCCCCCTTGCGATGCGAGGCATGGCTTGATGCGTCTGATGGAGGGCTCTCACTGCGACCGAAGGGAGCCAGCAGCTCTTTTCCCCCGGGAGGGAGAACGCTGTCCGCCCTTGAGCATGCAACATAACTCAGATGGGGGGTTCAACCTGCGACCGAAGGGAGCCGTGGGTCTGCTGCACCGGAAGGGAGAGCCCCATCAGATGCAGAATAGGCAAGAAGATTCGAGGCACGGTTTGATGCATCGGATGGAGGGCTCCTGCTGCGACCGAAGGGAGCCAGCGGCTGTGTTCCCCCGGGAGGGAGATCCCGGTCCGCCATTGAGCATGCAACATAACTCAGACGGGGGGGTTCACCCTGCGACCGAAGGGAGCCGTGGGTCTGCTGCACCGGTAGGGGAGCCCCGTCCGATACGGAGTAGGCAAGAAAACGCGACTGATGGAGGGACTCTCGCTGCGTCCGAAGGGAGCTGCGGCTCTGCTGCACCGGAAGGGAGAGTCCCCCTTGCGACTGTATACGAGGCTTAATTTGATGCATCGGATGGAGGGCTGTCACAACGACCGAAGGGGGCCTGTGGCTCTGCTGCACCGGGAGGGATAACCCCGTCTGCCGCTGAGCGCGCAGCGCAACTCAATGACAGATGAAAGGCTCACACTGCGACCGAAGGGAGCCACTGCCCAGCTGCACCGGAAGGGAGAGCCCTGTCCGATGCTGAAATAGGCAAGGAGATTGTAACGATGGCTGGAGGGCCCTTACTTTGGCCGAAGAAACGATAACTGAGAGGCTTCTATTATTCAAGTACACAACATGATTTCTTGCGGCAGCGAGAATTGCGGCAGTAGGGAAGGATGGAAAGGGCTCCTGCGGGAGCAGACACTGCTATGGCAGTGGTGAAATATAGGTAGAGGCTCCTGCGGGAGCAGACACTGCTGCGGCAGTGGTGAAATATAGGTAGAGGCTCCTGCGGGAGCAGACACTGCTGCGGCAGTGGTGAAATATAGGTAGAGGCTCCTGCGGGAGCAGACACTGCTGCGGCAGTGGTGAAATATAGGTAGAGGCTCCTGCGGGAGAAGACACTGCTGCGGCAGTGGTGAAATATAGGTAGAGGCTCCTGCGGGAGCAGACACTGCTGCGGCAGTGGTGAAATATAGGTAGAGGCTCCTGCGGAAGCGGAGACTGCTGCGGCAGTGAGGAAAAAACAGAAAAGGCTCCTGCAGGAGCGGACAATACTGCGGCGGTGGGGAGATATAGAGAAGGCTCCTGCGGGAGCGGACAATGCTGCGGCGGTGGGGAGATACAGAGAAAGCTCCTGCGGAAGGATGGCTGAAGTGAGGATTGACCATTACAGATAGATAGGGCATGTTAGGAGAGTTAGCTATGGTAGATTAGGAGTTTTAGTGAAAGGGGATGAGCTGGCGTTAGAGGGGTTGGCTGAAGAGGGTTCGAGATAGATATATAAATAAATAAAATAATAGGCCTGACCAATAATAGGTCTTGGTACCCTCTGCCTTCTGGCAAATCTGGAGCTGGAGGCCACTGAACAGAAAAATGGTTAGTAGCATGAGGGAGCGGAAGAGTTGAGGGCGCGTTTACGAATGGAGGCGGCCTCACGTTTGCTTCAGCTGCTGTAGCTGTGGGTTGTGGGAAGGGGCTGGGGTGTGTGATGTCTTGAAGAACCTGTGTAGCCTGCACTGCTAGCAGAAGTAACAGGATGGAAATACTGAGATGTGCAGGCCCGTGTTGCAAGTAAAAGTAGCTTCATGCTTGCTTTGGCTGCTGTAGTTGTTGGCTGATTTGACAATTGCTCAAACCTTGTCTGAATTAATACAGTCCTGTTGGAAAAGCATCTTTTCCTCTTGTTTTGGCCTTCGGGCCCTTTTAAACAGCCTCCGGAGCAGATAAATTTGGGATGCTGTTTTCCTGTTGTAGTATGGACTGTGAAAATAGAGGCTTTGAAATGATGTAGCATGTTTAGTTTTATAAACCATTGTACCAATAGACATGTCTATAGCAGTAACGTTAATTGCAGTAATTCAAATTCAAGCCGTTTCTAAAGACATTTACTTTGCATGCTTTTCATATAACAGTCCTAAAAAGACGATAGAAAATTTACTCACACTTGTTGTTCTGCAGCCAAACACGAGGCAGTAGCGTGAAAAATTCTGAATAATCATGCCAGTAAATGGTGAAATATGTCCCTAAATAATTGATCCTGCCAGAATAATTGCATGAAACTTATGTCTGTATCATCTCAGTGAGGTTTAAACATGCACAGTAAAGCAAATGTAATGTCTTTAGACATTTCGGTGTGGATGACAACTCAAAAAGCCTTTGCTTCGTGGTTAAAAAGTGGCATCGTCATCGGACAGAGTTAAGTCATAACGCCGTTTAACAAATTTTGGCGTCTTCATAAGCGCATTCTATATATAACGTCTATTTAAATTGTTCAGATGAGCAAATCACGAGGTTTTCTTGCATGATTAGCATTTTAATTGTTTGGTCAGACGGTTCATATATTGATCTATATATTCACGTTCATAAATCGGGGATTAAACGTGGAATTTATCTTTTGTATGCTAAATATGTAAACAATATGTGCACAGTACCTATAACTGCGCTTTACATTTTGCAAGATTGACATGCTAAATGGCTAACTGACCCGGTTTACTCTCATCAATTTTGTTAAGATAAGATATGTACCAGTTCATTGCGTTTACGAACGACATGTATCCGTTTAATCAACTCGACATGTATACCGGTTTAGTCCTTTCGTTCACGAATGAGAGCTCTCGATCTCTGAGACTCATATGAAACTCGCTCATTGTGGATGACAACTCTGAAAAATTCTTCATGAATGAGTGTAAACTGAGAACGATTCGTTCGCCTAGAAGATTCATTCAAAAAAACGATTCTTTCACGAACGACATGCCACTACAACAACGCACGGTCTTCGCCGCTAGTGGAGGCAGCATCGAACTGCGCCACGGCTGAAAAAGCGAGAGAGGTTTACTGCGCTGAGAACTGGAGCACGGCTGCGATCCAGCATTATAAGAGAGCCCGGTCCTGGTGAGAAAATCGTGTTGTCGAGTGAGGCGAGCTCAAGGATTTGCACGAGCTTTTGGCCACAACGTGTGGCTTGGCGAGAAGAGCAGCTGACGCGATGACGCTTGTTGGTGTTCGGCGGATAGATATCTTCGTCGGAAGGAAGATTGGGCCTGTGATAAGATGACGGACAGAGCGAACCGAATGCTGACAAACGGTCTATGCCGAAAAACTGTCCTGCCGAAAAACTGTCGTGGGACAGGAGGTAGGAAGACTGGATATATATACGCTTGCGTGCTATTTAAGATTATTAGCTAAACGAGATGAACCTGTGCCAAATTGGATGATTATCTGATCGTGCTTCTCCCGAACTTTGTTAATAAAACCACATATAAAAGGCTTACTAGTAAGGAAATGAAGATCAACAATGGAAATCTATTTTATAGTGATTTGCTTATTCGAAAAGTATAATTAAAACTATATATATAAGTGGGTAAAGTTTTTCATAATTTCCAAATGGGTTGTTTATGAACCTAATTCACAGAAATAGTTTTACATTATTGGATTTGATAAAAAAAAAAAAAAAAAAACTTTATTGTAACTATTTATATGCAATTAATTGTTGAAGGGTATTTCATTATTGATATTAAAAGCAAGAATTAACATTACTTTGTTACTTTTTATGGCTAGTGTTGGGGGTAACACATTACAAGTAACCCAGGTTATGTAATCAGATTCCTTTTTTCAAGTAACTAAAGTGATACATTACTGTTTAATTCACTTGAAAATACCTGAATTACTTTTTCAAATAAGTAACTCCACTTACATTGTTTTTCCATGTATTGACTATCAGCTAGAGATGAACGAAACCTCTTTTTTTTCCAATACGATAACGATACTTTTAAAGGCCAGTATCATCGATATCAATACTATACTTCTAAACTTTCTTCTCCTGCATCCTATTCTTATGGTGGCCGAGAGAGCTTAACACGCAGCAACTTAAGAAAACACATGCAAATTGAAAAAACATCAGCAAGTGAAGAAAACATCATCAGTTTGACAACACAAGTGTTGCAAATCATCATAACACATGCATATAACGAAACACGCTGCAAATCATCACAACACATGCATATAACGAAACGCGTTGCAAATCATCACAACACATGCATATAACGAAACGCGCTGCAAAAAATCACAACACATGCATATAACAAAACGTGCTGCAAATCATCACAACACATGCATGTAATGAAACACGCTGCAAATCATCACAACACATGCATATAGCGAAACGCGCTGCAAATCCTCACAACACATGCATATAGCGAAACGCGCAGCAAATCCACACAACACATGTATATACGAAACGCGCTGCAAATCATCACAACACATGCATGTAACGAAACATGCTGCAAATCATCACAACACATGCATATAACGAAACACGCTGCAAATCATCACAACACATGCATATAACGAAACACGCTGCAAATCCTCACAACACATGCATATAGCGAAACACGCTGCAAATCCTCACAACACATGCATATAACGAAACACACTGCAAATTATCACAACACATGCATATAGCGAAACGCGCTGCAAATCATTACAACACATGCATATAACGAAACACACTGCAAATCATCACAACACATGCATATAACAAAACACGCTGCAAATCCACACAACACATGCATATAACGAAACACGCTGCAAATCCTCACAACACATGCATATAACGAAAAACGCTGCAAATCCTCACAACACATGCATATAACGAAACGCACTGCAAATTATCACAACACATGCATATAGCGAAACGCACTGCAAATCCACACAACACATGCATATAACGAAAAACGCTGAAATCCTCACAACACATGCATATAACGAAACGCACTGCAAATTATCACAACACATGCATATAGCGAAACGCACTGCAAATCCACACAACACATGCATATAACGAAACATGCCGCAAATCATTACAACACATGCATATAACGAAACGCGCTGCAAATCATCACAACACATGCATATAACAAAACGTGCTGCAAATCATCACAACACATGCATGTAATGAAACACGCTGCAAATCATCACAACACATGCATATAGCGAAACGCGCTGCAAATCCTCACAACACATGCATATAGCGAAACGCGCAGCAAATCCACACAACACATGTATATACGAAACGCGCTGCAAATCATCACAACACATGCATGTAACGAAACATGCTGCAAATCATCACAACACATGCATATAACGAAACACGCTGCAAATCATCACAACACATGCATATAACGAAACACGCTGCAAATCCTCACAACACATGCATATAGCGAAACACGCTGCAAATCCTCACAACACATGCATATAACGAAACACACTGCAAATTATCACAACACATGCATATAGCGAAACGCGCTGCAAATCATTACAACACATGCATATAACAAAACACACTGCAAATCATCACAACACATGCATATAACAAAACACGCTGCAAATCCACACAACACATGCATATAACGAAACACGCTGCAAATCCTCACAACACATGCATATAACGAAAAACGCTGCAAATCCTCACAACACATGCATATAACGAAACGCACTGCAAATCATCACAACACATGCATATAGCGAAACGCACTGCAAATCCACACAACACATGCATATAACGAAAAACGCTGCAAATCCTCACAACACATGCATATAACGAAACGCACTGCAAATCCACACAACACATGCATATACGAAATGCACAGCAAATCAGCACAACACATGCATATAACGAAACGTGCCGCAAATCATTACAACACATGCATATAACGAAACGCGCTGCAAATCATCACAACACATGCATATAATGAAACACGCTGCAAATCATCAAAACACATGCATATACGAAACGTGCTGCAAATCATCACAACACATGCATATAACCAAAAACGCGCTGCAAATCATCACAACACATGCATATACGAAACACGCCGCAAATCATCACAACACATGCATATACGAAATGCGCTGCAAATCATCACAACACATGCATATAACCAAAAACGCGCTGCAAATCCTCACAACACATGCATATACGAAACACGCCGCAAATCATCACAACACATGCATATAATGAAACGCGCTGCAAATCCTCACAACACATGCATATACGAAATGCGCTGCAAATCATCACAACACATGCATAAAACGATGCATATGCAGATTTGCAGCACGTTTCAGTATATGCATGTGTTGTGAGGATTTTCAGCACTTGTGTTGTCAGACTGATGAAGATGTTTTTTTTTAATCGCTGGTGTTTTTTCAATTTGCATGTGTTTTCTTAAATTGCAGCGTGTTGAGCTCTCTCAGCCACTGTATATTCTTCATGTAATCTAGCAGCACAGCTGAAGGTTTGTTTGAGCTGCATCCTCTACTGTACAGATGTGAATTTAGCTTCAGCTTGAGACTCATTCAAATCACTTTGCTGTGAAAGAGCTTTTACATTTGCTAAAAATATAACTTTTTTTTAATTAAACGAGCAAGCCCAGCCCAGATAAGAAAAAAAATAAAAAAGTAGTGCAAAAAATTTTCATAAAATTTAACTTAGTAACCCAGTTTGTTAGTTTTTATGGAGTAATGCAATATTGGAATGCACTAATTTTAAAAGTATAACTTTCCCCAGCACTGGTTATGGATAGTCCATCAAGTAGACTTCATGACTAAATTACTCATTTTTGGGTCAATCCCCAACACAATCTCATAACAGATGTTTTGGTCTAAGCCCTAGATGTTGTCAAACACCCCTGAAATAATATGGGACTGGAAAAGTATTGTTAAAGATACTAGAAACTTAAGATTTGAAGCTTAATATAGCTTTTATGATGAGGAAAAGAAGGAGTGCTGATGTGATTGCTCCTTGTCAGTTACACTAGCTAGTGTGCAGCCACCCTCATCTCCCGATTAGCATTTCAAACATGACCTGAATTCAGGCCTCAGCGAGTTCCTCCACATTTCAAAGCAAAACGAAGAGCTATTTATTTCACGGCTGAAATTACCCCAAGCTTTTTTTTATTTTTAAATGGATTAGAGGTGAGTTAGCAGCTTGCCTTGTTCACACACGGATACAAATGCACACAAAAACAAAAATACTCACACATTAGTGTTTATCTCTGCCTGGATGAGTTGTGCAGTTAGCAGAGCGTATTAGAGGGTCTCTCCTGAGCCCTGCCACTCAGTCTACATTTAAAGTTTAACGGAGGCGAAAAGAGAACTGGCAGCTTTCCACAGGGAAAGAATTTAAAACTCGGAACAGAACAGACTCTCAATCTGTCATTAGCCAACCCTGAATTTGAAATCCCTTGCTGTTGCTGACCGCCTTTCCAGCCTTGATTAGGCCAGTGTGAGGTGATCACAGCTGAGCTGTAATCAAAGTAATGGGGTTGGCTCTCTTTTCTGAACCAATCTACCTACCTGATGCAATATAGAGCTGTGATCTAAACTCCAAATCTATTGATAGTAGTGTAGGGTATCAGACCCCAATCAGATGCTCTAAGATTTGATCGAGATTATGGTTGAAACATGAGGAGCCGAATTCCACAGAAAGGCTCAAGACACAGGATGTTCGTAAATCAAATCTGCATGCCAGCCAGTCTGAAACAAGCTAACCAAGCAACTCTTTCACAGAACAGGTTTCAACATTAACACCATTAGGCAACATTGACAATTCCAGCTCAGAAAGGAGATTGTCAAATTTGCAGCAAGCAATCAAGATTGATGGTCGAAAAGATGCACAGCATGACCATCACATAACAAACCATAATAGTAATCACGATCACAAGCTCTCTGGATTTGACTTTCCCCCTCCTAGAAGACAAGAGCCAGGCTGAAACTCCACAGAATGGCAACGATATAAAGTACTAACTGTACAAACTGCACCGATATACAGCATGTCTAAATTTGAGTCAGTTAATTTGAGTCACAACTACCACATTATTTTCTATCAAATGAAATTAGAGAAATTACTTAATTTTCATGCAACCAAATTGCATCATGTTCAGTCAAATTCAGTTGCAATTTTGCATGATTTGTTAAAAAGGTTGTAGCATTAATTTGGGATATGAATCTGGATTCTGTTGAAAACTACACCACTAGACTTTCACGTCTTACACATTAAGTTACATTACTAAGTTTTAAGACATCATGGACTTCTTATGTTGGTCAAAGTGCAAAGTGCATTTCATCATCTTAAACATGTCAACACCATGTTATTTGACCATGTACTTTATGGTATCCTGAACACTAGATATGAATTTGATCTAGGGCTGTCACAAAATCCAAATTTTCACTGTGCAATTATCATGGCAAAAATAATTAATGAAAACAATATATCATGACATCAACAGAACTCTTAAAAAAGACCAATGTGTCCCTGAGCAAGACACTTAACCCCTAGTTGCTCCAGAGGCATGTGACCTCTGACATATATAGCAATTGTAAGTCGCTTCAGATAAAAGTTTCAGCTAAATGTAAATGTTGCTGTTTTATTCAGTAGGCGGGACTATTCTTCCATATTGCACATTGCAGTTTCTCCCATTCATAAGTAACAGGAGTGAACTATCTTTGTATTTTATTCAGCTACAGCGATAGCTACATGCCTTTGACCAGTCATTTGCTTTATCACTCCTGTAAGTCTCACTTGTAGACTTATTTTGCTAAGGTGCCCTCTAGTGTCGAGGATGAATGAAATATAAATTACATATGAGTTCTGTTCTGTGTGCTTTTCATTTTAAAATACTGGTATATCAAAACCCCCCTAATTTTCTTTGCTGTTACTATAAATAAAAAAGAGGAGATCGAATGAGAGAATATATCACAGGAAGTGGACTGTTTTTGAAGGCTGATATTATCTGTCCTCAGTGTAGTGTTCAATTGGGTCCATGAAAATTATTATTATTATAAATTTTTTTTGCATGCTTAATTCCCACTGGTCCAGCTGTGGACAGAGTGTGGCTGCACATGTGACACTGCAAATGCCATCTGAACGCTCTCCAACAGAGGACGCATCCCACTAATAAGCTAAAATGAAGAGTGCCAGAATGCCTAGGATCGGAGGAGAGATTGTGAGACTGGTTTGAGTTCATTTTTTATTGTTTGCAATCGAGTAGGGTGCTGTGACAAGTATTGATGGTTTCCTGACAGTGTCTGGAGATTACACATTTTCAAGGGTTTGTGTGTGGTAAAGGAAGATTGGTGAAACGTGTATTAAAACTAGAAAAAGGAGTTCATTACTGCTCTAAACTTCTGCTACTGCAAACTGCTTATCTACATTAATGTGCACGTCAGCAGGAAAAAGAGAGTTTGAATAAGAAAGTCACAGTCTTAGCTTTTTTCTTTATTCTCAAAGAAGGCATTTACACTGAATAAATTGAACATGATATTTAACTTGATAACCTTTTTTTCAATTTCTGCACTTTCTCTCTCATAGCGCAGGGAAAGTTTATAAAAGGTTGAAGAGGTGTTTAAACAAATGACAAATCCTAATCCTACACAATCACTCAAGTTCTTGAATTGATTTTGCTTGACAATCCTCATAAGGCTGCAGTTCTCTCAGTTGGTTATGCATGTTGTTCTTCCACACTTTTTCCTTCCACTCAACTTTCTGTTAACATGCTTGTATACAGCACTCTGTGAACAGCCGGCTTCTTTGGCAATGAATGTTTGTGGCTTACCCTCCTTGTGAAGGATGTCAGTGATTGTCTTCTGGACAACTGTCAGATCAGCAGTCTTCTCCATGATTGTGTAGCCTAGTGAACCAATCAGAGAGACCATTTTGAAAGCTCAGGAAACCTTCGCAGGTGTTTTGAGTTGATTAGCTGAATGGCATGTCACCATATTCTAATTTGTTGAGAGTGAATTGGTGGGTTTTTGTAAAATGTGAGCTAAAATCATCACAATTAAAAGAACCAAATACTTAAATTACTTCAGTCTGTGTGCATTGAATGTATTTAATACATGAGTTTCACAATTTGAGTTGAATTACTGAAATAAATTAACTTTTCCATGATGTTCTAATTTATTAAGATACACCTGTATATTTGCAGAAGCATTCTGAATGTAATTACCATTTGCAAGATGAAAGGAAATATTGCAGTCACAAAATTCAGTCACAAAATTGCATGAACATTTTACATCACACTATGGAATTAATTTGTTTGCAAATGGCAATTAACATGGCTTGTTGGAAAACTAAGGTGATGGATAGACATCCTTTCTGTCACACTAAACACACATACACACACACACACACACACACACAAAACCTTCTACATCACTAGTGAACTAAGATTTGACTCTGTAATCAACTTAGTAATTACACAGTATTACTACTGAACTAGATGCTTTTATTGTGTAATTATGTGCTGCTGGTAACAAAAGGTATTCCTATTAACATAGAAATAAATGATAGTAGCAATATCATGAACATAGTAAATCAAAGTGATTCCAGAGAGAGAGAGAGAGAGAGAACTTCTTCGTGTATAAATACCACACAATTTGGAGAGATCAGAGTGCAGTTGTTGCAAACAAAATAAAGTGAAAATCATTTGCAAAATAGCAAGCAATCTGTGCTATAATAGATTTGAAACCACATCTAACAATCAGTATCACATAACCCTAACAGTTTCAATCTTTTTCTTATAATATCCTATTTTAAATCAAATAGTCTTGCTTCACTACTGAGAAATATTAATGATTTGTGTTGTAGTTTGTGGTCACAGCAGGGCCATATGTTTGCACTCAGAGTAAAACAACATTTAGCTAAAATAGCTACGTGCACAGTTATGGTCAAGCTGATCGACCATATGGAATGATAGTTAGGTTGAGGCATCTGCGTTTAGACAAGGAAACTGTGAGCTAGCATGAGAGTGTGGGTAAATCTTGAGCTATGCTTGAAGAGAAAAGGTCCTGCTGGTTTGTAAAATAGTGGATAGTGATGGAAAACCAAATCACACTTAAGTTTAACCTTTACTTACTCATAGCAACATTTGTTTAGAGATAGTCTGTTATTTTGTCTCGGCTGTATTATTTACTGTACATGTTTATTTATTTCTGTGAAAATGTATAGGCATTCTTTCCTTTATTCTTTCCAGTATAGCACTTATGCCTTAATATGTATTTTAAGATTCTACAGAGTCATTACCATAATTGTTCATTTGTTTGTTTTCTTTGTTGATTTTGTTGATCAGGGGCATAAATGTAACTTTTGAGGTGATTGGCCTGAGTTCGAATACGCCCTTTGCTGATCTCACTCTTCTCATCACATATCAGAAAGTAAAGCCATTTATTTCAATGAAAAAATTTTTTCAAAATGTGAAAATAAAGTGTTTAATAATTAAGGTGGCATCTATGTAATAATTTTAATAAGTATAATCATTTACACTCTATGTTACTACTGCATCCTGTTACTGAACAATAATACTGAGGTGCAAACAGTATCATTATAAATAGGATGTAACTACTATTTGCCCTTACTGCAAGTAAAATACTGCTGCTTTTTCATAGTGTAAATAGAATCTCTCGCTATTTTCACTAACTATGCAAACAGAATATCACTAAGAAAATATGCTACTTATTGCAAATAGCCACTGCCTTTCTATATGTATATTTTATTTAGATATAGAGGTGTGTAAAACTAACATGCATGCTTTATATAATTTTAATGGAGTAACAAAACCCTAATTCTGAACAATCTACCATACCAATACAGCCCCTTTTCCACATTCTCTTTTATTTTATTTTGTTTCATTTACAGAATTACAGAGGCTGACAGCTATTTTTATTTACCTGCTTGATCTGTCTGTTTTCTTTATGAACTCTAAAAGGTTTCATTCACCACAAGAAAAAATAACATGTAATGTCTTCCAGCTTTTGAAAGCTCGTTACTGGCAGCCATAACACACATTAATGGCAATGCAGGTCCTCAAGACAAGCATCTGTGTTTCTGTCTCCTCTGATGGAAGGAGAACAATCACATGTTAGTAACTGGAACTACCAGTGTTATACACACCTTAAAGAAAACCAGTGTGTTTCTTAAGCAGGAACATGTATCAGATAGCATGAAATGAGCCGTGTGATCAAGAAACTCACATCTGAGCCCAGCTGACCCTTGATGATACCCTCTCATCAGAATCCACCCCATCATCTTTGACTGGTATTGATAGGAAGAAATGAAAAGAATAGGGCTGTGTTAGAACTATAAGTTCAGATAAAGCAAGCTTTTAGAGGGATGTGAGAAGACACTAAATAATGTCTTGCTGTAATTGGAAGTCCTACATCAAATACTCAGAGAGAGAGAGATGGGAAACATGGGAAATGGCAACTCACAACTGCCTAGCAATACCCTGGAAATCAATTACCAAACCTTAATATTGGGGTGGTGCAAAGGGTATTGTTTTGCTTTTATTATATCAAAAAAAGCAAAGCGAATAATATAAAATCACCACTGAAATATACAGCAACAACCTAGTTCCCTTTCAGTCGGTCACTCTCGACGTCACGTTGAGTGTAAACTAAACGAGCCAATGCACATTGGCATGCAATTATTGCATCCAGCTGCCGCTGATCACAGCGTGAGTATAAGAAGGCAGCAGGTGCAATCCATACCAGCTTTTCGCTTCAAAGCTGAGCGAGAGTATCGTTCTGGTTACCTCAACTGTCGACGTTGAACGCTCTGGGAAGCTTTCTGTGTTGGCGAGACGGCGTTTCAGCAGCAGTCGTTCCAGCGTCGAGTGGATTGCACACTTCAGGCTGCACTACCTCCTGTCGTGTTGCAAGCGGCCATCTCCCCAGTGCGTATCAGCACTAAAATTCCTAAGAGCAGCATTTCCTAAGAGCAAATTTCCTCTAACAGAGATACACGGGTGCGTCTTTATAAAGATGAAGGATCGTCCTTATAAGGATGCCTTTTCACCTGTGCATTTCTGGATACGGTCGTTACCTGGCACCGGGTGATGGCCACGATTGCTGCCTCACGTATCTGGGCATCAAGCAAGCTGAGGTGGCTTTCGTGGATGAGTCATGTTCTTACTGTGGGAAAATGACCATCTCGGAGTTGTGAACCAGGCTCCGCTACCTTCAGGGGGGCAGAGTCAGTGGAGCGGGCGGTAGCGATGCAATTGTGTTTCTTAAGTCCGCATCTCCTGGTGCTTCCTTCCCGTGCCTGTAGGCACTCATCTGGTCTGACTGGCAATGCCTAGGCAGGGTAGAGAATCTTTTGTTTCATTTTTTTCCCGCCGTTGGCCTCACGGCAACACCAGACCTCACTCATCCTCCTCCTTTGCCAGAGGGCAGCAGCGGGTGGTTCGAGAGCGTGAACAAATGCCCAACTTACGCACCCTCTGCCAACCCGTGGAACCAGGTGAGCCCTGCACCCCACACTCGCACCACATTCAGGCCTGCTCATAAGCCTCCTGAGATGGGTCCCTGTGTTCCACCTCGCTGCCCCACTGTGGGTATGGCTGTGATTCCACTGGTCAGTTGCTGTACAGTTACTGTACAGTTCCTAAGCACTTGGTCAGCGCTACCCAGCCCATCTCACTGGCTCCTGCGGACCATCAGCCTCGGCAATGCGATTCAGTTCACCCGGCATCCCCCCAAGTTCAGCGAAGGACGCGATAGAGCCGGTCCCTCCAGCCGATATGAGGACGGGTTTTACAGCCCTTACTTCATGGTACCCAAGAAAGGCTGTGGGTTACGACCAATCTCGGATCTGCGAGTTTTGAACCGGGCCCTACATTGTCTACCGTTCAAGATGTTGACGTTGATGTTCCAAGTGGAACAGGTAGGTTTTCTCAGTGTTATCCAATCTCACCCAGTGAGGTATTGCTTTTATAATGGTGAGTGGAACTACTTGTTCTGAGCCCCGGCCTACACCTAATAGGGGCGCAGGTGGCTCGCAAAAGGCACTGGAAGGGGCAGCACCCATGGCGCTTTGGTAGGGATCCCATTTTGCGTCGGTCACCAACGTGGCGTCAAGATTGACTGACTGAAAGGGAACATCTCGGTTATGTATGGTAACCCTCGTTCCCTGAAGGTCCCGTCCCATCCTGCCCGGTCTCCGGCTCGGCTCCTCATCGAAAAGGTGGTATGCATTGCACCTGCTGCTTTCTTATACTCACACTGTGATCAGCGGCAGCTGATTGGCTCATTTAGTTTACACTAAATGTAGATTGGTCTTTCGAAGTGATATCCCATTTTGCGTTGGTCACTGACGTGCCGGTTACGTTCCATCCTTCAGGGAACGAGTGTTACCATATGTAACCAAGACATTTGTTTCAGTAAAGAGTGAAACCATTAACTGACAGCACTGCTTAGAAATGTTATCAGAATAAATTACACAGTTAATGATTTAGACCTGTCTTAAGGTACAGTATTTGATGAAAATTGTATAAAACAAACTTAATCCTCTTTTAATTGTTAACCAACTAAGAAGTGAAAACTATGCAAGCAGCACAGTCAAACCCTTTTTTGCTCAACATATTGAAACATGCTATATTGTCTTTCATCTCATATGTCTCTGCTCTGAAAATATCAATAAAAAAAGAGTTATACTAAGCCTTATGCACAGTATAGGGACTGTACTACAATTCCAACACCACAGGGAATTTAAAGAAGTGAGATGGACTTAAAACCATGTCTTTCATCTGACAGTGTGTTTATTGGAGTTTGCACTGTGTTTGAGCTTCATCTCTAAATTCTTTTTATCGACTATTTTTTTTATCTTAAAAATGTATTTTATACACCATCGTTTCCGTTTCAATGACATGTGAATATATTCTCTATCGTATTCTACAACAAAAACAATCAGAGAGCCTCATTACCACTAGTTTTATTTTGATCTCCCGGGTCCGCTATTAGCTTATAGCCCATAAGCATCAGCAGCGTGTTTGCTGCTAACTGCGAATGCATTGCTAATACTCTATTCACACACATTACCATTGCTTTACTCACTGTTACTGTCTCCACCCAGAACCGTTTCGCTCCCGTCCGTGAGATGGGACACGACGCTGTGATCATTGGAGACTCCATCATCCGACACGTCCGTGCTATGTTAGTGGAAGCTAAAGTGCACACTCATTGTTTCCCTGGTGCTCGTGTTTTTGATGTTTCTGAGAAGATACCTGCGATCCTGAAGGCTGACGAGAGCCCCAGAGTGTTATGCTATGAGTAAGTAAAGGTTAAACTTAAGTGTGATTTGGTTTTCTTCTTCTTCTTGTGTTCTTGCATTAAAGAGCTCGTCAAAATTGGCATCTGAATCACTGCAATTTCAAAAGAAATTCCCTGTCAGGTTCATATTTCCAAAGTTACAAACTGCATTCTTCCATCTTAGAAACATTGCCAAGCTACCAAAACTGTTATCTGTTTCTGATGCAGAAAAGCTAGTTCATGCATTCATGACCTCTAGACTGGACTATTGTAATGCACTTTGTCCTGCATCTTCAATAAACAAGCTACAGGTAGTCCAAAATGCAGCAGCTAGAGTCCTTACCAGGTCAAGAAAATATGATCATATTACCCCAATTTTACAGTCTCTGCACTGGCTACCTATTAAGTTCTGTATCAGTTACAAATTATCATTACTTACCTATAAGGCCCTAAATGGTTTAGCTTCAGCGTACCTAACTAGCCTTCTACCACGCTACAACCCATCACGCACCCTAAGGTCACAAAACGCTGGACTTTTGGTAGTTCCTAGGATAGCAAAGTCCACTAAAGGAGGTAGAGCTTTCTCACATTTGGCTCCCAAACTCTGGAATAGCCTTCCTGATAATGTTCGGAGTTCAGACACACTCTCTCTGTTTAAATCTAGATTAAAAACGCATCTCTTTCACCAAGCATTTGAATAATGTATCTCTTAAATTGTGACTGCAGTTATATCTGATCAAATGCACATTCTTATTCTTTAGCTTGGGTTAAACGGATTAATTTTACTTTGTTGGAACAGCAGCTATGCTAATGATGTCTCTATTTGTTTCTATATTTCGATTTACATCCCGTGGTAACTAGGACTTACACAAGCTCCAGTCTGGATCCAGAACACCTGACTAGATCATGCTGACCCTCAGAGGACCCCAGATGATGCTAACCCTGAATCAACAAACAAAAATAACAAATATTGCTACAAGTGTGACTGCATTATATAATAATTTCTGTTAATAATGTTCATCATCTTGCTGACTACGTCTTGCATACATTTTTCAGAAAAATCCTGTCATCTGCGCACAAACTGACAGTCACCACTTATAAGCTTCTACTAAATATTGTACACTAAATATATATAGTATATATATATATATATATATGTATATATATATATATATATATATATATATATATATATATATATATATATATATATATGTGTATATATGTGTATATATATATATATATATATATATATATATATATATATATATATATATATATATATATACATATATATATATATATATATACATATATATATATATATATATATATATATATATATATATATATATATATATATATATAGTATACTAAATATACTTAATTTTCTGTAAAGTTGCTTTGTAATGATTTGTATTGTACAAATAAACTTGAATTGAATTGAACATAATTTGAAACTAGAAAACTTGTTGAGAAATTCTCTAAATGGTCTGCACTGAATGTCCTGACCATCTTGGATCTGTTTTAGGATCTGAATTTTGTTAAAACTGAAGTGCTGCAGCTTTGATGAAAATCAGTTTGACTCTGGCATTCAATGTTTTTATCTTGTCGTTTTTCCTAGCCCTAGTTATTTGTAGATGAAAGTAGAACTGCTTGTTTGATCCATTACTACTGCAGAGTGAGTAGAACAGAACACATGTCCTTATGTGAATCATAAATTAAACCAATTGTTTTATGAATTCATAACTACTTTGCTATTTCTGACAAATACTGCCAGGTTCTAATGACAGGTTCTGATTGTAATAACCTCCTCATATAGCGTGAGAATATCAATGTGTGTAAAATAAACTCCATTTTTCTACTTCCCCTGGGCAGTAACAGTTAGTGGAAATGATCCAGAGCTTTTTTTTTATAGCTAGGTCTTTAATGCATTTGCATTGGATTTATAGGCATCTATAAAGAAAATGACTTTCAAATATATACCTGCCCTGAGAAGTTTTCACTGGAGTAAATGTGGTGTGACAGGTGTGTTATCAAGGCATAAATATCTGATTCCACTATATTTGGAAGGAACTTTGGCCTTCTAAACTTTGTATGAATAATGTATTTACGTAGATGCTTGGATATGACCACAGCTATGTGGATTTGATGTGGGAACAATGAGATAACAAAAACAACTCCTCCCACTGAATGTCTCAACAAATTTAAATAGCCACTCATTCACACATTTGCAAGTGTTACTCTAGTAGCTTGCAACATGTCATTTGCTCTCCTTTCTAGTTGCCAAGCTGCAAAATGATCTTTGAGAAGATTCAAAGACTACAAAAGAGCAGGCAGGGGAGGGAAGATGTATCTGATTGGATACTTATCAAAATTCAATGAACAGGATAGCTTGTTTCTAAGGTTGGTTTTCAGTAACATGTTATTGTTGTGCAGCAGAGTTATTTGAATCTGCTATGTTTTCAACATTCAACATATCGACATTCTTGCTGTGTAGCATAATGGTAAGGGAACTTTTGATTGATAAGTTTAAAGCTTCTTTGTTCTTCTTCTTCTTGTGTTCTTGCATTAAAGAGCTCGTCAAAATTGACATCAGAATCACTGCAATTTCAAAAGAAATTCCCTGTCGGGTTCAATATAACTTGATATTATCATAATTTATGTGTCTGTAAACATATAAAAACATTTAAGTGAGAAATATGAGGTCTTTCTCAAAAAGCATGCAACATTCACAGGTTAAATTATGTTTACATGCTTACTGCAATTGTATTGTAAGTGCCTCATAATTAAATTTGATTTCCACACCTTGTTCTGTATTGCAGCGTAGTAGGCACATTGCACCACTAACGGTTAGAATGATTTGCTGTGCTGTGGTCTGTTGGGACAGCAGCGCTTTCTTGCTTAAAAGCTTAAACAAATTGGTCAAGAAGAGCAGAGATTCCCACATGGCACGTCTGTTTAAGTTGGGTTGTGGACAGGAGGACAAAACATAAACATTTATAATATAACTAACCATATAATTGTGCATAGTTAAAATAGCAAAGGATTAGTCAAATTAGAAAACATGGCACATGGTGTAATGTCTTGAAGCAGAGCCTGGCATTTGAGCAACACTTCAGTCACTTTGCATTACTTCAGACTTTGTGAAGAATTTGCTCTAGGGTTACAATATATTCAAAATGTTCAAATATACATTTGATAAATTTGAAGTTTATAAGTTTTTTACTGATATATCTTTCATATAACATTCTACTGTATTTGTATGCATATAATGCAAAATTAAGTCTACTTTACCCGAGGCTTAAGAGTGCTAAATTGATAGATTTCATCATTTCATGTTTGGGAATATGGTATGTCAGGAGTGCCTCTAGGCTATGTACTTGGACCACTGACATTTCTAACAGCACTGCTTATGTGTGTCAGTAGCAACGTTCTTTGCATGTGTAAATGTCACTGGGTTAGCTCTGCAACTTTGACAAGAGGAAAATTTCATAATATGATATGCATATTAAGGTAGAAACAATACAAGATTCATATGAAGTGAGTAATCAAATTGCTATAACAACTGACTTTTCCCTCAATAACTTCCTAATTTGCTGCTTATTAATAATTAGTAAGGCAGTTGTGAAGTTTAGGTAGTGGGTAGGATTAGGGATATAGAATAAGGCATTAATATTTGCTTAATCAGTGCTAATAAATGGCTAATATTCTAGTAATATGCATGCTAATAAGCAACTAGTTAAGAAACCCTAAAATAAATTGTTACTGTGTTTTCCAAGGGATGGGGACAGAATGATGCATGTCCATGCCACATGAAAACACAAAAGTGGATGATTGTTGTGAACGGTGAATGTTGAGTTTAGTTAGAGACACAAGGATGATGGGTTGATATATGATTCATGATATCTTGGCTTAGTGGTTTATTTAAACATCTGGATAGGTAGTGGCTTTTGTATATTTTAAGAGGGCCATGTATAAGTGAGAAGAAAAATGAAAATGAATTGCTTGTAGTAAAGTTGCAGAAAATACATTACAATGCAAAGGAGACACAGCCGAGAAGTCTGGCATAACACATTAGATAACAACAGTTCTTTCACCATCATATCAACAATGAGAACCCTTTCTCTTTTTGTGGTAGTTGCAATAATGTCTGCAATGTCTCAATAAAGAAGATAAAAATTCCAGTATTTGAAATAGGGTGGACTGTGGTATGCAAACACAAAAAAAGCATTAGCAGGCATAATTTTTGTGAGGCGGATCCAGCAATGCTCAAATTCTGTCATATGTTTAGACACCAATTTGTTTGCTCTTTTAGTGTAATCTGTGGAAGACTGATTTCAGTGTTTCATTTCTTTAAAATTGTGTATTTATATTATGTGTGTTTTACGTAAAACTAGATTGTGTGATAATGGCATTAAACCTTCTAACAAGCAATAATAATAATTAATAATAATTCTTTACATTTATATAGCGCTTTTCTAGACACTCAAAGCGCTTACATAGTCAAGGGGTATCTCCTCATCCACCACCAGTGTGCAGCATCCACCTGGATGATGCGACGGCAGCCATAGTGCGCCAGAACGCCCACCACACACCAGCTTACTGGTGGAGAGGAGACAGAGTGATGAAGCCAATCAGCAGATATGGGGACTGTTAGGAGGCCATGATGGTCAGAGGCCAATGGGCGAATTTAGCCAGGATGCCGAGGTCACACCTCTACTCTTTACGAAAGACATCCTGGGATTTTTAATGACCACAGAGAGTCAGGACCTCGGTTTAACGTCTCATCCGAAGGACGGTGCTTGTTGACAGTATAGTGTCCCCATCACTACAGTGGGGCGCTAGGACCCACACAGACCACAGGGTGAGCACCCCCTGCTGGCCTCACTAGCACCTCTTCCAGCAGCAACCTAGTTTTCTCAGGAGGTCTCCCATCCAGGTACTGACCAGGCTCAGCCCTGCTTAGCTTCAGTGGGAAACCGGTCTTGGGCTCCAGGGTGATATGGCTGCCGGCAATGCATGGTGTCTTGTGGCAGTCCTGTCATCACACTGAAGTAATTTTACGTAATTTGTTCACTAATTGGACAGCTTGTTTCAACACCATATAATGTAGTGTATGATTTTCTTTAATATACTACTGCCTTAAATTGCATTGAATAATTCCCAAACCATATCTCTTTTAATTATGAATAATTATTACAATACACATTTAGTAACTTAACATGGAGAATTAACATGGTGTGAAAAAAAATCCCTCTTGTTTTCTTACAAGTTTTTCTATGTGCTTGAGTCCAAGTAGGGTTGAGTAATATGAACTATACCACTGTGGAATGTGGTCACATAATGACTAATTTATGGTTAACTACAGGGTGTGGCTTATTTCACCCATTGGCTCTGTTTACTATGTTCCTCCTCAGAGAACATGCTAATTTCACGTGCTAATTAAAACTTTCTGACAAAGTAAACTTGCTCGGTAGCGCACCTTGTACAGCATTGCACTTGTGAAGTGGAGCGTTTGGATACAAGTCCTGTCACGATAAAAGGGATTGAAGACTTTTATAGAAGTAAGCTATAATGGCATTATTTGCTTTTGTTAATACTTTCGGCTAGATTTAGTGTAAGTTATATGCTATTTTCAAACATGATAGCATTAAACTGTTAGCGCTGATCATAAGACATTTCATTTCTGATGCGTACAACAACTGACGTATTTAAAAGTTGCCCAATTCACTTTCATCTGTTTTTAATAAAACTGAACCCCTTTTAGCGCCACTCTCTGGACATTTCACTTTGAAAGCAATGTGAAACGTATAAGCTATGTAATATTATTTTGCAGGAATATTGCCACCGGCCGATATTTCAAATGACACTGGGAGCTATAGGTACTGTTAGGTCAGTGAACTGTATTGTTGTACAGTATGTTAACAGAGTCTGTATAGTCCCTTTCACACTGCACGTTGGACCCGGCAAATTGCCTGAACATTGCTTGGTCGGCTTCTGTGTGAAAGCAAACACGTCCCAGGATGGATTCCGGAATTGATCCCGGGTCTGGGACCTAGTAACATTGCCGGGTTATGTCCCAGAACGAGCGCTGTGTGAACAAAAGCCAGTATTAATACCATAAAGGGTGTGTCGTAGTGATGATGCACTTTATCGCGCGACTCTTTTACCAGGTGTTTTGAAGGAAGATCAATGTTCGCGACAAAAAAATATGTGCAAACTGTAATGAAGCAGAGATCAGTTGGTTCCTCACCTTCTGCGCTGAAACTGATATTGTTCACTAGCTTCAGTGAAGGTATAACGTGCATAGCGTTTTCATGTACATTACACATTACGATCTGATGTCACGTGACTTTACTGGACCTTTACAGGCTGTGTGTGACACATATTCTGGGTAATCACTGGCAGTGTAAAATTAAGTTTTACCTTTTATTTAATTAACATAACATCCTAATATATTCTGATATATTGATCTGGCACACCCCCTAACCTCTTTATTAATTAGACCGGAGCTGATGGGTTTACATATTTGATGGTCTATGATGAAGGCATTGTGCATTTTCTGCACAATGTTTAAGTTATAATACAAAAAAAAAAAAAAAAAAAAAAATTATATATATATATATATATATATATATATATATATATATATATATATATATATATATATATATATATATATATATATATATATTAGTATATATTTTATACTTTATTAGTTTGTGGATTTTCTTGAGCTAGAAAGAGCTACTGAACATAAATAAATTGTACAAAAGGATTTTGAAAAAAAAAATTCTTAGTAGCCTATAATAAAAGATAATGAATTTCAAACCTTAACTAAACACATTTTTATTCAAAGATTAACCGTTTGTCATTACTCTTTAGTCTGCCACAAAAAACAACATTAAAATCATGAACTCAAATGTCATTGTGAAAAAACAATGACTGTTGTAACAGTGCGTAAATCAGACCTTTCTGTAACGCTAACGCTAATAAGCTTAAACAAAAACAACGAAATAATTGTGTAGCGGAGTATTTTTTGTACACAGTGCCGCGAACTGTCAATTAATTCCTGTACGCGTGCATCACTGTCCTCCTCGCAGCTGCAGCAACTTGCGCTCCCTTCATCAAGCTTTTATACAAAAAGGGGACAAAAAGGTCGTATTGTCTTTGTGCATATAGATTAATTAGATAAATGAATACCTAAATTTGTGCCTAGCTGCCTACGGTATTTCTTTAAAACTTAGGAAAAAGATGCTGCATGCAAATGAGCAGCCGGCGGGGGCTAGTTGCAGGACGACTCAACCTCCACAGACAGTTTTTAAAGTTTATCAGACAATAACTACTCAAGATTTTGTTTTAGTATAATTTTTGGGACAATTAGGGCCAGATTCGGGATTTGGGACAACAGTTTAGATTTCGGGACTGTCACGAATTGTTCGGGACGTCTGGTCACCCTATCTGAAAGAGCTGCATCTTCATTAGCTTGCGTCTGACCTGCAGCGATATTTCAGGCTTGGTGGGATGTAAGCCAGCGAGTCACATGATTCTGACCGTTTTGTTTTAGTACGCAGAGTCTGAAGTCAGGAAAGCATATTAAGTGTTGTTCACTGTAATTGAATTTTTACCGAACCGAGTGTGCGCGTTTCCTACATTCTCTCCGGCAACGTTGAGTTGTTACTGACGCATGGGCTTTTCACTTGTAAAACTCAAGGTTCTATGGGTAATGTAGTTTCTGCTCTCGGTGGGATGAATTAGGAAGTTTGCATTGTGCAGGGCGCTCTGAAATGCAGCAACGCAGGCAAAAGGTTAAAGCCTCTATTAAAACAGATGTTCAAATGAGCGTACCGGTACGCTAAAAGCACGTTCTGGGTGCATGAAGAGGTGGCGGTACGCTCAAGAGCTATATTTGGAAGTCACGGCACTGAGTACCGGTGCGTACAGGCCCATTTAAAGGATTGAAGAACTATGGCTCTGTACTCTATATTAAGTGCCACTCCATTTGAAAGCAGGTGATGAATATTTAGTACTAATCACAGAACCAGTTTCTGCGATTAATCATGCAGCCCTAATCCTTTACTGAGATTCATTTAGACAATGTAGATATTTCACTATTTATAATATGCCACAAAGATACAGGGAATTGTTCTTGAAATTTGCATGAAGACAAAAAAATAAATCCCATTTTTTGACTTAATAGCTGACGCATCAGTCCTCCTCGTTTAGCTCCACTTTCCCTTATAAATTTGTGCTGGCACAGACATTTAGAAGTCACAAACACTCAGCAAGCAACAGAAGCAATTGCTGATGTCACAGCACGTAACCTCCTAAAACCCTCCAGAGAAAAGCAAACAAGCCACATCTATGCTCAGAAAACTGAGCGGGGCAGATAATGATGAGAATAAACACTGTCAGCTGCTTGCTTTGGGTCTGATCGTTTAAAGGCTGACTTTGTATTTGAACTCCTGTGCACAAAAGCTTTAAAGAATGGCCTCTTATTAGATTTACTGAACACCTGTGAGTTCAGAGGGAGGGAGGAGGGGGGTGGGGGGGGGGGAGTAGAAGCCCATCCAGAGAAACAGCAAATAAAATGACTGTAAGCTCATGCTAATTGGAATCCAAACAAAAATAATTGGTTTTCCAGCATCTGAAAGAATAGCTTTGAGAAATTGGGTGTTTTGCAGCTGCTCTCTGTGACAGATATCCAGTGGTAAGCTGTAGTACATTAAAAAGCAAAGACAGAAAGCCCTTAGTGAAAGCAATTACATATGACAGTGGTCAGGAGTCATACAGCGCAGATGGTATTATTTTTAGGTGTTGACTTCAAATATATATATATATATATATATATATATATATATATATATATATATATATATATATATTCCTTTTGCCATCACACGCAATACCCAATGAGAATAAAGAAGGGGAAAAAAGCCTGTAAATTTACCCACTTTTGGTATTTCGACTCTCTGTCAGCCTGCCACTGGCAGGGATTATAGTATGTTTGAGTCTACAGACTTCAGCCACACATGGGTTTGGGCAGCTTCTACTATGCCTTCTTGCAAATCCCCTAAAGCTCTCTCAGATTTCTTTGGAATGGTATGTGAACTGCAAACCTGAGGTCTCTTTGTAAATTTGCCGTGGAGTTCATTTCTGGGCCAGTTGGCTGGGTGACTCATGGATGTTTACAGTCCTAAAGCCCCTCCAGCATTGTCCTGCTGTGTGTTTTGTCTGGTTGTTATGCTGAAGAAGAGTTCATTCTAGTTTGTAGGTGTACAAGTCCTTAAGAGCCCCTCTGTATTTGGGTTGATGAGCATGATGCTGCTTCTGTTGCTTTACCATTGGTATTAACCAGCTGATAATAAATAAGCTTGTGCTTTGCTCACCGGAACAATAATATTATTAAAATCATAATTTTTGAAATAAATCTGGACTTCATCTGGACTCTAGTTTCATGATTTTGGAAGTATCAAAGTTTGGATATTTAGCAAATCAAAAGATAATCAGAGTTAATGAATGAGGATCAAATGAGGATTACATTCTGTCCATCCGTACGTCCGTCCATCCGCCGCCCATCTATCCACCCTTTCATCCATCCATCCATTCTGTCCATCAATTTGTTCATCCTTCCTTATTTCTTTGCTTCCTTCCTTGCATCCATACTTCTGTCTATCTGTCCATCCATCCATCCATCCATCTATCCATCCATCCTTCTATCTGCCCATTCCACCCATCCATTCTTCCTTTCTTCCTTCCCTCGATCCATCCTTCCCTCCGTTCATCCATCCATCCATTCTGTCCATCTGTCTGTTAATTAATTAATTAATTAATTAATTCATTCATTCATTCAACCATCCATCCATCCATCCATCCATCCATCTCTTAATTTCAGTTCTGCCTTACAATACCTCTCTAAATTAATAATTTATTTTTGTAATTTTGCACATTGTTTGGTTAAGGAACCACTCTTTTAAAGAATTCTCAATGCATTTGAGAATTCACAACAATACACTTACAACATCAAAACCAGCCTCCCCAACACAGTTGATCTGCTCCAGTTTCCATACTGTCCCAAGTGCTCTACAGACTATGGATTTTCCTCCACCCTCCACCTGGCTCTTACCCACCTAGAAAATAAACACTCCTATATTAGAAATTCTGTTAATCGACATCAGCTCAGCATTCAACACAATAATCCCACAACAGCTCATTAATAAGCTGAACCTGCTGGGCCTTAATACCCCACTCTGTAATTGGATCCTGGACTTTCTAACTGGAAGACTTCAGTCCGTTCATGTGAGCCACAACACCTCGAGTACTACTACACTGAACACAGATGCTCCACAAGGCTATATGCTCAGCCCGCTGCTCTTCACGCTGCTGACCCACGACTGGACTGCCAAGTTCAGCTCCAACCACATCATAAGTGAGTGAAAGTGACATTCAGCCAAGTATGGTGACCCATACTCAGAATTTGTGCTCTGCATTTAACCCATCCGAAATGCACACACACAGAGCAGTGAACACACACACACACACACTGTGAGCACACACCCGGAGCAGTGGGCAGCCATTTATGCTGCGGCGCCCGGGGAGCAGTTGGGGGTTCGATGCCTTGCTCAAGGGCACCTAAGTCGTGGTATTGAAGGTGGAGAGAGAGCTGTTCGTGCACTACCCCCACCCACAATTCCGTCCGGCCCGAGACTAGAACTCACAACCCTTCGATTGGGAGTCCAACCCTCTAACCATTAGGCCACGACTTCCCTAATCATAATAATCATCAAGTTCACAGATGACACAACTGTGGTAGGTCTCATCAGCAACAGTGATGAAACGCACTACAGAGAGGAATTGGCACACCTGGCTGAATGGTGTGGCACTGACCTGTCCCTCAATGTGGAGAAGACAAAGATGGTTGTGATGCACTTCAGGAGAAACTCTGTTGACTGCCTCCCACTGGCCATCAACAGCTCGACTGTGGAGAGAGTCAGCAGCACTAAATTCCTGGGTGTACACATCACAGCGGATCTCATCTGGACCACCAACCCCATGTCACTCTCCAAGGAGGCACAACAGTGCCTACACTTTCTCCGGAGGCTGAAAAGAGCAAGTCTCCCTCCACTCATCCTCACTACTTTCAACAGGGGCACCACTGATAGCGTGCTGACCAGCTACATCACTGTCTGGTATGGAAACTGTAGTGCAGCAGACCAAGCAGATTGTGAACACAGCTGCAAAGATCATTGATGCCTCTCTTCCCTCCATCCTGGACATTTTCCTTACACAATGCTCCAACAAAAGCCAACAATATCAGGAAGGACCACAACTATCCCTCCCACAGTCTCTTCCAGCTCCCACCATCAGGAAGACGGCACCAGAGCATCAGAGCCCACTCCGCCAGACTGCTCAACAGCTTTTTCCCTCATGCTGTGAGAGCCTTGAATTCAAACCACCCCACCCTTCTCTGAAACCCCACACAAACCCCTATCTCCTGACATGGACTCATCATCAACTTGTCTAACAAACAAACAAACATACATACATACAATCACTCATACAGGGGAGGGGGCAAATGAGATTTGATGGATGATACCATCAGGAAAACCAGAGAAAGAAGCTATGAAAATAATCAGTTAACAACCTGAGTAAAACCATCAACGCCGTTTATAACTAGGTCTATAGCTTATACTAAACCTCTGTTTCTTTTAGTTAAATGTATGATATTTGCATTACCTTGGCCTGAAATGAGTGACTGGATGCAAAGTCTTTAAGTTTTGGAGGTTCAGTGGCCTAGGATTCACGATCAGGTTCTTCCGGTTTTGAAGAGTGATGAATTCCAAAGATGTCCTCACTCGATGGTGATTGGGAGTTTATTCCCAGTAGAACATTAAAATAACTAATGGCTCATTTACGGTTCAGTACAGTACAGTACAAAATTATTTCTGTTTCCACTGTCAGTAGTTTTGAATGGTACCAAAATAGTGAACCGTACCGTACAACTTTTTTGGTACCCTTCCATTGGGGTACCTAATACAGCAAAGGGTACCAAAAGGGTGTAGCTAAACTCACAGCAGAACGTTGATTGCTTGACTAGAATCGACACTTTTGCCTGATACAAGGTAATAAAGCTTTTCCTTCACTCATTCTGCTCTGCTGTGAGTGTTGGGCTTATTTACATCAGAGTGCGCAAACACACACACACACACACACACACAAAAAATGACCGTGTATTTTGTAATTTTATATTTTCACACAGACAATAGCCATTTCTCAGTATGCGTTCTTGTGGACTTGTGAAACATCATTGCCCAAAAACCCACATTATTTTTCTAAATATTACTTTTATTGTGTCATGAATATAGACTGTATAGAAACATGGATGTAGTGTTCGTGACGTCACCTGTAGACTCCTGAAGAACGTTTTTGAAGCTCAAAGTGTGCAGAGCGGACCGTCGCCATCTTTGCAGCGCGTCACTGCGCGATTCTCCTGGACAATCGAAAATGGGCAAAATGGGCGTTTTTTTTTTTTCTGCTGTAAAGTTGAGCATTTTAACATGTGGAGTCTATGGGATTGACTCCCTTTTGCAGCCAGCCTCAAGTGGCCAGTTGATGAATTGCAGTTTTAGTCACTTCCTTGTTGGCTTCATGTGAGAGCAGGAGGTTACCGCTCGGTCATGAAATGTATTTTTATGAGTTTTTTAGGACATAATGTAATTGTTTAAAACGCAAATCTATGCCGATCTCGGGTTATCCCTGGGTGCTCAGTGCTCATGTATCCACAGAGAGCAGCCTTAACTCGGCTAGTCCTTCTGACATTTGGCACGTTATAATGTCTCTGTAGTGATTAAACATGAGCATACGTTTTGTAGCATACGTTTGACTGAACTGTTTGCATTTGTCTTTATTTCCTCTTATATAAGCCTCTTATACTTTCTACTTATACTTTTATATTGGCTGTTATTGTTCATTAAAACTGACTTTTAACAAAAAGAGGAAACAAGCCATAAGAAAGATGTCAGCTGAGATCCTAAGATCTTTGGTGAATGGAAAGTCAAGGCACAAGGCTTGAGGCCGATGTAGGGTCCACGAGAATTCTAGCACATCCTCCTCATCCCCTTAGGACCTAAAAGAACCGCGGACTGAAGGCAGGTCACTGATGTGAGGCTTTTAAGGTCTGAGGAGATTCACGCCTCTCAGGATGGGCTTGTCAAATGATAAATGCTGAAATTCCAAGTGGGAGGTTGGAACTAATGAAAAGTTGCAAAATTCCATGCAAAATGGAACTCGAGTGTTAATTAGTCATTGACAAATTAATTAGAGAAGAGTACATTTTTTATAGCAGTATGTTTAAGAGAGAACTCTCCACATATTCTTAGGCCATAAAAGTTATCTGGTCTGGCTGCGGTGGTGTGGTTGCCATGGTAACCAGGGGTCTGGAGTCATTCTCAGACATCCTCACTTGATTTCTGAAGGATGCACGACAGGAATGGTGAACGGTGCTCAGGAAAATCCTGTACTTTTCTTTTTTTTTTTTTTATAGGGACCCGAGACAAGACAGAGAGATTTTTTTTTTGGTCAGTGTATGATTTTGAGGTGAAGAGAGCTGCCATCTCTGACAGTGCCTTCCACTGCTGAGGCCCCTGCATCTCTTCTGCTCTTGGTCTTCTACCAGTCTCTGTGAGAGCTAAAGTTAGCTCTGTTGCAGTCTCAACACACAGTTTTAAAAAAGGCCTGAACTGTTTCCATGGGTACCAGCGATATATATCTCTTATAACATATATCATTCTCAACATTTTTCTGGATAGATCTTATTTAAGCTATTAAGACTTGATTTTTGGAGATAATGAGAAAAAAAGTAACATTACACCTTAACTAAAACTGGACTATAATTGTAATATGTACGATGACATAAAACAATAAAGATAAAAGTGAAAGCACTAATAACTCATCGTAGCATCGTATTTAGAACATTTTCTAAAATCAAAGCATGTTATGTTTGCTCTTGTGATGAAAATTATGCCATTTCATCAACAGTGTGAGGATGACTGAAAATGGGCTGAGAGTTTAAGGCATCAATGATGAGGAAAATAACACACACACACACACGCACACACACACACACACACACACACACACACACACACACACACACACACACACACACACACACACAGAATAGCTGCAAACAAGCTGCCTTAGGAAAGGTGAGCGAATCCTGCAATCGTAGCAGGATACTAATTACTGTTCTTTTGCTGATTTTAATTTAATCTGTTGTCTGTTTACCTGCAGGCTGCCTTCAAAAAATCCAACTCTCTTCCCCAATTTGATATTTAAAATTAAGTTTTCAATTGCAGAAACTAGTGTTAAAACATAATTTACGAGTAAATATAATACATACTGTAAATGGTCTACAAAGTTCCAAGCTGGTTCAGAGGTTCATTCTGATCACCAACGGTCATGGACAGCATAGAGAAGTAATACTAAATGCAAAATAATAATAATAAAAAATATAAATTATTATAAATTATTTCCTAGACTAAATTAAACATGGGTTCAACATGAAAATATGGTTTGTCAAGTGACATTTGTCACTACTCTAAAATCTACATATAAATTATGCAAAAGAACAACAAATAAAATTCAACGTGCAGTGTGCTTCAAATAGAAGGACTCAGTATAATACTTAAGCAAATGTTCAGTTGGTGCAAATATTATATTTCTGTAGGAGATAAAATCTCAGAATATGGTGAGCCTCGTGGTCAGGTCGTGCAAACACTGAGGATGTGCCAAATGTCAGCGGACCAATATGAGGTTGCAATGTTAGGGAGCGATTTTGTTTGTGCTGTTTAAGGATGGTGATTTGTTGTAGGGACTGTGGGGTTTATGATGTTTTGTTGTGGAAGGAGTGACCAGAGCTCAGTTGGGAGATATCTTTGGGAAAGAAGCCATTTCTGACTCTGGTGGGGCTGGAGTAAACCTGAAACACCTTCTAGAAAATAAAAGGGTCTGGGAGTGTAAGAAGATCAGTTCTTTGATGGCCAGTAGCTGGTTGCCAGTTATGTGTTAGGAAGTTCTGGCTTCATGCTGTAGGGCTTTCAGACCGTGCAGCTGTTCTTTCAGACTGTGATGCAGTAGTCAGGTCCTCTTCGCTCTATCTATAGACATTTTCCAGCATATAACTGGGGAACTGAAGGCATTTTGAGCTGATGTGTTTTTTGTTTTTAAACCAGGAAGGAGGTGTTGAGGGTCCATGAGAGATTCCCCTTATGATGTTGATACCAGTGATCCAAGAACTGCTGATCCTCTCCATTCGTCCTCCCAGAGGTAAATGGGTGTGTATTTTTGTGGCTATGTGCTTCCCAAAGCCCACAATGAGTTCCTTTTGTTTCATTAAAAAGAGAGCTAGATTGTTCTCATCACACCACCCAACAGTATTGTGCACCTCTACTTTGCAGGCTGACTTGTCACCGCTGGTGATAATTCTGTCATCTTCGAATTTTGAATTAGTATAGAGCCTCCTACATATAATTCTGGGACAACATATATTTTGTGAAAAAATATACTTTAGTTATATTAAAATGAGTGAAAAAATTAGCACAACATGGTCATGATTGAACAAAACATGGCCACCATTTAAAAAATTGTGTTAATTTTTGAGAACAATACCATCCTTTTTCATGCCTATGTCATGTGAGGTGTGGAATTTGTAGAAAGAAAGCATGAAGCTCCACTCCTTACATCAACCCTCAATGGGATAAGCAAACTGTCTGAAAATGTATGGATGAGAACATACGAATTCATACAAAATGGCATCAATTTCCCAAAACATGAGATAGCTACAAATTGTCAAGAGACTGTATTGTAGGGTACAATACTCAATTGTGGTACTGTGTTGCTGTTCAAAATAAATAGGTCCTGTAGCAAAAGCATTTCAGAAGCACTGATATATAGCAGCAAGCCATGATGGATGACTCTGTCAGCTGCTCTGATGTTGACATTGATGCATCCAACAAAATAATTCAATGTCTAAGAGCAGCTGCAACCTTGAAATGTCAGACCCTTTCCCATAATATTGTTATGTTTATTAAGAATTATGACCAAAGTGAAGCCATTTTAACCTCACGCTGAGGCTTACTGTGTAATGTTAACTTGATATTTTATTGACAAATGTCCCCATTCATCTGACAGTTTGACTGTCTATTGTCAGAAAAAGAGAAGCAGCATAAATCCAGATCTTTTGCAGTGAGAACTGGCTTAGACAGGATACCAAAGTTTAACAATAGTCAATTAATAAACATGCTGATGTAGTGCTTGTCCATGTGTTCTCTAGAGGTTCTGTACCAGAGGGCTATGTTCCCATCACTATGCAGATGGCAGAGATTCTAGACTCAGAGGATGGAATGAAATATTGATGGACATGGCTGGTGTTTTTTGATTGTCACACTTCTAGTAGTAAGGATGACCATCCAATTTGAGTAAATATCACCAAATCTGTCAAGAACATGTGAATTCATTCCAAAAATCACAATACAGAAATATTTGACACTAATTTACATAGTATAGGGATCATTTGAATATTTAAAACCTTTCTTCAATGTGTGTTGTGAGAAAGTGTGATCAAATATTAAGCGGACAGTCTACTAATACTCTAATGACTGATAGTTGATATGTAGTTGCAAAGTTACTCATAGTTAGTCGAATGTGGTCTATCAAAATAAACTGTTACCTGATATGCAGTCAACTGCAAGTGGACCATTTGTAGGCTGACTCTCAGGAGAGTATTAATATTGTGATACTGCGGCCATGTTCATGCAAGTTTTTCTAAGAAAGCATCTGCCTAAAAACATGAATGTAAATGGATACGTCAATCAAAGAACGCTGAATATGCAACACACCAGCTTGTGCTTTATACAGCATTTGCTTCTGAAGGTAGCCGAAAATCAAAACCAAATTTACGCAGCGTGTTTGGATATGTCTGATTTCCGTGAATCGTTTGGAAAATAAACCATTTTGGTGTCTTATAATGACACTTGAAAACAAAAATACAAGAAACTTCTGAAGCAATGTATCTCTCCAACACCAAACCTCCCTCATGTTCCTGTTGTTATAACCCGTAGTCATTTTAAGGCTATTAAAAAAAAATAATAATTTCCAGGCCCTCTACAGGGCTTCATCAATTCAGTTGAAATGTTCACATAGAGACAGATGGTCAGTCAATAAAAGACTCTTCTGGTTATTAAAGGAAGCAACCTAATAAGCTTCTTTCCAAAGTGACGCTGCATAATTGCCTGTATGTTTAAAGCAGTGTCATTATCTATGTATCTGTCTTTCTGTCTATCATCTGGGTAGGATTATATAAAACACAGCTCATCTGTAAAACCTGAGGTAATACACCACTCTAGGGGTTGTGCTGCTGAAATAATTTACATATAATTACACAGTGATTCTAGGAAGTGCAGAGCTGCATAAAGTACACTGCTTGAGTTCTAATCTGCTGGGAGTTGGTGTTCTGCATTAGAGCTGCTGTACTGAGCACACAGTCCCATAGCGTCAAACCACTCCAGGAAGGCTGATATTTTTTAAGTTAGTTGATAAAACATGGAAATAATTTGGCATAACCCTCATGCTTGAGAAGACAAGTGATTCTCAAGGTCACTGCAGCATTTTTTTTTTCTCGGCCCAAGAGTTAATGCACTTTCAAATATACTTTGATTCTTTCTGGATTCATTTTCAGAAAAAAAAGGTACAAAAGCTGTCACTGGGAAGGTGAATTTTCCAAGGTATACCTTTGTACCTAAAGGATGAATATTGCTACCTAAAGTGTGTCTATTATTACCCAAAAGGTACAAAAATGAACCTTTTGAAAATGGACCGCTCCAGGGAAAGCTTTTGTACCTTTTTGTTTCTGAGAATATTTATCTGTGATATGAATTTATTAAAAGTACTTTACAACACCTTATTCACAGAATACTAGTACTACTTATGATAATAATGTAACACACGTTACTATTTAACAATGTAACGCTTTAAGATTTGAATTCCTCACAGTATTCCATTTTCAAGATATCAGCATCTTATTCCATTTTTTAATGACTAAAAATAAACGAATTAATTAAGAAATTGTCCTTTGGAAACCAGTATCCACTGCTCTTTTTTTTCTCTCTTTGATCACATCTGCACGAAGCCAGAGGTTACCATGCTTGGCAAATGTCATGACTTTCATTTTTTCCACTTTCACTATTTGCATAAATGCGGCGTCGGTGTCATTGATTCTATTAGTGCAGCATGCAACCTGTTTACATAATAGTTATAGGATGCACATCTCTGTATTATATATAGAGCATGATATCTCAGCGTGAAGTCCTGTTGAGCCTTCTGACTCTTGAACTCTATTATCAACAAAACATACCAGCAGCAGTTTCAAGCAAATCCATACTACTTATTTAGTTAGTGGTAATAGACCATGCCAGCAATGGACTGTTTCTAAGTTGTCATGCAATGCCATTTGGTGTTCTTTTTTTTTTTTTCTACTTCACACCAGATCAGTTGAAGGGGTCACTGAGTTGCCTGGCTTCTCTTACCACTGCTGTGCTCATGACCCCATTCCCTTTCTGTCTCTGCATGACCTTTGGATTCCTCTCTGACAAATCAAACTGGAAGTCTGCACATCACCTCAAGCTCAGTTTTGCGCAACATTCAGGAAATAAGGAAGTAAGACTTGCACAGTCACTGCACAACTAGACAATAGCAACTGTCTTTTACCAATATATGTTTGCATTTAAGAATTTATGATAATTGATATATTTATTCAGTTATCTTCAGCTTCAGTGATCTTTGTCTCCAACCTCTGTAATGAATGTGACTTGCTATGCATTGAAAATTGCTGCCTCAAAAAGCTTTTAAACAAAGGTTCCACTTCAATTAAATCACATTCTCATTGGCTCTTATTTTTATATATGAGTGGAGTGGTTCATATGTTTATATTTATATATCTAATTTATACTATATCTTATTCATACATTGAATATGAATGCGATATCAAATTATCATTTGTTCTTATACATGTACATATACTTATTAGGGATGCACGATATTGGATTTTGGCCGATATTCGATATGCCGATATTTTCAAAATAATTTTGGCCGATGCCGATACCGATATCGATATATATACAAATATATACTGATATATTTAAACTTTAATTTTACTGAAGAGAAATCCATGTATCTCTTCTGTACTGATTTTACCATAAATTTATTATTTTACAAATGTAGACAGACATTCACACCTGAAAAACAGGTCAATTATTTCACTTGGAGAATATCGGTTTGGCTCATCGGCAGAAATATTCATATCGGCCGATACCGATAATGGTCATTTTAAGCTTTTATCGGCCGATACCGATATTGTGCCGATATTATCGTGCATCCCTAATACTTATGATATAAAAGTTGTAAATGTTTTGCATTTCTATAGCTGTAAATATATAATATTGTTTACGCTTTATATGCTGTCAGTAAATTCATTATTGTATTGTACATTAATACATAACATACAAAAAAAGTATGGTTTTGTAAATGTTGCACACTAATATCTACATACTACATAATCAAGGAGACCAGGCTGTATTTTCACAAAACATGGCAATTCATAGCTTTTATATTTTGATGAATTGGTGGCAAGTTTGTATGAATGTGTATGATCTCATTATTGTACAATCTGTACAATTAAAAATTAGCAACCTTTTATATAAATAAAATCATATAGGGATTAATTAGAAATGGCCATGTTTTCAAAATCTACATTGTAATAAATATAGCATGGGTTATATTTGAATTAATATTATTTATTGTCAAAATGCAAATCTCTCTCTGTTTTTTCATAGAAAACAAAGAAACAAACAAAAAACATTATTATTATTATTATTATTTTAATTATTATTATTACTATTATCACCAAAGCCATTGTAGACATTTTTTTAAAGACAAAATGTGAAAGACTTTGAAAATGACTGTGACGGAATCAAAAGTGAACCTGAACAGTCTAGTTTTGAATAAAAACACACATTTCAGCACATTTAATTACTAAAGCATGCATATTTCACAATATTGTTTTACAATATGCTCATTTAGCTCATCCAACTCTTCATGCACAGTGCTCCCACTGAAACCTCTCCATCCTTGTGCCCTTAGAGCTCATCAAACACTATAAGTTTCATTGCAGCTCATGTTTTCACAGAGGCAGTAACAACAGGGAAAGAAAGTCCCATGACATCATGACGTGTGAACAAGTGAAAATGCTGTGAGCACACTGATGAGTGGCAACACATCTACAGCTAAAGGAGAAAAAAACCCAAAAAACATTCACTCACATTCTGCCAAACATTCAGTACTTGTTTATTTGACTCAACTTTTGTGACGTCTTTTTCACACTCTAAAAATATGTCAGCCCTGGAACCAATTTGTTTTCCCTTATATTATTTCAGTTAAAATCTTAAACATTACAGAAACTTGCTTAAATGTCAAACAGAACACATCAAACACTAGCAGGTCTTTCCATAAAAATAAATAAATACATTTATTTATGGAATGGAATCTTTTCTCATGTACACCTATTTCCAGATGTAGTCATATATAAAGATTTTAAAAGATTGTGCAGACAACTTTTGACTACAGAGTTTTTGTTTAAAATTGCAAACTTGTGAAAGTAATATCAGACGTCAATTCATGTGTCTCTCAAATGCATTCTCACCTGCAGTTAAAAGCCTGGGGAATTGCTAAAGAACAAGATGCTGTTTATCTCGCTCTTTCACATCTGTTATAAAGGAGAAGGAAATGAGATTCACATTTTTTTATAACTCAGTTTAATTTGCGGCATATTTGTCTAGTGAACCCCTTGAGAAAGCACAACTATATATGAGTAAATAATAGTAAGAAACCAGTAGATTAGAACAACAAGGAAGAAAGGCAACAAAGTGCTTCTTCGTGCAATGAAACAATGCTCAGCTGGAACGGGGGGGCCCAAAATGTGACAAAAAATAAATAAATAATTGTACATTGTACCGGGACCAGCCTGAGCTGTTGATACTAGGCAGGACAGATCCATGCTCTCGTATTGTTCATGCCAAATTGTGATGCTTTCTTCCAAATGTCATATTTCTAGTCTTCTCTCGTCTGGTTTTGCTGAGCCCGTGTGAATCGTAGCCTCAGTTTCCTGTTCTTTGCTGACAGGAGTGGTACTCGGTGTTGTTTTCTGCTGCTGGAGCTCATCTGTTTTAAGTCTCTCAGATGCTCTTCTGCAAACCTCACGTGTAACGAGTTAAAGTTACTGTTCTCTTTCTATCAGCTCAAACCAGTCTGGACATTCCCCTCTGACCTCTAGCATCAACAAGGCATTTTCAATGGATATCTTCTCTTTTTCAGACCATTCTCTTTAAAACTTAAAGATGTTTGTGGATGAAAATCCCAGATCCCAGATCATCAGTTTCTGAAATACCGAGACCAGCCCGACTGGCACCAACAATCATACCACGATCACAGTCACTGAAAACAACTTTTTACAACATGCCTCAAAAATACCTCCCGCAGAACTGAATTGCAATTGATCAAATATGGCAGACATAAAACGTCCTCGGTGTCCTAGCTGCCACTGAGTTGAATAGAATAGTAACAGATAACTCTACACAGATTGTATAGACCTTGCTTTGATGTGGCATATAGTAGTGAACCCTCAGTGTTGTTTTCATCATTGATCCCTCCTCACAGGGCATACATTTCAGCACCAAGGACAGGAGTCCTAACAAAAGCACATGGCAGACTGACAAAGAAGGAGAATCATGCACAGCTGAGAGCACTTCAAGCTCATCAACTCCAGTTACAAAGGAAACACGGGCGGCTTTGCTTGGTGAATAACTTAAATGGGGAATTTTTATTTATTTATTTATTTATTTTTTGCTATTGATGTCTTTCCTGATTCTTTGCCCGAAAGGGAAGACTGAAATATTGGCTGGCGCCGTGTGACCATTTTGAGAGTTTCTTCACAGAGCCTGTACATTTCTATCTTCATAATTGATGTGTCAGTGTGTTCAGCATCAACACAGAAAGAAGACCTGCAACTTTGTATTCTGAAAGAGGTGTTTCCATGTCATTTGGGGGGAAACTTAAGATCAGCTCTGTGTTGTTGTCTGAACTTGGTGAGGCTTTTGCTGTCACAAAGTTTCAATTTTCCCTAAAAAAAAAAAAAAAAAACACCACTAGAAAAAAAAAATATATGTATCATATACAGTGGTGGGTTGCAGTTTCAGTTATTGCTACAAATTCATGCCTAGATGATTAAAAGTTGCGTTGTGATATCTGCGAATGATGATGATAAGTTACAGCCTGTGCCTTGAGTCTTCCAAAGATCTTTCCATTTTGTGAATGCAGGGACAACTAAAATCAACACACTATAAAAAGATAATTCCAAGCTGCATATGCCATAAATAAGACTCCTTTGAATTAATCTGACACTCTGACAATGCAAGCCAGACACAGGATTTCCAACTCAAAAATGCAAATTTTCTGATTATTCCTGTCTCCCCGAGCTAATTAATAAAGGTCTTCTCTAGAGAAACAAACAGTCTTTTTCCAAAAAAAGTAAGAAATAAGATGTTTTTAATTATAAATGCCCACCTAGGTCTCATGTGACATACGCTCATTGAAAAAGTCATGCATCACATAGGTTGAAAGAAGTGCCCAATGTTGAAAGTATGGAGTTGACCAGTTGATTTTTTCACATTAAAACTAAACTTATATCATTAATTACTCACCATCAGGTCATTCAAAACCCATAAGGAACGTGTTCATTTTTAGATAGGTCATATGATGTGTTTTCATGTTTTCCTTTTTATTTAGTATGTTACATAGCATGTATAAGATCTGCATGTTACAAAGCTCAAAGTGTCACACAAAAGGAATTTATTGAATATCTAAAAGAGAAGGCTAATCCTAACTCGCCGAAAATGCCTTGATCAAATTCTCCTTCACATATCTACATCACTATGTAGAAATATTTGAATAATGCTGCCCGAATAGATATATAAAGAAAGAAGGCCTGGTTTCAGGAAACGCAATAGTGTTGTTGACGCAGTGTCTCTATGCAAAAGCAAAAACATTGATTTGGCTTCCAAAAGTGGACACAATTAGGAATCGGTGGTTAGGATTCATTTCAAATACTGTTTCAAAAAAAAAAAAAAAAGAAAACTTGTCAATTTCAATTCGAAATTCTACAAATTTGTCACACATAGAACACGATGCGTATTAATTTATATTTTGTGAAGACATTTTGCAGAACATTAGACCTACTAAATTGAGTCTTCAAGCATTGAGGATGATTTTGTTGTCCTCTCGCCTCTTTAAAAAAAGAAAAAGGAAATATTGGGTCCATCCAATTCTCATATATAGAGAGGACAGAGAGTTCCCTGCAGTAACAGAGGGTTTATCACGGGCTATTCAAAGTTTACTTCAGGGTGTCAGTGGCTCAGTTTGATGCTTTGCTAGCGACTCTAGAGCCACATATTAAAAAGAAGACCACCGATTTCTGTGAACTCAGTGTGCAAGGATCTAAATACAGAGCTTTGTGCTGTGAGACGAAGTTGATGAACTTGACAATTTCCATTCTGAATTTTGCAGTTCGCTCAAAATACAAAACACCTCTCAAAATGCTTGCCACGGATGCGAAAAAAAAAGAAAAAAAAAATCAAACCCGATTATTTTTTTTCATTTTTAATTTTTATGTATTTTTTATTTTTATTTCGGAGGCAGTTTGTGAAACTTGTGAAACTTTCATCCGTCATAAAAAAATTAAGATCAGGTTAGATTTTTTTGCATTTTCGCATCTGTAGCATGCCTTTTGATACGAAAGGATGGTGAATATGAAAAAACTGGAAAATGTATGCAAATATTTCAAACTCTGTGTGCAAAGACCTTTAACGTGATTGACGTAATATGAGGACAGATAAAAAATTTTAATATGCGAAAATTTCAGATAAAATATTCAGACTCGGTGTGCAATGACCTTTATGCTTCAAAATTTTCATAAAGAGATTGCTGTTTACATATCAAGCCTAAATTAAATCCGTTCATCATATAAAATGATTGTGAGTCTTCAGATGACTGGGATTAAATGGCTCAGTTCATTTGGATTTATTTTTTGATCGCTTCACAAATGTTTTGGATGAACAAACTTTCAATGGAGGGACAGAAATCTCTCAGATTTGTTGAAAAATATATTTATCTGTGTTCCAAAGATGGAACAAATTTCTTATTGTTGTTGAATGATATGCAGGGGAGTGACTGATGACAGAAATTTCATTTTGAGGTAAACTATCCATTAAGGACAGTTGTTACTCCTAAAACTTTACTGTGTGTTTGTGGCTGAAGACAAATCCACTACATTTATGTTCCTTGCTAATTGCTCATTTGCATTGATTGACATTTTACTTATTTTTTTTTATTTTTATTTTTTTCTATGGTGGTTTTATGGTGATTTATCATATATTGTTGTTTTATCCATCCTAAATGATGAATGCCTATGTGCGAATACATGTTTAAATCTCCAGTTTAGAGGAGCAGGATTCCCGTGATTACTCTGACATCTCTCATTTTTCTTCAAACACGGCATGTCATTTCTTATATCCAGGAGTGAATTGCACATGAAAAAGATGAGATAAGCCTCAGGGAGCACAAAGAAATAATTCTCTGCTCACAGGCAAAAAGGTCATTCCATGAGAACTGCCACAAACACTTTGAAATGTCAATGGAAACATGAGGTGTCCTTCAGCTTCCACATCTCCAGTCGACTGCATCAGAGTGTAAAAAAAAAGAAAGGTAATCAAATGCTTAAAAACTTGACAGTGAAGACATTCAGATGTACAATGGCATTTTAGTGCAACATGAAATAAAATCAACACTAAAAATACAAAATAAATCTAAGATTACGAGATTAATGTCATAAAAGTTTACTAATTAAGTTGAAGCATTATGAGATTACATGAAGAATAATAAATTATTTACCTCAGGAAAGACAACATTGTAAGTTAAATTAAGCTTTAGAATGTTTTCATTATTGTTTTACTTTAAAAATATTATGACTTAAATCTTGTAATCTTACATCCCTAATCATATTCAATACCTAAACTTAACTAACTTACTAGCTATTAATAAGCAGCAAATCAAAAAGGCAAAAGTCATATTTAATAGATTGTTAATAGCGAGATTTGGACCTTAAAATCAAGTGTAAACAAAAAATAAGTGTAGCCCTTGATTTGGGCATGTTTGGTGCAGTGGTTGAGAAACATCTGAACCAGTTTAGTGCATATATAGCCTACCTACATGTTAATGACAATGAGGTTGAACCTCAGTGAGAGACCTTCTGTTTATTTGGCAAGGAGAAAAAAAAATTAGAGGTTGGAGGCTAATTAAACCTTATACTAATGGAAGACTTAACAGAATCTATAATTTTCAGTGCAATTAACTTGTGATTAATGCTGTGAGCTTCTGAAAGTGGTTGTCAGTCACTGGCACAACACAATAATCAATGTTCTGCCCAAACAATCAAGCCACATTGAGTTGGGCTGTTAATCATGGAAGGAGATCGCTGGGGATCGTAATTACATTATGTTGATTACTGATGTGCTCCTTCTTTTAGTCGGTTGAGTGGAGTGATTAAGTGAGATGTTGCTTTGATGCTGGTTACTGTTTGGCATTCTGACAGTTTGAGATCATGTTGTCTCTTGTAAACTACAAGGGAACAAACTTGATAAAACAGTGACTGCTACTGTTAGACGTTGCTGTCAGTGTCCTTCTCTTTTTAATTAATCCTTTATTGTGTTTCACAGTGTTGTGAAACAAATTTTGAATATCATAAAATGAACAAGCTTGAAACTTGTGGTAACTGTTCTGTGTGACACTTCATATACTACAAACTAATTGAAAAAAAATATAAATATATATATGTATATTATGTTTGCAGGCATTACTTGCTGTTGTTGATAGGCTGCAGGAATCTCCATTCCTGAGGAAAAAAATAAAAATGAATTGCTCAAGCGAGTACCATTAAGGTTAAGTGTTAATACATTTATAATTACATTATAAATACATAATACAAAAACGGTTTTTTTTTTTTTTTTTTACTTTAAATGTATGTACTATGTAGTTACACGGTAACTACATTGTATCAAATGCTTATTTTTGTATAATGTAATTGAAGATGCCTAACATAAACTGATGCCCATGTTCATTTATGATGAATTCACTTAGTTCATTCAATTGATATTTCAATTGTTTTTACAGAACTATTATTTTTCTTATTGTTATATATATCATCATCAATATTTTTTTTTATTGTACATATAAGTGTAGTACATTATTTGAATCTCTTAAGGGACAACTTTTATTTGTGTACACTCATGATATCAACAAAGCATAGTGCTTTTGTAAAATAAAGAAAACAAACAGGGTGCACTTTCAGCCATCTAAGTCTTTCTGAAAGCATCACTAAAATGAACCAAAACTCAGCGATCAACAAATATTCTCTGTTAAACTAATCCATATGAAACCATTGCATGCTATTAATGTGATGATCATCCAGGTGCGATGCAGGAACCTGTAAATGCCCACATCACCTCTGTAAACAAAGCAGCAAGATTCATCAAGTTCGTCTGGGCTACTTAAAATTTTTGGAAGAAGATGCGCTGTGAGGAATAAGCCTTGTATTCACCTCAGTATAAGAATATGATGTGATGCACAGCTTGAGCAGCAGAGGAGATATTTTCTGATTAGTAAGTCATTTACTTTTTATTGTGTACAGTTTGCAAATATCTGCTCAAATGTAGATGTTTATAACATGCTTAATAATAATTTAGTTTTTTAGATATAAAATGTTGTTTTTTACTGTATGATAAAAAATTCTGTATGATACACATTCTGTAGCAAAACACTAGTCTACCACATCCAGTTTTCAAAAGCCTTGTGAAGAAATGTTCTGTGAGGGGTTTATGGCCTTATTCAGTGACCTACAAAAAATAAATAAATAAATAAATTATATATATATATATATATATATATATATATATATATATATATATATATATATATATATATATATATATATATATATATTTTTTTTTTTTTTTTTTTTTTTTTTTTTACTAAACTTGCATTAACCTCTTTTTTTCTCAGAAATGTTGTACATACATGATGATTACAAATTATTGGAGCATGATTTGTGCTGAATGCAGTGTAATCAGACTTTAACCATTAATATGTTTATAAGAAACTGAAAAGAGCAAAAATGTCAGGGCATGTCAAAACTTCTAAAATATAGTCATGCAGAATAAGACATTAATATGTGCTGTATGACAACTAACAAACAGCAAATATGATAGTAATTTGCATGCTAATATGCATCTGCTTAAAAGTGAGAATTAGTCCTTAAACTAAATTGTTACGGTTTATAACCATTATGAACACTTTAATTCTTTTTCTTTTCTCCTTAAAGTCTTAACTCAAACATTAGCAAACATGGATATACATTTCTAGATTAAAATTTGGATATTAAATTTGTCAGTCCCTCTACAGTGCAAATCCACTGGAGTAGCTCATATTCTCAAAGGGAGGAAAATATTAAATTTATATTCTAGCCCCTTGTTCTGTTCTCCAGAGGCTATCAAGTGTAAAAGATGTCCCTGCCTGTGAAGGTCCTGTCACGTGAATCAGGGTGTCAGGGCTTCGACACACCTTTTAACAAAAGCGTCATGCGCCGTTTGACTTCCACATAAAAAGCATTGCACATAGCGTGACTGAATGGCAATTTTTTGGGTCTCTTGGTTTCATGAAAGCAGATGGTGTATACATGTACTTTAAGCAGTCAAAATTGTGCATGGAAATGAGAGAGTGTATCTAAATTTGAGTTGAGAAAATAAAAACATACTTTCTGTTGCTGTGATACATCACAGAAAGAAAGTAATGAAAGCTAGTGGGAAACTGGGCCAACACATTTAAACTTGGAGCATTGCCTTGCAATAGCTGACTTGCATGCATTGCATGGGTGTAATGCTACAGCTTGACGCTTTGCTGCATAGAGTGTAATTCATTAATGAATGATGAAGAGCATCATGTGAAACGATCTATGTACAAAAAATAAACGGTGATCACATCACTAAAACAACATGGACCAAAATGAAATTTTCAGACATGAAAGAGCATTGCACTTGAAAGTTTACTCATTGAATTGTGAAGCATGTTCTGGAAATATTTAACTTTTGTTGGTTTGTGAGCTACAATCTATGTTCTTGTGTGTTCTTCAGTGTCCTTCAGAGAGCAGCGAATTCTAATAAATACACTGTTTAAATTCCACTGCCAACCAACCAAACTATATATGAATCATGTATTTTTGTGTATTTAATATTTTGATTGCATTTTGTTTTTCAGTGTCCTTGTTGCAAATGTTACATACACTGTTAAAAATGTATTGTATTTTTACAGGAAACTGCTGGCAACTAATTGCCGTGAATTTACAGCAAACAATATGCAAGAAACATACTGTTGATTTAATACAACACAATTCTGTGTTTATACAGCAGTGTTGCTGTGATTACAGTAGAATTAATACAATAAAATGTTGTATTTTGTATTGTTGTCATACAATCCTCAACAGTGGTGACAATCCCGAAAAAAAAGTTGCAGCAATGCATGCTGGGAGCCATGAAACATCACCATTGTTGTGTTTAATACGCCAAATGTTGATGTCTGTGAGTGTATAAATAATCTAAACATGTTTTTAACAAAAAGTTAACAAAAACAATATTTATTCACTGTTAAACATCAGTGTACCAATCACAAAGGTGTTTCAAATTATTTATTTTTATTTAAGTTGGGTCATTTAGACCATTTTAGTGAAAGTCAGTTGGTTGTTATTAAAACAGACTTGTTGATCTGCTTTATGTATGCCGAAATGTTTTCTGAAAATAACTGCAACTGCAGAAAAAAGTATTGCAGCAAAAGTTGAGGGTCTAGAGCACAACTGAAGCAAACCCTGATCTCTATGATGGTGATCTCAAAAAAAAAAAAAAAAAACATTTTAATTAAGACATCAACATCGTAACCTCTGTGAATTCTCAATAAGAACATCTGTAGATGCATGACAGAAATAAAATCATTCTGGTTAGTATTACTACAAGTGAAGCTGGTAATGCTGTTTGTGGAGTTGTTTATTCAGATCTTGAGAGATTTAAAGTCTTGTATCTTCAGTTCACCTAAGACTGTGGCTGAAGAAAGTTGTAGTTTGTGTTATTATTTCTCTTTCTTTCAGTGCTTGTTCACAGCAGGTGTTTGAATGACTGAGAGAATGTTGCAGGAACATTTTACTAACCTTAAAATAACATTATACTAATATGGAAACTGGACCTTTTTATGTTCTTGGAATTGTACAAATCAACGTTCCTAGAATGTTGAATTTTAAAATCAAAAGTAAGTTGAAAGAATGTTTGAGAAACATCAAACCTTTTAAAAAGTTTATTTTAGCGTTAAGAAAACTGGACTTTTTATGTTAGAAAGAATATGAAAGTACCAGTTTTAATGCTATCCCACAATGCTTTGTGGTGTCTGTAAAATAATGCTTCTACAGTGTAGTTACAATAATATTACAGGACTGTCCATCAGTTTCCCATCATGCATTTGCATTTACAATAAAAACCATGAATACAGTGTATTGTTGTAAAATATATTGTAAAATTACATCAATTGCTAACAGTGTACTTCAAATAGCAGCATGATAGGTATTGACCTAATTATGCAGCATGTTTAATTCATCGCTGATAAAATGTATAGCTTGAATGCACAAGTCACTTTAGATAAAACTATTCTCCAAGTGAAAATAAACCCATTAACCTTATTTTGCATAAACACATCTTAAGTGACAGCCTGATCAAATATGTGTTAAAAAAAAAATAATAATAATTGCACAATATGTAAAACTGGAAGATCAAATTCAGCGCTCCACGCAGTGCGCTCTGGTTGTATCCTGCACATATGGGCGAATGGTGAGTCATAGGTCATTTTAGTATTTCATGCATGCAGGAAATGTTCATATCTTGGACAGCATATGTACTAAATACAGCAGAAATACTTGGTAGGATTGTGAACACAGCCTGAGAGCAACTCTGTGTGCAGATTGTGAAGGCTATGAACATATTATTCACACTGCAGATTCACTCACACCAAAGCAAAGCTGAGGAGAGCACACCTGCATGCTGCTTCAGATAAGACTCACATATGAAATTGCAATACTGCAGTCATGAAGCAGCGGTGGCATACTTTGATTCTTATTTTCTTTTTTTCTTCTGCTTCTCTCTCTCTCTCTCTCTCTCTCTCTCTCTGTCTCTCTCTGTTGTGTATAAATTAGTAATCAAAGGTTCATTTTCAGAGTCACAAAAGTCTTGATTAATGAGTGTAAATTTCATTAAAAAATTAATATATATGTTGAAGGACAACGTGGATCCATTCCTCCATTAATTCTCCAAACCGCTGGACCTACCCAGCTAACAAAAACATGTTCTAAGAACGTTTTGCTAACTTTTCCTTTTAAATTGTAAAAAAAAAAAAAAACAGAACATACTTGGCTATTCCCTAATGCATTTCACTCTGTGCAGAAATGTGTCAGGCTGTAGTGTTACATCCATGCACTGCACGCAAGTCAACCATTGTTGCTTTGGATGTTTTGCTAAAATGTCCTTTTAAGTTGTGAAAAAGTTATGAAAGTTATAAAAAAAAAACACTTTTTCTCAATATTCTCTGAATACTTAAAATGTAGTTTTCTTAAATGCTTGAAAGAAAGAGAGTTTTTTTTTCAAATATAATGAGAAAGTTACATTTGAATTTTCTGTGATCCCTCTTATAGTAAGTGATAATGATTTTAAAACTGTAGATAAGTGTTGAACAAAAATGCTTCAGAATAGTGATGCATGAACAATGTTCAAATATATATATATATATATATATTTTTTGTAACACATTATACAAACTTTGATTAATAAATCATTAACAAACATTAAATAATGCATAATCGATCATTAGGTAATATATATTCAGACATAATATAATATGGTTGTTAATGTTTGCTAATAAACTCATTAAACATTAGATAATGTTCAAACATCAAATTAAACTTTCAATTCCACATGATCAAGCACTTGTTCTTAGAAAATCTACAAATGATTTTAACAGATGTTATAAAATGATATGTGGCACGTGACATGACTTTGTGATCATGCCATCAGACCACCCAGAGCCATATGTCTTGGACACTCGATTGAAGAGAGGGGCGGAGCTGTCAACTGATCACCACCTGGTGGTGAGTTGGATCCGATGGCGGAGGAGGAAGCTGGACAGACTTGGCAGACCCAAACATACTGTGAGGGTCTGTTGGGAACGTTTGGCCGAGCCCCCTGTCAGAGAGATCTTCAACTCCCACCTCCAGCAGAGCTTTGACCGGATCCCAATGGAGTCTGGAGATATTGAGTCCGAGTGGACCATGTTCTCCACCTCCATTGTCGCTGCGGCTGCTCGGAGCAGTGGTCGTAAGGTCCCCTTTGCCTGTTGAGGCGGCAATCCCCGAACCCAGTAGTGGACACTGGTAGTAAGGGATGCCGTCAAGCTGAAGAAGGAGTCCTATCGGGCCTGGATGGCTTGTGGGACTCCGGAGGCAGCTGACAGGTACCGGCAGGCCAAGCGGACTGCAGCCCGGGTAGTCGTGGAGGCAAAAAATCGGGCCTGGGAGGAGTTTAGTGAGGCCATGGAGAAAGACTATCGGTTGGCCTCAAAGAGATTCTGGCAAACCATTTGACGCCTCAGGAGGGGGAAGCAGTGCCCTACCAACACCGTTTACAGTGGAGATGGGCACCTGTTCACCTCAACTGGGGATATCGTCGGGCGGTGGAAGGAATACTTTGAGGATCTCAACAATCCCACCAACTTGTCTTTAGTTGAGGAAGCAGTGGCTGGGGACTCGGAGGAGGACTTGTCCATCACCCGGGCTGAAGTCATCAAGGTAGTTAAAAAGCTCCTCGGTGGCAAGGCACAAGGGGTGGATGGGATCCGCCTTGAGTACCTCACATCTCTGGATGTTGTGGGGCTCTCTTGGATGACACGCCTATGCAACATTGCATGGTGTTTGGGGACAGTACCTCTGGACTGGCAGACCGGGTGGTGGTCCCTCTTTTTTTTTAAGAAGGGGGACCGGAGATTGTGTTCCAGAGCAAGCTAGTGTAAGAGGTCTTTACACACACACACACACACACACACACACACACACACACACAAACACAATTGCATAATAAATTAAAAGAAAATAGAATACAAAAAGATTACAAAGGTAGTTAAATTTTTATTTATTTTTTAAGAATAGAGTTAGAATTGTGAATGTTAAAGTTAGAGAGTCAAATAACAATGGAAGAGATGGGTTTTAATCCAATTCTTGAAGATGGCTAAGGACTCAGCTGCTCGGATTGAGTTGGGGAGGTCATTTCATCAGGAGGGAACATTTAATTTCCGTAAAAGTGACTTTGTGCTTTTTTGGGATGGCACAATCAAGCGACGTTCACTTGCAGAACGCAAGCTTCTAGAGCACATAAGTCTGAAGTAACAAATTTAAGTAAATGAGTGCAGAGCCAGTGGTAGTTTTGTTGGAAACATCAATCCCTTAAATTTTATGTGAGCAGGTATTGGAAGCCAGTGAAAATTGATAAACAGAGGGGTGTCGTGTATTTTTTTTTTTTGGCTCATTAAAAATTGATTTGCTGCCGCATTCTGGATTAATTGTAAAAGTTTGATATAAATATCTGGAAGACCTGTCAAGAGGGCATTGCAATAGTCCAGCCTGGACAGAACAAGAGCTTGAACAAGGAGTTGTGCAGCATGTTCCAAAAGAAAGGGCTTGATCTTCTTGATGTTGAATAAAGCAAATCTGCAGGATCGGACAGTTTTAGCAATGTGGTCTGAGAAAGTCAGCTGATCATCAATCATAACTCCAAGGCTTCTAGCTGTTTTTGAAGGAGTTATGGTTGATGTGCCTAACTTGATGGTGAAATTATGGGTTTGCTGGAATCACAAGAAGTTCTGTCTTGGCAAGGTTGAGTTGAAGGTGATGGTCCTTCATCCAGCAAGAAATGTCTGTTAGACAAGCTGAGATGCGGATAGCTACCGTTGGATCATCAGGATGGAATGAGAGGTAGAGTTGAGTGTCATCAGCATAGCAGTGGTATGAAAAGCCATGTTTCTGAATGACAGAACCTTATGATGCCATGTAGACAGAGAAGAGAAGTGGTCCAAGAACTGAGCCCTGAGGCACCCCAGTAGTAAGATGTTGTGACTTGGACAACTCACTTCTCCAAGATACTTTGAAGGAACTATCTGATAGGTAAGACTCAAATATTGAAGTGTGGTTCCTGAGATGCCTTTTGCCAGGAGGGTTGACAGGAGGATCTGGTGGTTAACCGTGTCAAAAGCAGTGGACAGGTCAAGCAGGATAAGTATTGAAGATTTGGATTCCGCTCTTGCCAGTCTTAGAGCTTCAACAACTGAGAGCAAGGCAGTCTCAGTTGAATTTCCACTCCCGAAGCCAGATTGGTTGCTGTCAAGGAGGTTGTTGTGTGTGAGAAATGTAGGGATTTGGTTCAACACAGCTCGTTCAAGTGTTTTTGCAATGAAAGGAAGAAGGAAAACTGGTCTGTAGTTCTCTAAAAGAGATGGGTTGAGGGTGGGTTTTTTTAAGTAGTGGAGTTATACTGTATAAGCCTGTCTAAATGATGAGAGAAAAACACCACTGTGGAGGGATGTGTTGATGATGTGAGTGCAGGTACAACTGCAGGAGAAATGGCTTGAAGGAGATGAGATGGAATAGGATCAAGCGTGCAAGTAGTAGGGTGATTAGAAAAGATGAGTTTTGAGACTTCTGCCTAATGTGAGAGTTAGACGAATTGTTAATTGTTAAGAGTGGTGCAGAAAGTATCAGTAGAACTGTTAGCATCAAAAGATTTACAGAACAGTTTAAGGGAAGGAAGTGTAGATGAAACCATTGCAGATAGCCGGGAGGGTGAAAGTGTGCGTAGGTTATTTGTTATTTGTATTTGTCTGGTCACATTGCATAATGCTGCATCGCAACCAGTGTAGATGGTATCACTGATTATCATCTTTTGATGCATTGCATTGTGCCACTCACATCTATTGAAGACACAGTGTAATGCATGAGACAGTGAGCCACAGCCTTCGATTCGTATTGTATCGCGTGAGCTACCAAAAAACGTGGAAAACCAATACATATGAAGCTGCATATGGGATGCTAATAGTTAAAAGTATCAATTTTTTAATCTCACAGCATTATAAAATCATTTTGAAGTCATGACATAATATTGTGCAAGGAAATGTGTGAAACTCTTATTGGAAACACTGGCCCTGTAAACCAAACTTTGTGTGAAAAGGAATAAAAGTACTGCTAGAGTTCTCGTGTTCATTTCAATTGGAAACTGCAGTGAATTGTATTTTTATTTTGTAATGTTTTGGAGCTTTGCAGAAATGTAAGTAAATGTACGTATTTCTAATGAGCCGAAGTAGCTATGTGAACAGTAAGTGAATGAAAGTTACATATGCTTTAGACAGTCAATGTGACAATGACGAGCACTGTGGCGTGTTTACAGTAATTTACATGTATATGTAGGGCTTGCTGTTGAAATTAAGGGTTGTATAGAGTAGCATCCATATTTATTCAGCCAAACAAATGTATTCATAAAAGTGCATAGTTTTATTAAATTTGTAGGTAATTTATTATATTAATTAATTAATTAAATAAATTGTGGTGTGTGTTTTTTGAGCAACCTTATCAATGCTCTTGCAACCACTCAGAAAACCCTAACAACCACAAGCCAGTTGCAGTTCAGTTCATGAAAAGAACAGCCAGCATTACAACATCTTCATTAGTTTTATGTTTCGGCACATTGCTACAGTTTGCTAATGTGATCAAAATGACAGTGCAATCTTCCTCAAACCATCACAGTGCACTCAATTATTACATCCATTGGCCCTAATATTGTTCAAATGAGGGAAATCATGGAAAAATAAAGCAGCTGATAGTGCTTGCTGGGCGTTAGGGTAGGTGGGAAGAGTGTGGGTGGTGACCTTGTGCAAAGATGATCTGCGCATATGCTTGTGTTTGTGGAAAGAGTTGGGAATTAAGTGAGATTGAGGGCAATTCTGCTCTTTTTTTGTACCAGCAGGGGGTACTATGGTTCTCTCGAAATGCATATTCTTATTACACACTTGCCCAGCTGTGCCCATGGAAAACATTGTGGATTTTGCCAAGCACAAATAAACCTTACAGCACCAATTCACAGCTGTGCTGGGCCGAGGCATGGAGTCTCAGTCCTCTCCGTCTGCTCAGTGACCACTCCAACTGAACTCTTTTTTCACCTAATCAGATGTAAACAAAAGGCCACGGTTCAGAACGCACAGATGTAGTTGTTGCATATCATCTAGCAAAAAGAGACACGTGTCATAGAGTTTATTTCTGCAATCAACATTTTACAGATTTGGATTGTTGTTATGGGGAAAGTGTGCCATACTTCATCCTATCCCAGTTTCTAGAGGCTTCAGAGTCTTCCTTTAGATTTATCAATTTGTAGGTTGATTCTCTTGTAAAGTTTAAACAATGCACTTTTTATATACAGTCATACTTAACCCAACACAACAAAATAATAAGCTCAGTTCCTCTTATTTTTCTTCTCCCATGTACAGTGTATATGGTAAAACCCACTCATTACCTAAAATTTAAACTGGAGCATTGAAAACACTCTTCAGTCCAAACTAGCAGCTACAAATACATCTGAAGCCGGATGAGAAAGTCTTGAGAATTTCTGACGCAGATGGAAAATTTCAGGCCATGCCAATCACATTTCATCTAACCCACTTGAGGTAGCTGCTTTCAATCACCTGTCTCTCAGCGTGCACATTCACTCTTTTTATTTGTATTTTTTAGAATTAACCATATAACTCAGTGTTCTGCCATGCACAATATGCAACAGTGCAACAACTGCATGCATATTTGACAGTGTCTGAATATCTACATTGTGAAAGGATTGCACCTATAGAAATGAAACCCACTTACATTAACAGATAGACATCATTTTGCTCTAAGTAATGTATAAGCTCCTTAGTGTTATCATCGCGTTTCCTGCTTAACTGATGTTAATGTGATTTATGGCTGGATGAGTAGAGCTACTCTAGATCTATCTGACAGAAGCAGGATTCTGTGACTCGGTCATGTGCATGTCAGTTTCAAAGTGTTCAGTGACCCATTTTATGCTTATCATGTTTTAGTATATAGATAGCATTGCTAGACTAAATTTAATGTAGGAGCTAGTTCAGTGCTTTTCTATAGATTCAGTTTCAAATATGGAAAGAAGCACAATTGTAACTTTTTTTAGATTATTTGTTTCATCTGATAACATTTTTATTTGTCTTTTATTAAAGACCACCAGTCCCAAGAGCACCATGTTATGATATAAAGATACATTAGCATGTATAGTACTATATTATTCACTAACCACCCCAAGTCCTACTTGACCAGACGCTATTGCAACTGGCATTGCGCTGCGTCATGCATACTAAAATGAGCTCATTGCCATTCTTTTCAGCACAACATAGCATGAGATATTCACAGAAATTTTAGTTATTTGTGTTGCACACAGGGCCACTTTAGGCAAAACACTGTCGTGCCGCCTCCACTTCACACTTATAATTAAACATGATCTTTAAGATGCACATGAAAGGCTGGATATTTTGTTTATGTATTTGCAAGCCTTTTATATATATAATAATCATGTGGCCTTTTAAAGTGTTTTGCCTATATATAAAACCTTGAATTAATGTTTTAGTATTACTTAATTAAGCAAGATCGGACATGTACCATGCCTGGTATCAATATGAGCTTAAGAAATTACATTTTCCTATATGTTAATTTACGTTATATTTTGCCAACTTGAAGAATCTTGAAGATTGTTCTCTTGCATAGCCAATCCTGTTTCATATGCAAAACACTCTGCTTGAGACAAATGATCGTAACATTTCCCTCCAAAGCTTCCATTCCTCACTGGCTCACTCAAATCCTTTTTCAAGGGTTTGGTTTCCTCACACTTTAAAGGTCACTGATCACAAGATCAGGCGGTTCTTTTAGATTCTGAGAAGAGAAGGATGCTGAGCTAGAAGTCTTCTAAGGAGCCCTAAGATTGTGCCCATCTGCGGCCTTGTCTTTCCATTCACCAAAGATCCTCAGACTTCAGCTGGTTCTCTCTCATCAAGGCAACATCAGCCAAGATCAGCTGGAGCCTTTGTCTCATTGTTTGATCAATTCAGTATCCCCATTCCTGTGTGTAAGAAACTGAAGGTTTGCTCAAGGCCACCAGTCTGCTGAATCTCAAACAATATGATAACTTCTTGCATTCCTGTACTCTGTTTAGGCTCTCCTTCCATTGCTTAAATGTATGCTTGTGTGTGTGTGTGTGTGTGTGTGTGTGTGTGTGTGCGTGCGTGTGCGTGTGTGTGTGCGGGTGTGTGTGTGTGTGTGTGTGTGTGTTAGAAGAGTTTAAGTGTTTAGTAAATTTAACTAAGTCTTGCTTGAGTCACACTCAAAGTTGTATGTTGTTTTGCTCATAATTGGAGTCCCTAGTAGTATTGTACAATAAGGATGTTATTCTATATACCCCGGAAATAAATATTTCTCAAAATCAATAAACCATTAATACCTGGAATATATTGGGAGAACAGTTTTGTTGATTGAACGAAAATTTGGTAACACTTTACTTAAAGCCTTCATGTGTAATGCACTATAAAGGGTTATTAAAGGGTGTAATGCATTATAATCATTCACAATGTGCATTGTAATACATTATATCCTAAATAATTATAACTGAATTCGAAATGCATAGTGTAACAATGAGTAGTTAGGTGTTATAATGTATTAACTGTTGTTACAATTATTCATGAGATTGTACATTGGATTATAAGGTGTGTTAAAAGGCATATTCAATGCATTAAAACTACTTTATAATGCATTATACTACATAAAAGCTTTTACTAGTGTTACCAAAAATTCTATTAGCTTATCCAAATATTTAGAATTAATCATAACATATTATGATTAATTATTAACATTTGCCATCTGAGCTAATTTTCTACACCATTAAACTCAACATTCGTTTTACCAGCCCTAAATTACATTGTTTTCTCAACCGATGGTGCTGTTTGGCCCACGGGGGCATTAATCATAAGACCTATATGTTTTGCGACTGACTATGGTGTATATGAGAATGACGTAAAGTCATAATGTCCAAAAGATTTAACACTCGACCCCAGGCAAAAGTTACAGCCTTATTAGGCCATCCATGCATAAAGTCCTTATTAAACAGTAGTCACATTTCTTTTCCTGTTGCTGACCATATTAAAAATGTTTCTGCAGTTGTGTGCTAAGATGCTCCGAACATGTGGCTTGTTATTTTCCAGAAGTGGGACACACGACGGTAACCTGCTTGACAGCCAGCGTACTGCATCCAGAGTTTGATGCTACCAGATTGTGTCCTGATAAGTAACACTTGAAAAACAAGCTCTCCTCCAAACCATTATATACGCAAGTCTGAATTATTCATCTTGGAGTCCGTCATGCTGTTTCAGTGGTTTGTGAAATGATTGTTATTTCGGGAGGGACCACTGGGTTTTGCACCTTACAAGTATTGATGTGAATATGCTCTCCCTGAGCAATCCCGCTAAAACCTTAAAATATGTAAAGTATCATTCAAATGCTACATGGGCTATACTCTCCATTTCAAACCTAAATGACTTGGGAGATTGTTTCATAACATTAGCACTCAGAAGATATTATTAGAAAGCAGATTAGATTTTAAATGAAACATGGCCATGTGCCTTTTTGTATTGTTGTCTCGTTCATGCCATAAAATTGAGATAATTCTCTGGGGTGTTGAAAGGCTAATGAAGGCATCATGCTATTATATTCATGTCAGCATATTTGGCTGATTGCAAAAAAAAAAGTCTAGACTCATTTAATCATGTTATGATAATTTGGGCAGAGATATATCAGTTTTATCACAATTACTATTTTTCATTGGGGTTAGTGATTTAAATTGTTTGTACTACGGACACAAATCATCCTCAGAAAGAAAAGATGTCCCATCACTCTTCATACTGATCAGATTGGTGGATGATTAAGCATGCAATGGAAAAAATCCCATAGACCATATAATGACTAGCATGAGATTATAAATTCTTACACATTGAATTAGAATGTAATTTTTACACTAGTGACAGTGTTTTGGTTGCACCATTAACTTTTAAGCTAATAGGTTAATGTAACTTGTTGTCCATTTATCAAGTTTATTAACTGCCCTGAACTTGATTTATACTAGTAGAAATGCACCCAGAACTCCCTGTCAACCTCCTTGATATAACCCCCTGAGAGCTAGCCACCACATTAGCTTATAAGTGCACAAAACAAATGTCAATTGCCAACTGATCTGCGACATTAATATTTATGCACATGAAGAAAAACTAAACCCACCTAATTGTACAACTGTATATCCCACACTCTATAATTTAATCTGGAATAGTACTAAAACAGAATGTATTTGACAGTTTCACAGCCTCAGACTCCGTGATGTGCAGCACTACAGGTGCAATATTGTTTTTGCTGCACAATAAAAGGCTGATGACTGTTTTCACAATGACCTTTAACGCTGTGAAATCCGCTGGGTCTGCATCAAAAATCTTTATTTTGTGCGAGTAAACACAAGTTGATAGCTGTTAGTACATGAGAAGGAAATCCTATTGAGAAAGTTTGGCCTTTAGAAAGATACCTCTCTCTGAGGAAAATGTTTAAACTGAGATTACAAAAATGAGAAATAACAAAGGCGCAGATCTCAAGATATTCACCAGTTATATTGCACATTTAGAAAGGTCATGATATTCTATAAACATCAGGATTGGGAAGGGCTGGTATGGTTATAGGCTTTCTTGCTGTTTTCAAACTGTCAATATCTGTGAAGGGACATTAACCCCTTACTCGTATCGGTGTGGAGCAGAGACTGTGCTCTGCAGCGTGCATGAACTTCTAACTTCTCAACTGCATGATGCCTGAAATCATTGTTGATTTGGAATAACATTTAGAAATTTTCAGTCACAGTTTATTTTAATGTGTTCTTGTTACAGTGTAATTACTCAGGTATTGAATAATATCTATTAACAATATGTGGTAATATTTTATAATAAGTTTAGAGTAATAAAGTAGATCATTTGCAAACTATTAGTTTATAGTTAACACATAATTTACAAGCCGTAGTTAATGCATTTATAGACAATTAGTGGGCACTTGGTGACATTTTCCAATTTTCCGTGACCTAAAGTGGGATCTATTTCCGGTTCATATGTTTTTAGCAAAGCATTATCTAAGTAGTTATTATGAGCTAATTAAACAATGATAATTGTGTTAATTACAGTGACAATGAATGAAGAACTCACTATTGTATAGTGAGTATATATGAGTCTATTAATGTATTAACAACTGTTTATAAACTGTTTATAAACTGTTAATTAACTATTATTATATAATCAACTGAAACTCTTATTAAATACAGTTTAAATACTGAATCGCTACATTATATTTTCCAGCGACGAGAGGATAAAATCACTGTTTTTAAGTAAACTCACTCTAAAGAGAGAAAAGCACAGGCGCGCATACACGCAACTTCCATCTCCCCCCCCCTCTATATCTCTCTCTTTCTCTCTCTCTCTCTCTCTCTCTCTATCTCTCTCTCACTCTCTCTCTCCTTCAATATTAGTGATTTTTAATGAATGGGAGGACTGTCCCCCCTCAGAGTCTATGGTGGTTATCGCCCTGACCAGACAAGAAAATATGTTGTGGTACTATAGTTCAGTCTATAATGATACGACGTTAGCAAATATTAGTGATTTTTTACATTTCTTTGAGTAACATGACCATTAATATGAACTCACAATTGAATCTAACATAAAACAAATGATTTTTTTTTTGTTAAAATCTTTATTAATGCCAATTTTATTTTTACATTTATGTGTCTTTTTGTTTGCTCAGGCAGCCTTGAGCCCAATAAAATTCATACCCCTTTGTTTGAAGTGTGGTCCCAAAAAATCTTTGTTTGAAGGGCTGTCTGGCCCTTCTCCTTACCCCTATCCCTCAAACCAAAAGAGAATCGAGACACCACTACCCCTTCACGTGAACGCGCGAAACAGCGGGGTAGGGGAAGGGCTAAGTGGTAAAATTTGGATAAGGCCTTAGTGTTAGTTGCTTGAATTTACACATAACTTACTGTTATAACTATATATTAAATACTATAGAAAATACACATGTAACAAGGACACAGATTATTGATTTCTAAAGCACTATACAATATTTGTATGTATTTTTCTGCTATGACTTATAGTAATAATGCAGTAATAAAGTACTTATAAAACATTTTTGCAAATTATTAGTTTATAAAAAATGTATATCTACATTGTTAATACATTAATATGCTAAGAATGAATGGTGGGTTCATTGTCACTGTAATTTTAAAATTATTGTTTAATTAGTTGTAAAGAGTTAATGTGTTTTTATTATTTGTTTTTTATTTATTGTATTCTAATGTATTTTATGCATTGCTTATATTTGCATATACAAGAAAATACGAAATATTTGTCTAATTATAGACACTCTACATTTTTCTGCCTATACATTTGTGTGTGTGTGTGTATTCATAAAACATAACAAAGGTATAAATAAAATAAATAAATAAACAACAACAAAAAAGTTTACTTTAATGTTTAATTAATTAAATAATTATTTACTGTCTTTCTGTACATTTTTAATTTCATGTCTAAAATTATCCAAACACTCAAGACTTCCACAAACTTGCATTACACAAGTAATATTCAGAATGAGAGATATATTTATCACCAAGAAGTTTAAGGTGCAAAATTATTCAGTAAAAATATCTTGGTGTGCATAAGTTAATGCAACACCTACAAGCTGAAACTACACCTGCCACTTGACAAGGCTGCAATGAAAAAAAAAAAAAAAGAAAAGAAAAAAGATAAAGATCCGTTCTCATCTTAGCTTTCACTTTATAACATGCATTTAATTATTTGTCCTTTTCCATAGGGCCATTCTGTCCATGTTTATTTGTAAACCAGGACCACAGTTATGCACCAACATAATTTGCATAATTGGTTACTTGTCAGATGTGTGAACTGCTCATTATTAAGAAGGAGACAGAATGAAAGAAAAGGGACTTGCTAATGTGATGGGGGAAAAAATGGCATATCAGAATATCTCTCAGACAAGGTAACCATAGTTACTGCAGAACCGAGAAGAATAAAACTCCTGTGAGAGTGAAATACATTGGAATTAAAACCCATTTTTCTGAAGCATTGCAAATGACTGGTAAAGTGACTTCCCATTTGAGATTGAATATTGAAAGCTATTGGATGTCTGATTGGCCTTGTTTTTTTTTTTTTTACATGTGCATCTTTGAAAGGAACATGACAGTCATGACATTCAGTGAGAGTCTGTCATCATTGATGATAAATGATGGGTGCAACCCTGTATTTCAGCCTTGAGGGAAAAGTGCACAATATTGGTTTATGAGGTACGGAGTCCAACACTGGGATACTGTTCATTCACTGTGTCTCACATTATGCTGTGTGGAGGAATGGCATCTGACAATACTCTGTTCTGCAACCACAACAGCAGTTGTAGTGTAACTAACTTTTATGGTAGTTCTAGGGAGTGTGTGTTTTTCAGTGGAGTACACTTTTCTTCCAGTCTATCCATCTCCAGTATTTAGACTAGCTGTACTCTGTGTCGCACACACACACACACACACACACATGTTTGTTTTTGTGTAAAGTGTGTTCATCCCATAGGTGTAATGGTTTTTATTCTGTAGAAACTGTATATTGTATGGTCCTTCACCAACCCTACACCTAACCCTAACCCTCACAGGAAACTTTGTGCATTTTACTTTCTCAAAAAAACTCATTCTGTATGATTTATAAGTGTTTTGAAAAATGGGGACATGGGTTATGTCCTCATAAGTCACCCTCTCCTTGTAATACCTGTGTCATACCCATGTCATTATACAGAGATGTGTCCTGATATGACACAAAAACATGCCCACACACACACACACACACACACACACACACACACACACACACACACACACACACACACACACACACACACACACACAAATAAATAAAATATAAATAAAGAAATATACATTTGTTGGTGGATTTACTCTTTTATTTTTATTTTTTTTGGCACTAACAGGTCTAATGAACACAATGACCATCATATTTGTCCTAATACATCACATGTAGTTCAAGCCAGGGTTGCAAGGCTCACAGTTTTTCCTTTACCAAACATTATTTGTGGCACACGTCCCATCCAGTTATTGCAAAGAGATTTGTGCTTTGTTACTTTTAAGAAACCAAGGCTGAGCATTCAAATTATATCCAATATATTGCAACATTCAAACAATAAATGCTGTTTTAACACTCTTAAATGTGGTGTGACAAATCATTGCATTTCTCTTTAACAAAAGTTATAGCATGAAATAAATATGCATGAATGAACATTTATGATGAAAAAATACTGAAATGCATCATGTCTCACGTCTCATAATCACCCAATCAGCACTTTAACTGTGGAAAGGCGCCAACTTCAACTATCATCTACCTGAAAAGTATCCAGTTTACACAGATTGTTAATTACCTATAAAAACACTAGAATGAGCTTATATTTGTATGTATACATGATTCTGACATGAAGGCAAGTATGTGCAATCGATTATACAAACATTTCAGTATGATATCTCTCTCTGTACACACACACACACATATTTTATATGTATATATATATATATATATATATATATATATATATATATATATATATATATATATGAGAATAAATGTAATATAATACTTTAAAATTTGAGCTCTGTTTGTACCACATGAGAGGCTCCCTGTATCATTTTACCTTTTAAAAAAACCAAACTATCTGTATTGAAATTGGCATATCGTCTCGGCTAAGACACTAAGCACACTATTGGTGCTTTTCCTTCATGCTGAATCACTTATCAACATCCAACACTGGACACCTCAGTATTTCATGAAGAGAGACGGGTCATATGTGATCTTTGTGGGACAAGGTGCACCAGTCATAGATCCTTACTGAAGTTCAAGTCATCGTCTTGTGTCTGTCTCATCTCCCTTGACAAATTGAGTCGCCATTCTCCACAAGCCTCTCAGCTCTCCACTGCTCCACAGTAATGCATAACGTTCTTTCCCACTTTATCTACAGTAGATTTGGCTCATCACATGAAACAGATTGTCAAGTGAGTTGAGATTAAACTTTTCCATTAGTCAAGAGCGTGAGAAGGGAGGATTGGGAAGCAAGAAGAAAATTTGAACTCTGGGTTAATATGCAGTACTAAAATGTGTGGTTGTGCAGTTAGCAAATTAGTAGTGTCTGCTAAGGCAAGTATCACTATTACTAGGCAAACCCATATTAGAGATGCAATTACAATATTGTCAATATATCACACAGTACAGTCACACAGTAGCAAATGGGGTTGCCAGGTCCCAGGAAAATTTTAAACCAACACCACCATCAAAACACAGTTGACAGCTGCAGGATTCCAATAAAGGGCCTCAAAATAAATTATTTTATTTTATGTAATCTGTGTTTTTAAGTATTATTTGGATGATTTTAACTGTTTAAATGTAGAATGCCTATATTTAAAGGGATAGTTCACCCCAAAATGAAAATTAGCCCATGATTTACTCAACGTCAGGATATCCTAGGCATATCTGACATTCCTCTTTCAGACTGTCACAGAGCTGCCCTCTGTTCCCCCTTCCTAGTCTTTTTTTAGCATTAACACATGAATACATACTTGGGTTTTAAAACTCTTTGTCAGTGAGGTGGAGAGATGGATGATACACACACAAGCACACACATTTACACACCTGTAATTAGACTGTTGTGTTAAGACTGACCACCTGAACACCAAAACCAGTGGACATTTAAGTTTTTCTTATAAACTGTTGGCTATTACCTGGATCAGCATTTATGGTGGCGGCCATCTTGAACTGATTCAAAAAATCCGAAATGATTTTTGTCAGCCTTTTTATACCTTTGCTGTTTTGCATCATGGGGACTATGAGATACCGTGGAAGTATCCGTGGAAAGAGGTGGAAACTGTTCATGAGTTTTTGTATAAAAAGTTCATATACTTTTGTAAATTATTGCTGAATTGGAGTTATGGTATATTGTGCTATTGATATTTGGTGGATTGAAGGAAACAGTGTTACTTGATTTTTAATCCTTTTTATGTGTTAGTACTTCATATTATTTTCATGTGATATATTAAGGCTTCTGAGAAATGGTTGAACCCATGTGTATAAATTCTCATGCAATGAAGCAGTCAGGGAGTCTTTGACTGGGGTGCAGTGAGTGCAGTAACTACTGAGAAATACCCTGATTGAAACATTGTTATACCTGATTGTTATACCTGTTGTACCTTTTTTCTATGTTTTGCGCCTATGAGCACTCTGCACTATTTTGGCTTGGGAAAAAAATGAAATAAAAAGAAAAGCTGGCAAGCAACGTCCTCCATTGAATGTTGCACCTGTTTTTGAAGCCAAAAAAGTGCAAATATAGGGGAAGGGGAGAATGAGTTTTTTGCCCAGCCATATTTGTTTGATCCAGAGTACACCGACCAGGAACTCTGCGAGATGAAGGAGGCTGCAGTGAAGCAACACACACCACAGATGTAGTTCATGTGGTTTCCCTATAAACAAAACTTGGTAGTCGCGAGACTACACTCTTTTCCCCGGAGCTTACGTTGTGCCTTCCGCTACGTCTACATCATACACTCAAGCGCCTTGTCATGAACATGCACATGAACATTTTTCTTACAATAATGTATCATTTCACTTTAGAAGACCTTCATTAACACCTCAGAGCCATGGTGAGTAGTTTTATAATGGATGGATGCAGTTTTTTTGCTTTAAAAACGGGCACCATTCACTGCTATTATTGTTATGGTAAACCATGACAGGAGGCTGTTATAACAGGAAACAGTTTATTGAGGCACAAGCAGAGGAGCAGGTAGTGCACTGTGAGTTAATGGTGCTGGAGATAGTGGTGATGATGGGATCCATTGGGGGAGATCACTGGAAAGAGGTAAGTCGAGAGATAGTTTAGTCCTTAGAGTAATCATGCAGGTTAGAAACCGGACGCTGACTGGGTGCATGTGTGTGGTATTTATGTGAAGTGATGATTGCCAGTGGATGAGGAGCAGGTAGGAGTGATTAGTACTCAGGTGAGGGAGTGCGCTGTGATTGGTTGGTGATGGAACCTGGCGTGTCTGTTTTACAGCTTGGAATAGAGAGGACAATTTCTGAAAAAGGGATGTCAGATATGCTCTGAGGGTGAGTAAATCAAGGGCCAATTTTCATTTTTGGGTGAATTTTCCCTTTAATTGTTTAATCTGTATTTTATTTATCTACAGTTACTGTAAAATAAATATTTTTAATCATCATCACTTTGTACAATACACTTTTGGTGAGGATCTCTTTTTATTTTTCTACAAGAACACTGTCTACAGTGTAAAAAAAAAAACCTTTTTGCATTGTTAGAACTTTATTTTCCAATGAAGTTGTAAAAATAATTGTTTTCATTGCCAAAGTTTGTGAGGGGTTTACAGAATTTTGTCTTATCAACATTTTTAATACTAATAATATCAATAAGAAGAAACTTTAATTACAATTGTGAAATGATGCTTGTGATGGTCTCCTGGCTGGCAGAAGTACACAACTGGTTCTTCCCACTGCAATGTGAGTTTCCAGGCATGCTGTGTTACTGCTGCATTGAGAGGAATGGCAAGAGAAATTTCAAAGCTTTCTTCCCGAATGGATTGGCTCTCTGCAGCAGGCCGACTGAAAGCAGGGGCGTCTCGATGGGAGGGAGATGTAGCCGATCCTCAGTTATCTGAAACACAGTCACCCTGCTGGAACAATTTGTTCTAGTGGTCTTCTTCCAGTCACAATAAATGGCATACAGGTTGACAAGCACAGTTTAAGGTTTAATTACTGAAGGACCTGAAACCAGAGAAACCCGAAAACAGTCTGGGTTGACTGCATTTGTGTCACAGAAAAACAAAGAAACTGTTGACGGTGTCAGGATGAGGACAAACCTGCTGCCAATGATGTCTCAAGCATCTCTATTACTTCTTTTCCTTTTTCCTTTAATCTTCTAATCCTGGGAAAACTGTTTTTGTTCCAGTTCCAGCTGAAAAACCAATAGCTGTGACCAGTTATTGATATTGAAAGCATTCATTAAACCAAGTGAAATTAGTAAATTTGACTAGGTTTGACCTGGATTTTATTTTGTTTTTATTTATTTAATGTATGTATGATTGAATCCACTGCTTTTTTTGTTGTAGTAGCAATAAGTTTTTACCAGTAAACTTCTATGATGACTAAAGGCTAGTGGGAAAAAAGCCACAGAAAGCACATGTGTGTAACGAGGAGGCTGAGGTGGTATTAGAATCCATTTACAGAAGTTTATTAGGGAAAAGTCTTAGAGACAGAATCGTTAAACAAGGCAGTCAGTACCGTACTGGCAGTCCAATCTTTCAACATACACAAAGGGAATCCACAAGGCAGAGACGAGTAGGCAGGTTAATGGGTCAAAGACAAACATCAGTCCAATCAGGCTATAAATCCAAAGGGGAAATCTAAGAATTAACAACGTGAAGACAGGCAGAATCGTACTGTCACAGTGTCTGGGTGGTGTTCCCTGGGGTTCCACTAGGTGTCCTCCTTCCCACGGTGTCTGTCACCTTATCAACTTCCTGTTCCCTTATTTTGTCACATTCCTCCTTGTTTGAGTTAATTGATTGTTCCCCACCTGTCTCCAGTTCCCTCATCACCTTCTGTGTATTTATAACCGGTCTGTTTGAGTCTGTGTTACGGAGTCCTTGTTTAATGTCTTATGATTATTCATGTCCATCAATTCAGTCTGGCCCTTGCCTTGTCTCCTTGTCTTGTTTTCATGTTTGGATATTCTGGTTTTGACCCTGCATGGACTGTTTACCCCTTTGGATTACCCTTTAATAAATGACTTACCTGCAATTGGTTCTCTCTCCGTGGTTTCCTTGTATCCCGGCCGTGACAGAAGGACTCCGTCACAGTAGGAACCAGCGGTATGTCGTTTTTCCGTTCCCCAGCCAAGATGGCGGAGCGGCAAACCAAGTACCTTCGGTTGACCGCCCTCCGCCAAGAGGGCCATGAAGTGGAGGCCCTGGCTCAGGTGTTCTGGTCCCTGGCCGAGGGCATGGGTTACAACGATGCGGCCCTAAAGGACTAATTTTATGGCGGGCTGGATGACCCAGTGTCTCAGGAGGAGATGGCACAGTTAGAGACACTGGAATTCTGGGAATTTGTGCGCTACTTACAGCACCGGCTTCTGTGGGATGCCCCAGCCACTCCGGTCTCTTGCGTTGGGGTGGTCGTCAGTCCAGCACCACTGCCCAGGATGGCTACCAGCCCAGCCCCGTTGCATTAAATGGCCACCAGCCCAGCGTCACGAGACAAGATTGCCGCCAGTCCAGCGCCACAACCCAAGAGGTCCGCCAGCCCAGTACCACAGCACCAGATGGCCGCTAACCCAGCGCCAATGCCCAAATTGGCCACCGGTCCAGCGGCACAGTACAAGATGGTCGCCAGCCCAGCACCACAGCACAAGATGGCCGCCTGTCCAGAGTCATGGCCCAAGATGGCTGCTTGCCCAGCGCCGCTACACAGGATGACAGTCACAGCTGACCCTCGGGAGTCGAGTCAGGTTCCAGTGAACTCTCCAGAGTCGATTCAGGTTCCAGTTGTCCCTCCAGAGTCGAGTCAGGTTCCAGTTGACCCTCCAGAGTCGAGTCAGGTTCCATTTGAAATCTCCAGAGTCGAGTCAGGTTCCAGTGAACTCTCCAGAGTCGAGTCAGGTTCCAGTGAACTCTCCGGAGACGAGTCAGGTTCCAGTGAACTCTCCGGAGTCGAGTCAGGTTCCAGTGAACTCTCCGGAGTCGAGTCAGGTTCCAGTGAACTCTCCGGAGTCGAGTGAGGTACCAGTGAACTCTCCGGAGTCGAGTCAGGTTCCAGTGAAATCTCCGGAGTCGAGTCAGGTTCCAGTGAACTCTCCGGAGTCGAGGCTAGTGACCGATGACTTTCCACAGTCAGGGCTAGTCACCAATGACTCGTCTCCGGAGACGAGTCAGGTTCCAGTGAACTCTCCGGAGTCGAATCAGATTCCAGTGAACTCTCCGGAGTCGAGTCAGGTTCCAGTGAACTCTCCAGAGTCGAGTCAGGTTCCAGTGAACTCTCCAGAGTCGAGTCAGGTTCCAGTGAACTCTCCGGAGTCGAGTCAGGTACCAGTGAACTCTCCGGAGTCTAGTCAGGTTCCAGTGACCTCTCTGGAGTCGAGTCAGGTTCCAGTGAACTCTCCGGAGTCGAGTCAGGTTCCAGTGAACTCTCCGGAGTCGAGGCTAGTGACCGATGACCTTCCAGAGTCAGGGCTAGTCACCAATGACCTTCCAGAGTCAGGGCTAGTCACCGCTGACCCTCCAGAGTCAGGCTAGTCACCGCTGACCCTCCAGAGTCAGGGCTAGTCACCGCTGATCTTCCAGAGTCAGGGCTAGTCACCGCTGATCTTCCAGAGTCAGGGCTAGTCACTGATGACCTTGCAGAGCCAGGGCTAGGTACCATGGACTTTCCAGAGACAAGGCTGGTCACCGTTGACCTTTCAGAGTCAAGTCAAGTCACTGGTGATTTTCAAGGACTGAGTCAAGTCACTGGTGATTTTCAAGGCGTGAGTCAAGTCACTGGTGATTTTCAAGGACTGAGTCAAGTCACTGGTCATTTTCAAGGATTGAGTCAAGTCACCGGTGATCTTCATGAACAAAGGCAAATCACCTCTGATCTTCATGAACAAAGGCAAGTCACCATTGATCTTCATGAGCAAATACAAGTCACCAATGATCTTCATGTGCAAATAAAATTCACCAATGATCTTCATGAGCAATGTCAGGCAAGCACGATCTTCTGGAGTCCAGTAAGGACACCAGGCCCTTACGAAAATTAACCATGGTTTTACTACAAAGAAAACCAAAAAACCATGGTCACTGTAGTTAAACCATGGTAACCACAAATTAACCATGGATTTGCCATATTAACCATAGTTTAACCATGGTATTTGTAGTAAATCTGTGGTTTTACAAATGGCAGTCAATACGCCAAAAAACCATGGGTTACTACAGTTTTACTATAATAAAACCATGGTTATTTTTCGTAAGGGGGGGATTACCAGAGTTTCATCATCCCATTGGTCCGGCCGCACGGAGGTCTGCTTCGCCTTGGGGGGCTCTGGTCCTGACCACATGGCTGTGGTGGTCTTCTGCTCCGCCCTGGGGACCTTCCGCCCTGACCACACAGTTGTGGTGGTCTTCCGCTCCACCCTGGAGGACTCTGGCTTCGACCACAAGGACGTGGTGGCCTTCCGCTCCGCCCTGGAGGACTCTGGCGTCGACCACAAGGATGTGGTGGTCTTCTACTCCACCCTGGGGGGCTTCATGTTGTTGTTTTTGCTTTTTGTTTTTTGTGTTCACTCCTGTCTCTGTTCCTCTCTGTTAGTCTGTCCCTCCGTCCCTCCCCCTGAACCTCCTCCGGTCCTCCTCCCTCCTGGTTTCCCTGTTTTGTGTTTACAATTCTGGTGCCTGTTCCCCATGTTTTTCTTTTCTGGCCCTCCGTCCCTCCGTCCCTCCCCCTGAGCCTCCACCTGTCCGCCTCCCTCCTGGTCTCTGTTTTGTGTCTGTCATGGAGCGTCTGGGAGCCGCTCTGTAGAAGGGGGGTACTGTCACAGTGTCTGGGTGCTGTTCCTTGGGGTTCCATTAGGTGTCCTCCTTCCCACGGTGTCTGTCACCTTATCTACTTCCTGTTCCCTTATTTGGTCACCTTCCTCCTTGTTTGAGTTAATTGATTGTTCCCCACCTGTCTCCAGTTCCCTCATCACCTTCTGTGTATTTATAACCGGTCTGTTTGAGTCTGTGTTACAAAGTCCTTGTTTAATGTCTTATGATTATTCAAGTCCATCAATTCAGTCTGGCCCTTGCCTTGTCTCCTTGTCTTGTTTTCATGTTTGGATATTCTGGTTTTGACCCTGCCTGGACTGTTTACCCCTTTGGATTACCCTTTAATAAATGACTTACCTGCAATTGGTTCTCTCTCTGTGGTTTCCTTGTATCCCGGCCGTGACACATACACAAACAGGCAGGCAGAATATCAATGAAAAAACACATGGTAAGGCAGGTTAACTGGCAATACTTCGCAATGGGCAAGCATGCTGACTTGTGTTAAATACAGACAAACAGGAAATGACTGTAAAAGCAGAGGGAGCAGTGAACAGTCAGTACTCAGTTGAGGGCTCCCTCTGCTGGTGTGGCGTTACAGAATCCCCTCCCCTATGAGTGCCTCCTGGCACTCGACACGGACGTCCCCATTGTCTTGGTGCAGGTCGATTGGGTCTGGCCCGATGAAATTCCTCCATAAGAGAAGGATCCAGAATCCCTCGCTGGCAGCTACCCATGACCTCTCCTCAGGTCCATAGCCCTCCCAGTCCACCAAGTATTGGAGCTGACCCCCTCTCCTTCTAGAGTCTCCTTCTTGAACTTATAAGATGGCAATTCATCAACATCCTTGTGGAGAGCCAGACCCGCTGTCCTGGTTGGTAGGGTGGGTGTGGCTGATGTCACTTGTTGGCCTCGAGTTCCTGTACTCGCACGATTGTTGGAGGCGTATGTGTGCACTATTCCACACCCTCTCACTATGCCGAATCCAGTCATCCATGGCAGGGACTGATGAGGTTCGCCAGACCACGGGAACATAGGGGGTTGATAGCCAAGGACGCCCTGGAAAGGAGTCAGACCTGTCGATGAGTGAGTCAGTTAATTTTGCGCATATTCTGCCCATGGAAGGAATTCTTGATGAACAACATTCATTAGGAAAACAGTGTGTCGATAATGCAATGACAGTTCATCATTGAATTCAGTGATGTCATCTCTGTTCAGTTTAAATAGTGTCTGTGCATTTATTTGCAATCAAGTCAACGATATCGCTGTAGATGAAGTGACCCCAACTAAGCAAGCCAGAGGCGACAGCAGCAAGGAACCAAAACTCCATCGGTGACATAATGGAGAAAAAACCTTTGGAGAAACCAGGCTCAGTTGGGAGGGCAGTTCTCCACTGACCAGATGAAACCAGCAGTTCAATTCCAGGCTGCAGCAAAGTCATGGGTCTTTAACGCAGATTTAAACTGCAAGAGTGTGTCTGCCTCCTGATCAATGTTAGGTAGGTTATTCCAGAGTTTAGGCGCCAAGTAGGAAAAGGATCTGCCGCCCGCAGTTGATTCTAATATTCTAGGTATTATCAAATTGCTTGAGTTTTGAGAACGTAACGGACGTGGAGGATTATAATGTAACAGGAGCTCATTCAAATACTGTGATGCTAAACCATTCAGGGCTTTATAAGTAATAAGCAATATTTTAAAAGCTATACGATAGGGAGCCAGTGCAGGGTTGACAGGACCGGGCTAATATGGTCATACTTCCTGGATCTAGCAAGAATTCTTGCTGCTGCATTTTGGACTAGCTGTAGTTTACTAAGCTTGCAGAACAACCACCCAATAAAGCATTACAATAATCGATAACACTTTATAATAATGTTCTGTTATAAGTAATTTATAAATTATTAGTTAATGATTAATACTTTGCAAAACATGACTATACTTTCATAAATGATTAATAAGTAATACGTTAACATTTTAGTAATGTTTTATTAATTCAGTTATAAGTCACTTATAAATTATTAATTAATGATGAATAAATAATTAGCAAAACATGACTATATGTTCATAAATGATTAATGAGTGGTATGCTAATGATTTACAAATGTGTTGTAAGTTATCTTTAAAAAATTCAAATTATGAAATAACTCAAACTGATCATTAGTAGATGGTTTATAAGTTATTAGTTTATACATTATTATCACTTATAAATCATTTAAGTATTTACGCCAAAATTGTTTTGTGTAATTGTCTCATTAAACAATAGTTAATTATGAACAAATGATGAATAAATCATTAGTAAATTATCAGTATATGACTTATTGATGATGTTTTAAGCTGGTTTGTGTTAAGCACAAACATGCAGGTATGCTAAAGCACTATTTTTAAGAAGAGTAACTCATTTGTTTTGAAGTGGATAAACATTTATAAATGCCTTGGTCAGGTGATTCCAGTGAGTTGTGTTCAGTGTTGGGGGTAACGCATTACAAGTAACTCGAGTTACGTAATCAGATTACTTTTTTCAAGTAACTAGTAAAGTAACGCATTACTTTTTAATTTACAAGAAAATATCTGAGTTACTTTTTCAAAAAAGTAACGCCAGTTTCTTTTTTTTTTCCATTTATTGACTGACAAGTCTCCAGTCCCCATACTGAGAGAAATCAGAAGTACAGAGGCGTTGTGTGCACTGTGTGAACATTATGTAGTTCTAGACTAAATGTGAATGTGTATTAATTCATCCTACTCACAAAATAATTTAGAGTTAGTATTCATCAAAATGAATTAAAACAGTGAAATACAAACTTAAAATATGACACAAACCTGCAATAATTAAATGTTAAATAACACAATTGTATCTAATCCCATTTTATTAACTTTGCTGCTGTCCTTTGATGATCCAGTTCAACCATACTAATAAGCAAAAATGACTTTAGATAAATTAACAATTGTGCTTCATTGTTTTTTTTATTGCTGAAGAGTGTTGAATCTTCTTCTCCTGTGTGCTACTGTACAGACGTGAATTTACTTTTCCTTCAGCCTGAGGTTTATTCTTTACACTTTTTGGTGTGAAAGGGCTTTTAGATTTGCTATAAATAGAACTTCTTATATTAAAAACAATCAAGCCCTGCTCATATTTAAAAAGTAACGCAAAAGTAACGTAATGCATTACTTTCCATAAAAAGTAACTAAGTAACGTAATTAGTTACTTTTTTGGGGAGTAACGCAATATTGTAATGCATTAATTTTAAAAGTAACTTTCCCCAACACTGGTTGTGTTATATCCTTTCACTCATCAGCACAGACTTGTGATCTGTGTGGAGTGTGTGGGATCTAGTGATAAGAGTCAAGAGTCAAGAGGCATTTATTTGTCATGTGCATAGTTAACACTGGGGAAAACTGGGTATTGAAATGCTTGTGACGAGGCTCAGACATACAGTGACAATAACAAGACATAAGACATAGACGTACATGGAGAGCACTGAGATTGAGTGACTACAGTGCCCTTAGACAGAAAGACATAGACAGAGCAGTATATACAAATAAGTGGAAGTAACAGGTACAATAAAGGTAATCAGTGTTTAGAATATATAGAGTACATAAGAAGTCTTGAGGTAGTATTATGATTACTGAGGTAGAACGGTGTCTAAAATGTCTTTGTAGTGTGACGTAGAGCTACATGTAGGAAATTTAAAGTGGCAGTGCAGATGCAATAAATAAACTTAAGAGCAGCACACATTCAGATGTATTCTTGAGTAGAGCAATGTCCAAAAGTCATTGTAGAGTGACACAGAGTAACATGAAGGAGTATGAAAAAAAAAAAAAAAACCTCTGGTGAAAAAAAAAGTGAACCTCTGGACCAGATTAACCTTCCACTGAAGCTCACATCAGGTGCACAGAGTTAAAGACTTCATGTGTGTCAGAGAAGACAGCTGTCTATACCCTCACCAGTCATTACTTAGTACACACTACAATTATTGTTTTATAAATGATTTATTCATGATTAATTAATAACTTATTAAATTAAAATTTAAAAATTTTAATTCATGCATTTAGCAGACGTTTTTATCCAAAACGACTTACAGTGCATTCAGGCTATCAATTTTTACATATCATATCATGTGTTCCCATGGAATCGAACCCCCAACCATGCGCTTGATAGTGCAGTGCTCTACCAGTTGAGCTACAGGAACACTTTACTTATCCTTAACTCAAGTTACTCACACACCTGAAATGTGTTCTGGTGTGTCAGGTGTCCAGTGGACATGTTATTTCAGTCTGATTAAGGGTGATAAGAAAGTTGGCGTCCTCTCCAGTAACACAGAAGGGATAGTGAGAGAGAGAGAGAAAACACTTTTAGACATTGCCAGGAGACACAGATAAGAGCTAAACAAGCCGAGAACATTTCAAAGACGTGCAGGAACAAGCTCTGGAGGATGCATGTGTTGCTGAAGCCTAATGTGAGAACAGGCAAATGCTTTTTGTTTCTTTCAATGCTTTCAAAAATCAATTGAGCTATGCAACATTTTTTTACCAGCCTTGGTTTTTTTTTTTTACATCAATAGATTTTGATGTATATTCAAAGTGGATGTAAGGTACACCTAGGACGTTTTTGCATTTACAATATTTAATGAGGTGTTCTGCTTTACTGTTCTCAGAGTTACTGGTTTCTCTTAAACCTTATTAGATAATAAACAAATTTATATAATTTATGGCATCCTTGTACATTTCACAATACTCAGAATCTCTGAATCTAATGCTCTAATTTGTCTCATATTTTTCACCATCTGCTCACTTAATCTTTATGGGAATAACCGAAAGTTGTACATCCCGTCCTGTTTAGTTAAACACTTTTAATCAATGTAGATTCACACACTTCACACGCAGAAGGTTTTCAGTGCTATTCTTGTTCATAGTCCTGTTATTGCCAAAGTAAATCTGTCTTCTTACTGAACAAAGGGCAGGTCAGATGAGCACCAGTGTATTGATATGAAATATAATCTCTTTACTTTCAGACTTGACCAAGGAAGACATTCATCTTCATCTGTCTCCATTGACCAATCAGTTATCCCCAGTAATATGTGTCCAGATTAGCTTTGGCACTTCAGCAGATTTCTGTGCCTGTTCCGAGCTGGAATATGAGCCATGACTAATACTGTAATTAGTTAATATAAGAAAGTTTTTAAACACAAGTGGCTGGCAAATTTGATAGATAATTGAAGTGGAAAAGGTCAAGCCTTTTCACAATAAAGTGCACTGTCTGAACTAAGGTGTTTGCTATACCATAGTGTTCAGACTGATCATTTATATGTTTGAATCTGGCAAGAAGTGATATTTACTGAGCTATTATGTCAACTTTGTGCTCTTGGTCAAAACACTTATAAAGGCATTCACAAAAAAAAATAAAAAATGTTTTGCTCACAAATGGAAAAATGTGCCAGAGGCAACATTTCTGCAAAACGATATTATGTTGCTTCTTGCATGTTTCACAAGTAAAATGGCCAGTGAGAGACGCTAAAAGAGGGTTCAAAATGAGATAATAGTGAATCTGGCAACATTTTATTGTGCTAGTTGTACATATCACTGGAGTTTGGAAATGAAATGTCCATGAATGGTGCTTAAACACTCTATCGCATTTGAAAATAACTCACCACAGACACTAGATCCTACACTATCAAAGACTGACGTGCAATAAAAAAATTTGTTGAATCAACCGTGTGATTTTATTTTGCTTTTACAAGTCTTTGTGGTCTTTTACAATGACTATATATGGGACCCGTGTCTAAGTGCAATATCAATGCTGCAAAGCAAGTTTACTACATCAGAAAATCCATACATATGGAGCTGGTCATGTGATGCACATGTCAAAATGTTAATTTATAATCATTCACTTTGGTAAAAAAAAAAAAAAAATAGTTTTATCAATACAATACTCCTTTCTCAATATTATGTCAAACAAATATAATATTTACATTTAATCATTTAGCAGACGCTTTTATCCAAAGCGACTTACAAATGAGAACAATAGAAGCAGTCAGGTCAACAAGAGAACAACAACAGAATACAAGTGCAATGACAAGTCTCAGTTAGTCTAGTATAGAACGCATAGCCAGGTGTATATACATTTATTTATTTATTTTTATTAAATGAAAAAGACAAGAAAAGGAAAAGTACTGGTGTTAGTAGGTTAAGTGCAGGCGAAAAAGATGAGTCTTTAGATGTTTCTTGAAAATGAGTAAAGACTCAGCTGTACGAATTAAGATTGGGAGGTCATTCCACCAGCTGGGCACAGTCCAGGAAAAGGTCCGTGAGAGTGATTTTGAATTTCTTTGGGATGGCACCACAAGGCGTTGTTCACTTGCAGAGCGCAAACTTCTGGAGGGCACATAAGATTTAACCAGTGAGTTTAGGTAAGTTGGTGCCGTGCCAGTGGTCGCCTTGTAGGCAAGCATCAGTACCTTGAATTTGATGCGAGCAGCTACTGGTAGCCAGTGTAACCTGATGAGGAGAGGAGTAACATGAGCTTTTTTTGGCTCATTGAAGACAACCCTCGCTGCTGCATTCTGGATCATTTGCAGAGGCTTGACAGTACATGCAGGAAGGCCCGCCAGGAGAGCATTACAATAGTCCAGTCTGGAGAGAACAAGAGCTTGGACAAGAAGTTGGGTTGCTTGCTCTGACAGGAAGGGTCTAATCTTCCTAATGTTGTATAAGGCAAACCTGCAGGACCGGGTCGTTGAGGCAATGTGGTCAGTGAAGCTTAATTGATGATCCATCACAACTCCTAGGTTTCTGGCTGTCCTCGAAGGAGTTATGGTTGACGAGCCCAGCTGTATAGAGAAGTTGTGATTAATCAATGGGTTAGCTGGAATCACCAGTAGTTCAGTCTTTGTAAGGTTAAGCTGAAGGTGATGGTCATTCATCCAGCTAGAAATGTCACTCAGACAAGCTGAAATGCGAGCAGCTACCGTCGGGTCATCAGGCTGGAATGAGAAGTAGAGTTGGGTGTCATCAGCATAGCAGTGATAAGAAAAGCCATGCTTCTGAATGACAGATCCTAAAGATGTCATGTAGATGGAGAAGAGAAGTGGTCCAAGTACTGAGCCTTGAGGAACCCCAGTAGCAAGGTGGTGTGACTTTGAAACATCACCCCTCCAAGAAACACTGAAGGATCTGTCAGAGAGGTAGGACTTAACCCACAGGAGAGCAGTTCCAGAGATTCCCATCTTTCTGAGGGTGGACAGGAGAATCTGGTGATTAACAGTGTCAAAAGCAGCAGACAGGTCCAGTAAGATGAGTACCGAGGGTTTTGAAGCTGCTCTTGCTAGTCGCAGGGCTTCAGTAACCGAGAGCAGAGCAGTCTCAGTTGAGTGGCCAATTTTGAAGCCAGATTGGTTGCTGTCCAGGAGGTTGTTCTGTCCAAGGAACATAGAAAGCTGGTTGAACACAGCCCGCTCAAGTGTCTTTGCAATGAATGGAAGAAGGGATACCGGTCTGTAGTTTTCAAGAAGCGCTGGATTTAGAGATGGTTTCTTGAGCAGTGGGCTTACCCGAGCCTGCTTGAATGCTAAGGGAAATGTTCCAGATTGAAGAGAGGAGTTGATAATGTGAGTAAGTGAAGGTATGACTGAAGAAGAGATCGCTTGAAGGAGGTGAGTGGGGATAGGATCAAGTGGACAAGTAGTAGGATGATTGGACAGGAGAATTTTGGAGACGTCCATCTCTGAGAGTGGGGAGAAGGAGGATAAAGAGTGTGCATCAGTCATTGTGAAGTTTTCCTCAGTCTGTGGTGTGGAGAATTGTTCACTGATGGATCTTGTCTTATTTGTGAAGAAAGCTGCAAAGTCGTCCGCTGTAAGAGTCGATGGAGGAGGTGGAGGCGGCGGATTAAGAAGAGAAGAGAAAGTCTTGAATAGTGTCCGAGCGTCACAGCAGCTGTTAATTTTGTTGTGGTAGTAGGATGTTTTAGCTGTAAAGACATTTGCAGAGAAGGAAGAGAGGAGAGATTGATACACACTGAGGTCCGTAGAGTTTTTTGATTTCTGCCATTTCCTCTCTGCAGCCCTGAGTTTAGAGTGATGTTCACGGAGAACCTCGGACAGCCAGGGGGCAGATGGGGCAGTGCGTGCTGGTCTAGACAACAGTGGGCAAAAGTTGTCCAAGCAAGATGTTAAAGTGGAGCAAAGAGTGTCCGTAGCACTGTTCGTGTCCAGAGCAGAAAACTGAGAGAATGGTGGAAGAGAGGATGAAACCACAGCAGATAGGCGAGATGGAGAGAGTGAGCGTAGGTTCCGTCGAAAGGTGACCTGCGTTGGAGTGTGTGCCACTTCAGGAGTAAGTGCTAGGTTAGCAGTAATGAGGAAGTGATCAGAGGTGTGCAGTGGAGCAACTGAAGAGGTGTCCACAGAGCAACAGCGTGTGTAGATGAGGTCAAGTTGGTTGCCCGATTTGTGAGTCGCTGTAGTGGACACTAGCTTGAGATCAAATGAGGTGAGCAGAGTTTTGAAGTCAGCAGCCTGGGGTTTATCTAAGTGGATGTTGAAGTCACCAATCAGTACCAGAGGAGTACCATCTTCAGGAAAGTTTGATAGCAGCACATCCAACTCCTCCAAGAAGTTTCCCAGTTGACCTGGAGGACGATAAATGACCACAAAGTGGATTTTAACAGGGTGGGTTACAGTAATGGCATGTGATTCAAATGAACCAGTACCTGTAGGTGATGGCTGAAGTTCAAATTTCCATTCTTTGGATATAAGGAGACCCGCACCTCCACCCCTCCCAGTGGTACGAGGAGTGTGGGAACAAGTGAAATTAGTGGAGAGGGCTGCAGGGGTGGCAGTATCTTCAGTTTTGATCCAAGTCTCTGTCAGTGCCATGAGGTTGAGACCGGAATGAGTAGCAATAGAAGAAATGAAATCTGCTTTGTTAACTGCAGACTGGCAGTTCCAGAGACCAACTGGAATAGAGAGTGTAGTAGTAGAGGTCAAAGGGACATGGCGTAGGTTTGTCAGACAGGCCTTCCTGCGACGTACATAGCGTGCTCTCAGAGTGTTAGTAGTGATAGTAGAGATCTGAAAGCACATAGTGACTACAAGTGTAAGATATATTTGAGAACAAACTATACAAAGAGTGGAAAAAAAGAGAAAAGCAATACTCAGGTGCCCTGTCGGTGTCCTTGCTCGGTGGAGTCGCGCAGGTAGAGTCGATTGTCTTTACACTCATCGGTCTTCACACGAGGAGGGTTCACACGAGGGTTGCCGCGACCGCTGCCGCGGTGAAACCTAGTGCTTTGTATTAGCCTGATAACTGTGATTGAAGTCAGCTGGACACGCCTCACTATTTAGCAGATCAAAACCAGGCAGTCCTGCGATAGGCAAACGCAAAACCAAGCGCCACTTTCAGCACGTATTAACCACGGTAAGACACACACAATTTAAACCAAAAAACTTTCCTAGCAATGATGATCACACACTAGTCTGATGAGAAAACAAGACAAAACACTCACAAGCTGCTGTCCTTCTATGTTGCTCGACTGTTTCTTCTATAATAACATTACCATAAGAATTACTAATTCTGGAGCAGCTCTGCAAAAATGAACAGACCAAAGACCTCCACAGTGGTGTGAAACACTCATAATTTACTGCAGGCAATGCTTGGTTGTAGTTAGTGGTGAAAATGGGGGTGCAACCAATTATCTCAATAATATTTCATAAAAAAAAAAAAATAAAAAAAAAATGCACACTTTTTTCTTTCATAGCAAAGTAACTTCTGCAACTAGTAATCATATAAAAAGGTTACAGAAGAGCCTGTCCTCCAACTAAAAACGACCATATAGGACCATATAGCATTTATTACGACCTATATTTACGCTTTAAAGTTAAGCGCCCTCTAGCGGGCACAAAAATAATGACAGTATCGCATTGCGTCTGTCGTCATGAATTGACGTATGATGTCATTACCAATCAAAACGCACGTTTATTTAAATGCAATGTGTGGGCGTTTTACACCTATCTCACAGTATTTCCTACATATTTTATATTTGACGTCACAATGCTTCACATCCAGTCCTCTAGCCAAAACACAGAAATAACATCCTCCATATTGGGATATTTTGTTGCTCCAGGATGCCCACCCTCCCTGGTTGGATTCCTTTTTGTGTTAGGTCGTGCCTTCCGGGAGGGGAAGTACTGTCACAGTCACCGGTTCTCTCACCTAATCTTAACTACATTTGCCATTGTCCCTCCTACTGCTCCCCTGCCATTGTCACCAATTATCGAGTCACAATCACCAGCTGTCTCTCCTTCCACCTGCACTGGTTAAAAGGCTTGCCACACCAAAGATCGTCTATCTCTGATCTCCAGTTCCGTGTCTCCAGCTCTGTGTCTCCATCTCCTAATGCAGAGCATTCGTCCTACAAGAAAAGAAAGGAAAGTGTTTACCTCTTCATCATGTGTGTGTGTGTGTGTGTGTGTGTGTTCGTTCTTCCTCCTCCTGCTTCAGCCTTATCAATGCTGTTGTGTTCAATAAAACCTGCTTGAACTTTACTTACCATCTCTCTGGTCTGTGTACCCCGTGACACCAAGTAAGTCTTGCTGAATAAGACTCGCAAGAAGCCACCAACACCAGGTGTCCATTAGTGTCCATTAGTGTCAATGGTTATACTTGGGTTTACAATTATTTTGAGAGAATCATTTATGGTCTTTAAGCAGATGCTGCTTATAAAATTCAATAGTTTTCACAATACTTTTGGTTGCTATACGCTATATATGGACAAGAAAGTGGGGTAGGGAAACACAAATAGAGAAAATAAATGGGGCTGTTGCCCTAGCCTGACATAAAAAGGATTGGAGCAGAGTTTTCTTCTAGGGAGCAGTGGTTTAGGCATCAGTGTTTATAGAGGTGGTCATCTGATGGCCATGCCACCGGGAAAAGGGCAAAGAGGAGACCGTTAGCTTGTATTAACCTCTTCAGCAGTGGCTCTTAATAATGACCATAATTATCATCCAGGAAGTGACATCATTTTTGGTGAGAAAACAAAAGTACAGTCATCGCTTAGTATTACCTTCACTTCTGTTTATAAAAATAATATTAATGCTATACCTTCAATCTGACAGTCTCATGTAAAGAAATTCCTTCTTACAGTGGTATATCAATTTAGTAAAGTGCTTGAGCTTGACCACACTCTGCATGTTACATTTCAACAAAAGCATTTCTTTCTTTTTTTTCGGTAATTCAAAAGGTACTCCATAACACTGACACGTTGTTGGGAATGGCCCGCTATTGAACCGGATGATCTGCCAAACAGCCGTATAAAATCAGAAGCAGCAAAAAGATTAAATGCTAAAGTGTAGCATCGACCCTTAAGAGAGGCAAGGTTCATAAAACATGAGACTGGATGCAGTGGCGCAATAAATTATGAACCAAACCTCTGTCAAGCATCACAATCCCATTACTAACGCTGAATGCTTCTCGCAAACGCAAGACGTCAACAGAGACCACAGGCAAACGGCAGCATGATGAATGCTTAGCATAGGTGCAAACAGTACTGTGTGTCTTCAAGCTGGTAATTATATCTGTGTAATGCGTCCCCAGAGAAACTAGAAAATTACAGCTCAGGACATAATGTCACAGATGCCGGCAGCCCCCATTGATCACTCCAGCTAAACCTGAGCCAAAAGTTGCAAACACATCTAACTTTAATGTTTTCAAAGTGCACCGGGACTCACAGATTCTTAATCAGCTGAACTAATGTGGACACAAAACAGGAAACCTTCACACTTTATACCACTAATGCCATAAAACACCAAACAAACAAACCCAGAAGTGTTTCAAAAGCAGCAGTAGGTCAGCAAAAAGCAGACTGGAATGTCCAGGTTTAAATTGTTTTCTGTTTGGAAATCTTTAAATCCTAGAATTGCACAACTAATCAAAATAAAATGAAAACATGCAGGATTCAGCATTCAGGATTCATGTATTACACACACTAGCTTAGAGGCTAGATGTTTGTGCTTTGGCTAGTCAGAGTAATTTAGATTGAGGGTCTTTGATCCTGAATATTTTATTTATTTATTTATTTGTTAACTTTCTGTGAGTATTGATGTTAACTAAAAGCTAACTGTTTATTTATTGTTTCAGTGTTGTCTGTGTCCCTCTTTATTACTCATACAAATATTTACAAATATTCACATGCATTTTATTGTTTTTTTTTTCACTTGCAACTTTGGTACAAATTGTGTTACTGATATGACAATATTTGTTGTTACCTTTCCCCAAAAAATAAATAAAATGAATAAAATAAATAAAAATGAATAAAATAAAAACACAATAAATAAATAAATAAATAAATAAATAAATAAATAAATAAATAAATAAATAAATTACAAATTTAACCCAAAAATGTATGACCTGAATGAGAGATAAAAATTATTTTTTTTCCAGAGATTAAGAATGAACTTTCAGATACAGAAATATTATTTTACAGAAATAATTCCAAATACAGCTAAAAATTGTGAATACCTAAAGTATTAATATAAGAAAAAAAATCATTTAAAATAGTAATTAAATATAATTTTGCAAATATATAATTGTCTTTTCTATAATATGAAATCCAGCATCTTGACTAATCCATTGACTGCCAAGTTATTACATGTCATTAACAAACAATAAAAGCTAAAATAATCAATCTTGACCTCCTTTATGAAAACTTTTTTGTTTTTATTTATATTTTTCATAACCTGTGTGTTTAAATGTATTATTATTATTATTATTATTATTATTATTATTATTATTATTATTATTTTTATTATTATTATTATTATTATTATTATTATTATTATTATTTTTATTATTATTATCATCAAAATAACTAATTAAATAATCATATACCAAAACATGCAGACCTAGTTACTGCATTTGATGCAATACTGTACATTGCCTCACAATCACTGCACAATTTGACGTCATAAAACTGCACAACACATTTAATCATTACAGTTTGTCGTTTTTTTCCTCTCAAAAGAGAAAGAATATGTCAAATAATTGTGAAGATCCACCCCGCGGAGCTTGTGGGCAGACGCTAACACATAACGTCAAAAGAGTTTCAAAGCATGACACCCACTCACTGTCATTTGGTGAGATTTATTTTGCTCTCACTCACACACTACAGCCTTTGTCATCTCATGCTGTAGGATTCGCTTCTCCTGAATCAGTCCATAAACAGATGGTCTCTGCAGTTTACCTTCCAATTGGCATCACTTCTGAAGGTTTATCACAACATAGAAGTTTATATCCCACACACACAGAAACGCTTCCAGACCAGGTCTGTGGATCATATCTGTGGGAAGACCAGAAGAACATAGATTCACGTTTACTGCATCAAAACTAATACACCATATGGAGTTAAATGTTTTGAATAAATGGCGAAAATCGAGTTTTCCTGATGTTACAAAGTCTGGTGGAACTAATTGAAACTCTTTCTCCAAGAAGATTTTCTGTGGTCTGATAAGTATTCCTTTTTGAGTGTCAGACTCTCACTGATCAATAAGTTAATCCTCCTTGAGAAATCCTTCTTTAATGGTTCAGATTTTAGTGGTAAAAATTGAATCTAGCTTTGGCTGTAACTGATACTGCTGGAAAGATTGTTATTTTGACTTCAGTTACCGCTAACAAAAAGAGTAATCCTTTATTTTCCTTTATTTATGGGAGAATTTGAAATATACTTCCTAATCATTTCAAATCGAGAAGCACAAATGTATTTCCTCAGACTAAATGCATGTCTGATCAATAACCATTTAAAAAGTGCCAGTGAACCACCCGTTAATCTATCTTAGAGTTGTATTTAGGCTTGTTTTGCTCATGTCCCTGCTTTCAGCTCTTTGAATGGTTGGACCGATTCTCCATTAGCATGTAAACAGGATTTGCACACTCACAAGCTGCAGCAGAGAGTTTGATCATTTAATTTCTGATCCTGTGCTTTCTGTCTGGGTCAAAACAGATTGGTTTTGGCTTTCAGCTGTCTGCAGGTTTGCATTTACTGTGAGTGGCCATGATCCTCTGAAGTCACACTGTTAGCAGTGGATAGTTGCTGCACTTCCTAATAAAAACACGGCCCATAGTTTAGTCTTCCCCCTGACACTGATTGACAGGTCTTTGTGCGAGGCATCAAAAATTTGAATGCTAAAGGAATTGTGGTTCCATTTAATTTTGGTAGGTTACGTGCGGGATGCAGAGAGAGTAAAAAACCAGTCATGGTAATTATGACATGGGAAATACAGATGCAAATGGAGTTTGCCTTTCCATTGGAAATTTGACAGTCACTCTGTTTTCATAAAAGCGAAAACGCAAACAAAAATGCAAGATTTGCAGTTGCGTTTGGATTATGTGACAATTTTACGTCCACACATGGAACATGCATATGAAAATACATTGTGTAATTCCTTTTAAAAAAAACATTTAGGAATATCCTTCCATACATTTATCAAACATCGTGAAGCACATACCCCATTCAGTAGATACTTGAGTCTTCTACTCATGGGACACAGCGTCTCTGGATACAGCCCATAATAGTCACGCCTTCCTTTCATTCGGTTACTTGACTCCAGAATCACTGCTCTGAGACATTTGCCAAAGCTTCCTGACTTTTATAACTCGAAGGAAGTCTTGCATCTCAGGGGATCTGCTTGCATCTGTTCATTGCCGTCCACTGGTGAAATGGCAGCCTGACAGCTGTGGAGACAAAGATGCTGATGGATTACTGAGGATGGGTGTGCAGTCCCATTTCTAAAACTCTTTTCCCAGTCTGACCCCGTCTCCAAAGGTTTCTCTCTGTAAAATGGCATAAATGGCTTCTTTTTTTTTTTTTTTTTTGGACATATTGTAATAAAGAACATTTCAAAATTCTCTTCCATCTAAGAAAGTCCTGCAGATTTTGACAAGCAACATTTTCCCAGTCACATCCAATTTGCAAAAGGTCATTTTCAAACGGGGCTGCTCAACAAGGGGCTTTAACAAAAAAATTGATTAAAAGAGAGTGGAGGAGAAGTGTTAATAGTTAGAGCGGTGAGTAGAAGATGATCTTTCCTGACACAGAAAAAACCTCAGCATAGCTGGCTTCATAGCATAAGACATTACAAAACATAACAGCACATAATAGTAACCAGATTTGGGGAAAGTTAAGTTTGTTTATTTTTAAAACAAATGCAACACTATTAGTAGATATTTTCTTAATTATCCAAATGATAATAAAACTAAAATGTAATGTGTTACTTGAAAAAGTAATCTGATTGTGATTAAAAGTGGATTTACTCTTAAATTACCACCACATTAAGAGCGACCTAATATAACGCTAGCTCCCATCAATAGATGAAACGATTGCGATTGGTATAAATTTATTTCACATGCCTTCAGCACTTTCTTCAAAATAGGTCACTATTGTAGATACGTGACAACATAACAAACCAAACGAGCCCAATCTTGCTTCTCTTCTTTGTATTGCTTATGAAATGTGGGGTCGAATGAATCATGCAAGATCTTCTAATTTTGCCAATTCCTATCTTGCTAATTGAACACACATGCAAATTTGATGAGAATAGCTGGCTTGACTTGAGATAATTGCACATTTGCGTGTTGATTAAAGATGGTTTATAGATCAAACTCAAAACCGTGATCATCAACAGAGTGATTGGATGAAGACACAGATGCACAGATGTTTTGCACAGCACAAATTCCAGAGGCCTATGACCAATTCACAGGTGTTATTTAGAAAATTCATTGTATTCTTGTCTAGACAGATCTTTAAAACATAGCACAAGGTGTTATCTAGAACTGGCCAGACCTGGACATCATTTGCTTTGTTATAAAACAATAATTTCAATATTGAAGCATTACAATGTTGCATTTTCTAATTGGGTTGGTTCTCACAATGTAACATTTAAAAATGTATCAGTTAGAGCGGGAATCAATGCTTCGTTGGTTTTCATCTGCAATAATGAATGTGCTTACCCACGGAATTAGACACTGCTGCTTTTATTGCATGCATTTTTGTTATGATTTATTTTACAGCTTTGTTCATTGATCTGTTGGGTCAGAGTACTTTTTCTCGACACAATTGAACCACATCAGAGTTAGTTTTCAATAAATTTGCAGCCACCCCATTCAGGTGATTTTTGGGGTGGATTTAAGCATGATTGCCACTTTCCAATATGCCTAAACAATCCAAACTAAAGGAGAACATGAGTCAGGTTCTGTAACAAATGTTCCAAACAAGCCAGGCATGAAAACAACACAAATGTGCAGTGAAATTTCAATACTGTAGCAATTTCAATACTGTAGCAATGTTTATAAAATAGTTAGTTCCGGTTCTTGATTCTGATTGGTCAGCGGCTTTGTTTTATGCATGATAAAGCACAGCCATGACCGCTTAACTCAATGATTCTGTGTGTCACTGCACAACACCCATAGCATCATAAACAGTTAATATATAGCTTCAAAAAAATCTACCCTTCAGTTGAACGAAGATCATTTCAATTCATGCCATTGTCCTAGCTACAGCTGCACTGTGATGGATTTGTGAGTTTGTGTTGGGTTTGAAAACATAGGAGTCATTAAATATTGCCTGTAAGCATAACCGCAGTTTAATATCAGCATCCCGTCATAATGACCTGTAATAAAATATGCACTTAAATTTGTTCAACCTACAGTAAGTTTAATAATACACCTCACCAGATGAACTAAGCTTAACTTGGTCCTGTAGTGCAATCTTCAGTCTTTATTATTCACATGAGACTTACTGCCCACTGACTTTTTGGCCTTATGTTGCCTCCAGTTGCTAACAAATTGCACAGATCAAATTGATAAATGATGTATTTTACAGCTCAATAATACTGCTGATTAACAGTGAACACATTTGCATGCACAAGCTTACACCAATTAAGTATAATCAATCAACCTGGTTATGTAATGTCTTAAGTAGTGTCTTTGCACTGTGTTAGTCATAAATAATTTGACACATAATTTTGCCTAATACCTTGATTTCACACTGCATGCATATACTTTTCCTTTTTATTTATTTATTAATAATTTAGTATCAGCATTTTGTTGTGCATGCAATATGCATAATGCCACACTGTTTTTTTTGGGGGGGGGGGGGTTACAAGAATGAACAAGAATGTGATATTAAATGGAATTTGGATGCATTCGTCCGACTGCTAAACAGATAATGCAACTGAATATTTATGAATAAAACAGCTGGCATATGCCTGTATTACTGTCATGTAAACAACTTATTCCGAGCATCAATTGTAAAAGAGTCAATGCTGTGAATGTTTAAGCAAAGGTAGTTGGTGGTACGAGTCACTGGAAGTGAAAGGTCAAAAAAAAATATTATAATAATAAACAATGTAGGCTTCAGGAATATTCCAATAGCAGTAGAGCAGACAATGTATTTTTTTTTTTTTTTATAATAAAGGCTTAACCTTAATTAGAATGTGATGCATGTAATCTCTGTCATATGACATACATTTTCTCTGTTCCTCAGCTCTGCATCCAGTAATGCACACTGGATATGACAAACGTGTTTCAGCTCAACTCGTTAGTAAATGCAACATGACTTGAATTTGGTGTGTCAGATTAGTGAGCCACCCGAAGACTGTGACAAAACACGAAGGCAGATGCCTTGCTGTTCAGTCACAGATTGTGTTTTTTGTATGAAAGGCCTCTCCTAAGAAAACTGTAAGACACATTATTATTGTCATTATTAATATATACACATTATCATTGTGACAAATGATCTTAAAGAAAATCACCTTTAGACATAACCAAGCAAATATTGGTTACACTTTATTTTATGGTGTTCTTGTTACAGTGTACGAGTACTGAGTAATATTAATTAACAACTTGTACTAACTAGGGGGTTAGGGATAGAATTAGAGTCTGGTTTAAGGTTGGTGCATGAAATTGTGCATAATTTACGGCTAAGCACATGTAATATGGAACAAGAACACTAAAATAAGAGTTACCCAAATATTTAATGACAACTCAACATATTATCTTGGCAGAAAAATAATCATTATAAAAAATAAAAATAAAATAAAAAACCTTGCATGTAACTGTATGCTTTTACCCACTCCATGGAGGAATTTTAGTTGAAACGATTTTACATAAACATTGAACATCAGGCGTGAGTTTTGCTAGACGGCCTTCCATTACAGACTCTTTTCATTTTACCCCGGACTTCATTTCCCATAATTCTTTGCCTGGACTCATCAGCACTCATCGATTGCAGCCATATGTCTCTCATCACCTCATCAGTCACTCACCATAAGAATGACACACACACACACACACACACACACACACACACACACACACACACACACTGCTGATGATTGTAAGCCTGTAACATTTTTCCAGTTTCCATGTTCCCTTGTTTCCCTTGTGTTTTTTTGATCTTGGACTGTTTCCGTGTTTTGATTGTTTGCTGCCTGCCCTGACCTTGCGCCTGTTTGTTGGATTACTCTCTTGGATTATTTTTTTATGTTAATTTTTGCTGGTGATTTGCCCTGCCTGTTTGACCACACCCTTTTTATAAAGCTAGCGTTCAGATCCACAACTCTCGTGTCATGACTCCAACGATACAGAATCATCAGCCACACCCAGATCAAGCAGCTTTTATGGCTTTATCCAGACCAGGTACGACTACAGTAGTCCAAATAATTTTTATTTGCCAAGGAAATCATCCTATTAAGGATTATGTTGTGGTCTTTGTTGAACTGGCCTATTTGACTTTTATGGATGATACTTGACTGATAATATTTTTTGGAGTGGCCTAGCAGACCCAAATTGGACTTTGGACATTGATATTGATCTAGCAGTCAGTCCCAGTAATAGACCTTGTACTCTCTGTTCTGTGTGTTTGGGCCTCTCACATCACTGCAGAACCTCCCGAAGAGGTGGTGACCATTCTGTTCTCCAAATTTGATTCCAAGTCTAGCCCATAGAAGGCTCTTGATCTCAAGTTTAGTCCAGAGAAGGCTTCTGTTCCCAATTTCAACCCAGAGAGAGTCCCTTTGCCGAGTTTGTCCTAGAAAGCTCCTAATGCCCAGTGTCTGCAGATCCCTTTCTTGTCCCTGAGTCCATTCCAGTTTTCTCTAAGGTGGCAACTTCTGTTGCAGAACCTTTTTAACTCAGAGAAGGAGCAGAACATCCTGACTCTTTTTCTTCTTCTTTTTTTGTGATACCATCTCAAAATGGGGAGATCGTTATTAAATGCTTCATAGATCATTTTATTAGCAGTATATGCTGCATACTGAGAGATAATAACTGCAACATCTGCACTTTATGGAGTGATATTGATTTAGACTACTCTTTCTGTTTTTATATGTAAAGAAGTTTAATATCGTGTACCAAGAGTCAAAAGATTAAATACACTTCGAGAAAATGGGACAGTGATCTTTTAAGATCTTTAAAATATCTTTTAAGTCACATTAAAACCCATTGCTTCAAATTTAACTACAGCGAGACAGTAAGCAAATAAACTCATTTATTTTAATTTGTTGATATTAACTTTGGATATTAGTATTTAGTTTCATGATATTACTCATCAAATCACAGATGGTTTAATGATGACTGCAGACAGTGTCACTTAATAAATAAATTAATAGCAAATAAATGAGTTCTTTAAACATGGCTGAATTCTGATGAAAACATGACAAGCATCTTGCTTAAAATCTGTAAATAAAAAGTTGATTTGCTTCCAGGAATACATTAAATTAATAATTTATGGAAAGAATTCAAATCGTTTTGTTGTAATGTTGCCTATTCATGTTTAATTAAGATACCATCCTTTGTCTTCTCAAAGGAAGTTCATTTCCATCTAATCTAGACTGTGAAAATGCATACCACAGGCCAAATAGTTTTCTCAATTTGGGAAGTACATTTCAGGTCTTTCATTTCTAATTGTTTACAGACTTTACTTAAATCGCAAATAAAGGATAACTTTTGTCATTTTTAGATATATACTTCATTCACTTAATTTCATTCAGCCTCAGTAAATACCTGCAGTCAAAATCCAGCACAACATAAACACAGAGTTCTCAAAAATGTTAAATATGATAAACAATGAGCTTAAATAAAAGCAAATATATCTGAATGTCCAAGACAGTTACTGTGAATTAGAGCTCATCATTTTTGGCTGCAGGGTTTACTGCTGCTGTCAGTAGTGTTGTCTGTCTCTTGTGATATCCTTCAGTCTCCATAATGACTGATACATTAGCAGAACTTCATGCGTCATGAAGGAGCCAATACGTGGGTGAGGAAAAATCAATGTTTTTTCTTACTCAAATGGATCAGAACAGCAGCATGCTAATGGCTTTTACTGTCATATGAAAGCACTGAGCATGAAAGCACATTAATCGAGAACTAGAGATGATCAGCTCAACAAGGCAGCTCGGTTTTGCAGGTACAAGCCTGATAAATAAACAAATAAGAAAGGAATATAAATAAATGCAAACTTGAAAGAGAATACAGTATGCTTTTTGGATTTGTATCCATGTTTGGATTCTGATTCCCAAAACCAACCCGCTCGCTCTGGTCCCTGGGGGAGATCACCTCTCGCCGCGGCAGCTCGCAAAGGTAGCCAAGTTGCAAGCAGATTTTGCAGAAGTATTTTCACCTCTGCCGGGTCGCTCGAATTTCATACAGCACCATATCGAAACGGTCCCTGGGGAAGTGGCACGCAGCTGCCCCTATCGTTTACCAGAACACAAAAAAGGTGGTTCAAGATTAATTAACGGCCATGCTAGAGTTGGGAGTAATAGAAGAATCGCAACAGCGACTGGGCGAGCCCGATAGTTTTAGTTCCTATAACAGACGGCTCGGTCCGTTTCTGTGTTGATTACCGAAAGTTGAATGCAGTGTCAAAATTCGATGCTTATCCAATACCCGAGTTAACGAGCTGCTTGATCGGTTTTATTCGACACTGGATATAACAAAAGGGTATTGGCAGATCCCCTTATCGCCATTATCCAAATTAAAAAACGGCCTTCACCACGCCGTTTGGGTTGCACCAATTTGTCTCCCTTCCTTTTGGGTTATTCGGGGCTCTCGCCACCTTTCAGCGTCTCATGGACAAGATTGTCCGGCCCCATTGTGCGTACGCCTATCTCGACGACATCATTATTCACAGTAATGATTGGCAGCGGCATATGGAACATCTGCGTGCGGTCCTGAGATCCTTAAGGGTGGCTGGACTCACGGCGAACCCAGGGAAGTGAGCAATTGGGCAGGTGGAGGTACGGTATCAGGCCTTTCACAGGACTGGTGCATCACCAAATTGACAAGACTGCAGCAATTGCAGCTTGCCCAAGCCCCAAGACCAAAAAGGAGGTGAGACAGTTTCTGGGGCTGGCGGGATATTATAGAAGGTTTATTCACAAATATTCGGAGCTCACCAGCCCATTGACTGATCTCACCAAAAAGGAATCACCAGATAAAAACACCTGTTTGTAATTCCAGTGATTGGGAAGAGAGGAGTTATAAGCGCCCAGCAGACCGGGGAAAGAGGGAGATAGCTGGATCTTTGGGAGAGCTAGAGCTGAGCCGAGTCAAGTGTGTCTGTATATATGTGTGAATTCGCCGAGCCGCAATTTACTTTTGTTTTCCTGTTTTATTTTGAGTTAATAAAGAGCCTTTTTCGCTACCCCTGACTTCATTGTCCATTGTTTATTGAACTCTTTTACAATAACTTAAATAAAAATAAATGTGAAGAACTATTTTTATTTTATTTATTTACTGTATATATAGAGCTAAAAGTGAAAGTCGTGACATTTGTCAAGTATGGTAACCCATACACGGAAATTGGTGCTCTTTTTTAACCCATCCAAGTGCACACACACAGCAATGAGAAGTGAACACTCCGTGAACACACACCCGGAGCAGTGAACACACACCCAGATCAGTGGGCAGCTATATATCCAGAACCCGGGGTGCAACTGGGGGTTAGGTGCCTTGCTCAAGGGCACTTTAGCCATGAGTATTGAGGAAGGAGGAGAGCACTGTTCATTCACTCCCCCCACCTACAAGTTTTAAGTTCACATAAATTAGATGTTATTTATAAAAGTCTAATAAATGTTAAGATATATAACATGAATAAAAATAAATGTGAAGAACTTTATTTTATTTTATTTTATTTATTTACTGTATATATAGAGCTGAAAGTGAAAGTCGTACAACTCCTGCCAACACCAAGATTCGAACCTGCAACCTTCGGGTTACAAGTCCAACTCTCTATCCATTATATATATATATATATATATATATATATATATATATATATATATACACACACACACACACACATTTACATTTATTCATTTAGCAGACACTTTTATCCAAAGCGACAAATCTAAGTTAGGTTAAGACAGTACACGTAGCATGGGATTTTAAATAATATAATAAATAGAAAACAGATAGAATAAAAAAAAGAAAAAGAAAAAAAATAGAGCAAGCTAGTTAGAGGTCTTTGCACATACACACATACAGTACATACATATACAATTGCATAATAAATGAAAAGAAAATAGAATACAAAAAGATTAGAAAGGTAGTTAGATTTTTTTAAAGAATAGAATTAGAATAGTGAGTGTTAAAGTTAGAGGGACAAATAAAGATGGAAGAGATGCGTTTTAAGCCGATTCTTGAAGATGGCTAAGGACTCAGCTGCTCGGATTGAGTTGGGGAGTTCATTCAACCAGAAGGGAACATTTAACTTAAAAGTCAGAAAAAGTGATTTTGTGCTTCTTTAGGATGGCACAATCAAGCGACGTTCACTTGCAGAACACAAGCTTCTAGAGGCACATAAGTCTGAAGTAACAAATTTAGGTAAATGGGTGCAGAGTACCCATAGTTTTGTAGGCAAACATCAATGCCTTGAATTTTATGCGAGCAGCTATTGGAAGCCAGTGACAATTGATAAACAGAGGTGTGACGTGTATTCTTTTTGGCTCATTAAAAATTAATCTTGCTGCCGCGTTCTGGATTAATTGTAAAGGTTTGATAGAACTGTCTGGAAGACAGGATGGAATGAGAGGTAGAGTTGAGTGTTATCAGCATAGCAGTGGTATGAAAAGCCATGTTTCTGAATGACAGAACCTAATGATGCCATGTAGACAGAGAAGAGAAGTGGTCCAAGAACTGAGCCCTGAGGCACCCCAGTAGTTAGATGTTGAGATTTGGACACCTCACCTCTCCAAGATACTTTGAAGGACCTATCTGATAGGTAAGACTCAAACCATTGAAGTGTGGTTCCTGAGATACCATTTGCCAGTAGGGTTGATAGGAGGATCTGGTGATTAACCGTGTCAAAAGCAGCGGACAGATCAAGCAGGATAAGTACTGAAGATTTGGATTCTGCCCTTGCCAGTCTTAGAGCTTCAACAACTGAGAGCAAGGCCGTCTCAGCTGAATGTCCACTTCTGAAGCCAGATTGGTTGCTGTCAAGGAGATTGTTGTGTGTGAGAAATGTAGAGACTTGTTTGAACACAGCTCCTTCAAGTGATTTTGCAATAAAAGGAAGAGGGGAAACTGGTCTGTAGTTCTCTAAAAGAGATGGGTTGAGGTTGGGTTTCTTAAGTAGTGGAGTTATACGTGCCTGTCTAAATGATGAGGGGAAAACACCAGTGTGGAGGGAAGTGTTGATGATGTGAGTGAGTGCAGGTTTAACTGCAGGAGAAATGGCTTGAAGGAGATGAAATGGAATAGGATCAAGCGGGCAAGTTGTAGGGTGATTAGAAAGGATGAGTTTTGAGACTTCTGCCTCAGAGAGTGAAGAGAAGGATGTAAATGAGTCTATGTTTGCTGGTGATATGAGCTTGACTGATTGTGGTGTGGAAAATCGTGCACTAATGTGTTTAATTGTATTAATGAAAAACGTTGCAAAGTCGTCAGCAATTAGAGATGAAGCAGGAGGGGAAGGAGGAGGACAAAGAAGTGAGGAAAATGTTTTAAAAAGCACGCGAGAGTTAGATGAATTGTTAATTTTGTTATGGTAGTATGTCATTTTAGCAGAGGAGACATTACCAGAGAAAGAAGATAGGAGTGACTGATACACAGTAAGGTCAGTAGTATTTTTGGACTTGCGCCACACCCTTTCAGAAGCTCTAAGCTTAGAACGGTGTTCGCGTAGAACATCAGATAACCAAGGGGCAGAAGGGGTATTACGGGCTGGCCTGGAATATAAGGGACAAACAGTGTCTAAACAAGATGTAAGAGTGGAGCAGAAAGTATCAGTAGAACTGTTCTCCAGGCATAACTAGGGGAGTACCATCCTCAGAAAAGGAGCAACACATCTAATTCATCCAAAAAGTTACCCAGTGGTCCTGGGGGTCGATAGACAACTACAAAATGTATTTTAAAAAGGTAGGTAACAGTAACTGAATGAGATTCAAAGGAGCTGTTGATACCCAAAGATCGTAAAGGATTAAATTTCCAATCATTAGAGATGAGCAGACCAGTACCTCCACCTCTTCCAGTCAAACAGGGGGAGTGGGAAAATGAGAAATTATTGGAGAGTGCTGCAGGTGTAGCAGAGTCCTCTTGTTTGATCCAGGTCTCTGTTAGGGCATGAGATTAAGCTTTATATATATATATATATATATATATATATATATATATATATATATATATATATATATATAAAATTTAGTATTTACATTATACTTGAGAAAAAGGTAGTATTAATAATTTTAAAAATAATTACAAAAGACAGGTATATATATATATATATATATATATATATATATATATATATATATATATATATATATATATATAGGCTCAGGCGTGGCTCAAATTTGGTTCAAATTCTGGTTTACTAAAGGCTGAGAGTTGCCAACAATAATAAAATCTGTTTTGGCCCAGTTCAGAGCCAGTTTAGGGGTGTTATGGATGTGTGTGTTTCTTGGTATTTGTTAGTTTTGTTTTTCCTTGTGTTGTAGGTGGCTGCAGAGATACAGGACACCTGACTCTCATTAGGAGGTGGAGATAAATATCGTGGTTTCATGCAATTAAAACGAGGCAGGGAGAGTTGACATCATCTTCGGCTGGCCTCGGGTTGCCTCGCTTTGGGATCAATCTTTGTTTCAATTTTGTATTGTGTAAACCCCTAGATTTTGAAATAAATATTAATTATTATATTAATTCAGTGGTGTGGCTGTCCCATCTTTGTTGCGAGCTGGCCGTAACAAGGGTGATTAAATGGCTGAGATTTGGGCCGGTTATGGCCCATGTGTGGACCTTGTCTTTAATCCAGTTCTGGGCCACAAAATGACAATGGATAATCCCTTTTTTCCCTTTCCTGGAAAACATGATGATAAATCTCCATGTGCACTGTAAACAGTATAAATGTTAACATTTCATAAGTTATTGTCCTAATTCTTTAGTATTCATAAGACTTATCACTTCTGCACTTTTGGGAATTTTTTCTGGGGTTATATGTTAAATAGTTCCCAACAAGTATAAGAAAAAAATTAAAAATGTATGAGAATATTCACCTCTTGGGGCGAAAGAACAAATTACTTCTTAGCTTTCTTATTAGCTCTGATGCTAGCGCCATGTCCCTGTTGTATTACTAGTGGAAATTGAGTTTATTCAGTGAGAGGCTTGTTCCCTGCATGAAAGCTTCTATGTCTTTCCACGTTTCATCACACCAATCTAATAATCCATAAAGCGCTAGAGGTTCCAAACATTGCAGTTTGTTTCCCCATGCGTACCTCTGTTTAGGTTCCCACAGTGACATGAGTCCCCATGAGTCAGTGTGTATTCAGGTTTAAGTCCCCACTGGGAAATACACACACACACACACACACACACACACACACACACACACACACACGCACACACACACGCACACACACACACACACACACACACATACATACACACATACATACATACATACATACATACATACATACATACATACATACATACATACATACATACATATATATATATATATATATATATATATATATAGTGGGTACGGAAAGTATTCAGACCCCCTTACGTTTTACACTCTTTGTTATATTGCAGCCATTTGCTAAAATCATTTAAGTTCATTTTTCCCCTCATTAATGGACACACAGCACCCCATGTTGACAGAAAAACACAGAATTGTTGACATTTTTGCAGATTTATTAAAAAAGAAAAACTGAAATTTCAAATGGTCCTAAGTATTCAGACCCTTTCCTGTGACACTCACATATTTAACTCTGGTGCTGTCCATTTCTTCTGATCATCATTGAGATGGTTCTACACCTTCATTTGAGTCCAGATGTGTTTGATTATACTGATTGGACTTGATTAGGAAAGCCACACACCTGTCTATATAAGACCTTACAGCTCACAGTGCATGTCAGAGCAAATGAGGGTCGTGAGGTCAAAGGAACTGCTGGTTGCAATCGAGGGAAAGAGGACTGTGGCCTAGTACAGGAAAGCCTTCTCCAGAGTGCTCAGGACCTCAGAATCGGCCGAATGTTCACCTTCCAACCAGACAATGATCTTAAGCACACAGCTAAAATAACGAAGGAGTGGCTTCACAACAACCCTGTGACTGTTCTTGAATGTCCCAGCCAGAGCCCTGACTTAAACCCAACTGAGCATCTGTGGAGAGACCTGAAAATGGCTGTCCACCAACGTTTACCATCTAACCTGACAGAACTGGAGAGGATCTGCAATGAGGAATGGCAGGAGTGAAAAACTTGTTGCATCTTTCCCAAAAAGACTCATGGCTGTATTAGATCAAAAGGGTGCTTCTACTAAATACTGAGCAAAGTGTCTGAATACTTGGGACCATGTGATATTTCAGTTTTTCTTTTTTAATAAATGTGCAAAAATGTCAACAATTTTGTGTTTTTCTGTCAAAATGGGGGGCTGTGTGTGAAATTAATGAGGGGAAAAAAATTACTTAAATGATTTTAGCAAATGGCTGCAATATAACAAAGAAAAATGTAAGGGGGTCTGAATACTTTCCGTACCCACTGGGTATGTGTATATATATATATAGGATAAATTAGGGTTTTGGCAGAGGGGAAGACTTTCAGATGATAAATTAGTAGAAGGTGATAATTTTATGGTGCTATTGTCATTTTTAGAGGCAGAACAGAAAATGTGTGTGTGTGTGTGTACAAAAAAAAATCCACAGTTTTCAAAGGAAAATAATGAAATGTGGTGAAATATGATTTAAAAAAAGTTATGTTTTGGATGTGCATGATAACCAGCCACTTTTATGGGTGGTTAGAACACGAATGGTTTACTAGATTATTCATCATAATCAGTGCTTTAAGTGGCCCAAAAGAGGTGCTGGTACTCTATTATATCCTATATATATATATATATATATATATATATATTTTTTATTTTTTTTTTATTTTTTTTGATTCCCCTCATCCCCTGAGGTAACAACAACTATATTGAAGGGGTTTTATATACAGCAGTCAACAGACGACCTTATAAAAAAAAAAAAAAAATCATTTTTATTAGTTTGTGGATTTGCTTGAGCTAGAAAGAGCTACTGAACATAAATAAAATGTGCAAAAGGATTTTAAAAAAATACCCTTAGAATAGGGTGACCAGATGAGATTGGCTTAAATTCGGTGGGGGGTGGGGTTTGGTAAGGGGTGTCTGCGGTCTTGGGTGACGGGATGGGGGCTTATGATATTAGACTTCATAGCCTATAATAAAAGATAATGAATTTCAAACCTTAACTAAACACATTTTTATTCAAAGATCAACCATCTGTCATTACTCTTCAGTCTGCCACAAGAAACAACAACATTAAAATCATGAACTCAAATGTCATTGTAAAAAGAAGAAGAAAAAAACCAATGACTGTTGTAACAGTGCGTAAATCAGACGTTTCTGTAACGCTAACGCTAATGAGCTTAAACTTATTTTTTGTACACAGTGCCGCGAACCGTCAATCACTGCTGTGCGCGTGCATCACTGTCCTCCTCACAGCTGCAGCAACTTGCGCTCTCTTCATCAAGATTTAAAAAAAAGGGGACAAAAAGGTCGTATTGTCTTTGTGCATAGGCTATAGATTAATTCGATAAATGAATATCTAAATTCTAACCTAGCCGCCTACGGTACTTTTTTAGAAAAAAAGATGCTGCAGCCAATGAGCAGCCGGCGGGGGCTGGTTGCAGGACGATTCCTCCACAGACAGTTTTTAATGTTATCAGACAATAACTACTCAAGATTTTGCTTTAGTATAATTTTTGGGACAATTAGGGCCAGATTCGGGATTCGGGACAACAGTTTAGATTTCGGGACTGTCCCGAATTTTTCGGGACATCTGGTCACCCTACCTGAAAGAGCTACTGCATTATTTCATTAGCTTGCGTATGACCTGCAAAGTTATTTTTTTAAGTCTGGTGGGGTTTCAGCCAGTGAGTAATCTGATTCTGACTGTGTTGTTTAAGGACTGAGAGTCTGAAACCAGTAACGAGTATTAAGTTCTTTCTGTACTTGAATTATTATCAAACCGAATATGCAGGTTTCACACATTCTTTATTGGCACGTTGAATACGGACAGCGGCAAAAGCGACGCATGCGCCATTTACCTACTTGTAAAACTCAAGGGAATGTAGTCTCTACTCTCGGTGGAATGATGTGGAGCTTACATTATGAAGGGCGCTCTGAAAAGCGGCAGGGCAGGCAAAATATTAAAACCTCTATTAAAATAGATGTCCAAATGAGCGTACCGGTACGCTAAAAGCACGTTCTGGGCGCACGGAGAGGTGGCGGTACACTCAAGAGCTATATTTGGAAGTGGCGGTACTGAGTACCGGTGCGTACCGGCCCACTTAAAGCACTGATCATAATGATGCACTTGTACTTTTGAAATCAGCCAAAAAGGATCAAATCTAGACCTCCATAAAGATCAGTTAAAGATCAATGAAACACTGTTTATCTCCCATTAGCACTATTCAATACAGTAATCTGAGTATTATATTACTGTATGTAGCTAATCTCAGATCTAAGGGCTGTGAAAGGATTGCTGACTGCTCTGTTTAACAGACTACAGGCTTTGTGGCTGTGGTGCAGATGATGTGCATCTTAAACAGCTGTGTCCCTGTTCACCTCCTGCCCACGCTTTACCCCTCACCTTCACCCACTAAGGTTAAATAATACGCCAATTAAAGCACCCCTGCATAAACTGCCCCGGGAGAGTGATAAAAAAAAAAAAAAAAAATCTCTATAATCACAATCACTTCTCAAAAGAGAGAAAACTGTAAAATTCTGCACATTATGCATCATATGCCTGGCTTGAAAAATACTTTTATTCTGCTCCATTTTAATTCCACTCCGGATTGAAGTGGTTGTGCTGCAGAACACAGTAATGTAATTCTACATCATTTCTAGAACAAAAAGGGATGAGAAGTCGCAGATAAAATCAGAGAAATATATGCAGACAATATTGAGTGGAGAATGATCCAAAACTGACCCAGAAATCAGAGCAATGTGCTGAATTATTTTCCACGTTGTATGTTATTGACTCACACTCTTTCTCCATCTGACTTTGTAGGAAATAGACTTTGCAGAATTACATCATGATTGAGAGCTCGCCTCCAGCTCCCAGAGTGACACAGGATGAGACCAAAAACTGGCAATGGAGATTCTGAGGAGAAATCATCATAAAAAATAAATAAAAATAAAAAAGATGAGAGGAGAGGTGAGGGCCGTCAAAATGGTTGGATACAGAGAATAATAATTAAGCTATATTATGAAGTGTCTTGTTTACCTTGTTTGCTTCCATGCAAGTACACTTCCCAATGATGATGTTCTCTGGGTTGCATGCCCAGCGTTCATTCTGCGAACATATTTGCAAATAAACGTTTTACAAATTAAATCTTCACTAAAGGTTTGCAGATATTACATAAAATTACATTTCAGTCTAGTCCAGTAACAACTTCAGAATATCTTACACAAACTTATTATACAAGTAGTTAAAAAATAAAGTTATATTTTCTTTAGTGGTGTCTTATATTCTTAATATGTGTCTCCCAGTTTAAGGTGGATTTAACACATCTATGTTGGCAAGTACTTAGGGTTGTGGAAACCCATTTCTGCCGCTGAAGAAAAAATAAATAAAATAGATTGATAATAAAAAATAAATGTATTGTTGTTTACTTACATCTACAGTTAAAGGTCATGTCTGAGGTTAAAAAAATAAAATAAAAATAAAAATCATGGTAAAATGAAAATTTTCATAGCTTCCAGCAGTGTTGTAGTCGAGACCAGCTCATTCGAGTCCGAGTCCAGATCGAGTCCAGAGATGGTTGAGTCCGAGTCAAGACCGAGACCAGAGAGATTGGGTCTTTGACAAGACCTAAAGAAATCTTCAAGAGTATGTAAAATGTTTGGTGGAAACAATAAAGGGTAAAAGGGCCACATAGTATGTGGTGTAAAGGTAATTTTATTAGTATTATGAATTGTAACTTGTCAATATTAAGTGCTCATTTTCACATAACATCGTTGTACCACTATACACATCCATATAACCTTTCTAGTACACATAATATTACTGTACGACTCTATATTGTAATTCTACATAACACTTCTAGTACAAGTAACATTACTGTACCACTATACTTGTAAATGTTCAACTGTAACAGCTTTTACATAACTTTTAACCCTGAAGCTTAACTAATAACTGCTAATATCCTTACAATGTCTTGGATTATGTGCACTTTAGATGTTGTGAAGATTACAGATGGGCATAATTACTTTTCAAAAAAATAAGTGAGGAGACCATCCTGCTACCCAACCAAGCACGATGTGGTCTCATGATCAATCCACCCCGACTAAAAACACTCTCTACTGGCGCAGAGGAAGCGGGGACTGACAACAGTTACCATTTCATCACTTTCTGTAACAGCAACAGATAATCTAATGCTAATTTCACTGGATGGTGCATTTTAATGCAGGGTAAAATACACACTAGTCCAAGTTTTTTTTTAGTTACGGAGGGCATACACACAAGAGCCGAGTGACTGTCCAGGAAAATTTCATGCAAAAGTGTGTATGTGCCAGGGGAAGAAAGCTGGATGAAATGCCATATAAGTTCAATGCATTCTGTCAGACATGTTTTTGGGGGGAGATGATTAGTGTTGAGACAGTCTGTCTGTGTCTGTATTCATTATATAAGTTTATTAAACGATATTTGTTTTTTTTCTGTGACCATTTTGTCCTACTTTGTAAAAATAACACAGTTGAGAGAAATAATGTAGCAATGTGGCTTCCTGGAAAGCGGGATCACTACAGGCGGATGGCAGGAGGGTAACTTAAGCCCGGTGACACACTGGCTGCGTGGCATCTCTGCTGCGTGCCAGAAGCGTGGTGGCTGCTTCGTGTTTTCTGTGTCTTTACACACCAGAAGCGTGCCTGCACGCGGCGCTTGGTGCACTGCTGCGGCTGTAGGAGACATAGAGGGAGGCCGCCAAAAAACCAGGCTCTTGTCTTCATGACAACAATATCAACTTCATTTATTTTTTTATTTTTTTTACACACCTACTGATAGGACACCGTCAACAGTATTGACGGCACAATAGAGTATGTTTGACAGGTGCAATATTTGAAAATCGTTCATTATTAATTTATTTTTTAAATTACATTTATATCTGAATTTATGCCAACCTATAGACTTTCAAATATCAAAATGTCATGAATTAATATGTATTTGTTTACAAAATGACATATAAACATATTTTACTTTTTTGCCTGGAAACGCTTCCAACATGCACGCGTGTCGCGTGAAAAATAGGCGTAGGTTCTGTTTCTAGCATGCACGGGTTTTCCGCGCGTCTCACGCAGGCAGTCTGCAAGATCTAACCTGTTAACATGGGAGCCGAATTAAAAACAGACACGCCACGCAGCTGAGACGCTTGCGCAACACATCCAGTGTGTCGCTGGCCTAACGTCTCACGTCAAAAGAAAATCACCAGTCATTGGATGTCTCAAACATACATCAATTTAAATAAACATTAACATACAGTAATAATCATGAAATATTTTGATTGGGACTCGAGTGGACTCGGGCATAAGTCCGATTCCTAATATGTTCGAGTCCGAGTCAATACCGAGTCAAAATGCACACGAGTCCATGACAAGACCGAGACCATTAAAATACGGTCTCGAGACCGAGTCCGAGTCTCGAGTACTCAACACTGGCTTCCAGGTTCAAGTTCTGGAAGATTTGCCATACGTTTTAATTAAGTGCATTTGGCCAAATAGAATAAGCTCCTAAGGTCTTAAACTATCACATTCAGAAGGTTTGATATTCCAGTCTTGTGCAACATGCTGAAAATTCAATACAGTGTCTAATACACCTTGTCCTTGTGTTCAGGCCCTGCTTCATGTGTGACAATGCTGATGTCAGCAGCTTCAAGATGTGTCTTAGACATGGATGACTGTCTATAGGGTAGGAGGAGAGACAGAAATAGAAACTTTACAGCATACGACTTCCTTCACCACATATCATGGCATATGTGCAGGTGGCATAAAGCCACAAACACACACACACACACACACACACACACGCACACACACACACACACACACACACACACACACACGCACACACACACACGCACACACACACACACACACACACGCACACACGCACACAGGCAATGACGAGCTGAGGAAGCAGAATCTAGCAGAATCTCTTAGAATAGACTGTTGAGCAGTATATAGTCTCTATATCAGCTAATTAATCGCAAATCTCAATTTTGGTTTGAAAAGCTAGAATAAAAAACAGTGACTGAACATTGCTTTGTCATTCTTCATTCTCATGCTTTCCTTAAAATACATCATTTCTAAATCTTCTTGAAAAAATGTTATACTTTGAAAAAGTTTAAAAGTGTTGTTTTTCTCAAAAAGCTTAACTTTTTGAAAACTTAACACAAAAATAATAATTAATTTACATACAGAGATGACAATGATGATAGTAATAAAAGAGAGAACTAATGATAATGTGTCCCTATGCTAAAGTATAAATGCTGGATTAAAAACAACAGAATTTAATTAAATAGTTTTTAAATACAATGTAAGTATTTACGTATGTATGTATGTGTGTCTGTGTTATATATATATATATATATATATATATATATATATATATGTATATTATACGTTGAGATTAATGCTACAATAAATATTTTAACTGCTACTATGTAGAAGGAACACTGCTGTAAAAAGCACCTTATTTATTTTAAGTGTTTGCAAATCAAATGTTATTAAACTTTTGTTCATATAGCATTAGGCCTACTTTTAAATGGAAAAAAAAAGTGAACAATACACTACTTTTGAATGCATTATCAGTTTTGTGCATAACAATGCGATTAATCGCAAACAATAACGTAATTAATCACGAATATATCCACACACACACACACACACACACACACACACACACACACACACACACACATACATATCGTTTCGAACAGTAAGTTCAAGCATAAAATCGAAGTATAATGTGAGTCTACAGATGTTTTGTTTGTTTGTTTGTTTGTTTTTGCATTTAATCTAAGTACACACATTTTTTTTTAAATTAAATTAAACTTAATTCTGCTGAAAAACTTAACTGAAGTTTTTTTTAAATGGAGTAAAACATAACAAGGTAACACTATATTTGAAGGTGTCCTTGTTACACATTACCCGTACTTACTATTATAATAACTGAATGAATTTAACATAATTACATGCAGGTAACCCTAATTGTAACCCAATCCCTAACCCTAACCACATAGTAAGTAACAAGGACACCTTCAAATAAAGTGTAACCCATGACCATCTGAAATAATAAATGATCTCAAATTCCTTATTGTGAACTGCTAGTTAGCGACGGCATGCTTGCATGTGCTAATGTAGCAAGCAAAAATACATTACAAATAAAAAAAAAAACAATAAACCAACCAAATAAACCAACACATGCTAAAGATATTTTGTGCAAGAGACACGACATTAATCTGAAGCAGTGCACCGTCTTTAATTCGGTTCAATTTTCCAGCCGCAGCAATGCACCAGATACAGCTAGTATTAGCAATAGCAGTGTCTCTCACTCAAGTACAAAAAGCATATGAGAGGACATTTACATTTGCCCAGAGAGAACACACATACTTCTGATGACTTTGCATTACTCTCCTACGTTTTGTAACTGCCTCCAATAACAATTTTATGTTTTATGTTCAGTGTGTGTGTGTGTTTGTGTGTGTGTTATAGCTAAACAGTTTTGATTTGTAATTGCTTTTGATGATTCCTTAAAGAAAGTGTTATTTATTTCACTATGTGATGTGAATTGTACATTTGGCAGTTACAGCCTACTGGTTATAGCCTAATTGTGACAAGAATAAAAGGTAAAAAAAAATGTTCTGTACGTATTGGCTGTTTTTTTTTCTCTCTCTCCAAAAACAATATTGGAATCAGAACCAACAATTAATAAGAAACAGATCAGATAAGTAGAATCGCTAAAATTAAAACAAAACCCAACTCAACATACATGTGTAGCACCCCACGCTGTCCTGTCACATCCTATCATTATCCTAACCCATCCCATCTCACACCCCCATACATCCCATCCTAGGAGCTTTGGTATGCATAATTCATTATGCTAATCATCAGTCTGTTGATGTCCCTTGTGTTCGTATTCCTCAAGTCAACATATAAAAAACCTGCCCCTTTGTACCCTGTTTATATACTATAAATAAATAAATGTATACATGAAATGGGACCAGTGTCCCACTTTTCTTGCGTAAAGGTGAAAAATCTACTCTGAATGTTTGCATAGAACTAATCAAGGTATTCTATGATCTTCCATCATCCTCAGACAACACAACTTTGTGTGGTCATGACAAATTCCCCGGATAACTCCACGGTTGTATGATTTATACCTGCAGGCCTTGGACGATCCAATTACTGTTAACATTTTTGTTAATGATTAATCAAAGGTAGCTGTTTTTAATGATTTATGAGTTGCTTGCCATCTTTGGATTAATTAACGAGATTCCATGTGCGTTACGTTTTGTAGTTCCACTTTTAACGGGATTTTCTGATCTCTAATTGCCATTTCATATGCTATTTTGCATCTTGTGAAGTAAGCTTCTGCTTGTATAGTAATGTGGTCTCAGAGGAGATTATTACGCACAGTTATACCACAGTCCTGTGAAGGGTAATGACACTCAAACTGTATTCGCAGTCATTCATCAGTGGTGTTTTTCTCAGGGGTGGAAAGGGAGCCAGTGCCTCCTTAGCAACTCCTCAAAAACAATAAAGTAAAAAATCATAAAAGAGAAGGCAGTGCCTCTTTTCTTATTGTGATTGGCTGGTGTAAAAGCTTGTAGTAGTTTATTTTGGAATAACAATAGGTCAGCTCTTCATGTTCCCCTTTTTTCACAAAATCTAAATGTGAATGTATAGTTAACATCTTACTCGCTTGGTTTTAGTAGTATACTGTTTTGAGTATAATATTATTGTATCATCATATACCAATAATTTTCCATCATGTTCCCATAAATAATTTGCTTTGATAGATTGTTTTCTGCCAATTGACAACCTGTATAATGAGTAGACTATCAGTATTGCTATAGTGTGTTTTGGACACTGGATCGGTCATCTGTTGCCAGAGGAATGAAAAGGATAAGAGTCCTTCGTCTGCTGCTAAAGGTCACCTTTGTCTCATAAAGCTTTGTGACAATAGGAAATTAGGATAGGCCTGATCGGTTCAGAGCTGATTTTCATTCCATTAGTGGAAGTCAGAAAGAATCAGCAAAGCTGCCACTTCGAACAAGTTCATCTGAATTCAAGCTTGCTAACCACTGCTCTCCTCTATCAATCAAGTCTTCGTGATTTTGAGGACATCTGTCCCCACTCATATAGTAAATATGAGTAAACTGATATAGTAAACAATATATGTTCTAAAGTTTATACAGAAATGTGGTTACATTTAGTTTAATTATGCTGTCATTCTAGCCTTTTCGAGGTTAAAATGAGAAACTTTCACAACACACTGTGGATGTAAAGTCATGCAAATCATGCTACTGCAGTTTGTGTTTCAGAGACCACATTTAGCCCTGTGTAATATTAAACACAACATCACTTATTGTGGTGTATAGAGATAAATCTGAATATAGATGCCTGCCCACGTGTGAACACTTATGGTCTCTTCTTGCATTACCCATTTATTATTCTTTATTTTCTACCAGAAAAGAAATAGCTATTTTTACAAGCATCAGTGGGAGTTATGTGCATTAGTTACGCAAGGAGCCACTGACTTTAATGGCAAATGTGAGTACATGTGTGAATAAAATCATTATGTTGTTGTGTGTGGGTTGGGTAGGGATTCTCCAATCATAGACAGACAATTCTTAAAAGGAAAAGAAAAGAAAAGAAAAGAAAAGACAAACCATGCACTTTTGATAATGTGTTGCTTAATTGTTTTTTTTTATTTTTTTATTTTTTTTGACTGATAGGTCATTAAAGGTCAAATGTGTGACTAGCACTAGACCAGATTATGCCAGATGAACACATAAATACACAACATTTGTGCACAGCAAGAATGCGATGTAGCTTTTGCCGGACAGTGTGTCATCCACTGAGAGATGTGCAGCTTTTTATTTCTAGCACATGCTCACAACATGATGCCCATGAACAGACCCAACAATGACTTCACCCTGCTACCACACAGTTTTACACTCATGTATTAAGATGTGTTGTGACATGTTATGATAGGAACAGTTGTTCTCACCATAGGTATTCCATCTAAATGCACAATATTGCATCAGAAAAACAGCTTAGGTGAACAACTATGGGTTCAATATACACATAAAAATTTGGGTGGAATTGTAATGCACAAATAATAATTTGTCATTGATCTGTTTGACAGTAGGATATTATTGCATTGTGCCTGTTTAGGAGACTATGTTATAATATCCCAGTGACATGCATTTTGTCTGTCCAGATAAGTTTCTCTGCTTGGCCGATGTGTTCGTGTTCTTTTATTTTGACGGCGCTGAGAAAGGCAGCGCCTGAGCACACCCAGCGCTCACACTCTCTCTCTTTTTTTACTTTCATTGTTAACAGTTCTATCTAATACAAATAGAAGTCTGTCTAATAATCAGATAGAACTGTTAAACAAAGGAATTAATGTATACAAAAGGTTTTATAACGATTAGTAATAGACAGGCAAACATTATAACACTTTCTCGTTTGCAGTCAGCATTAAGCAAATATGCATTTCTTTGAATGACTAATGAATATTTAATTTCACAAACCTTGCACACATTTGAATCCAGCTGTGAAACCTTGTGAAGTGTGCATTTTTATCCAGCATGATTGAGTGTCCTGTGTGATGGTAGGTCCATTTGAATTGAATGCTTTAAACTTTAAACTTGATTTAAAATTATGCTGCGCTTTATGCATTCACCCACTGTCATATTTATGTTATTTTCACTTTGCGTTGTATGTAAAATGAGTGTTTCCTTGGCTTTATTGGAAAAATATGATTCCCAATGTACACAAACTTTCCACAACTCCATTTCCCACAACCCTCTGTGCTAGAACTGATTTTGGGCACACTTGTTTACCATTAGGAGGACTATTTGAGCTGCACACTTTTACACACTTGTTTTCCTTGTCTAATGCCTTGTCCAACTCCCCAAACTTGCGGTCTTGGCCACTTGAGAGCGTGTGTGCAAGGCTGTCCCAGATCTTAAAAAAGCCAAAGCTCAGTGCCCTTAACACACATTTAATCCATCTCGAATACCACTCCGAAGCGGCATTCAAGGCTTAGTGTATACCATCATGCTTCAAGTTCTGGAAATAAATCATGAGCCATTTTGCCAAAATTGCGTGAGAGGTCAAGGAAACCTTTGCAATTTAAGTTTAATAATAATAATAATAATAATAATAATAATAATAATAATAATAATAATAATAATAATAATATGATATTAAATATAATTTTCTAGTAAAACAAAGTGCTACATGTTTAATTGCTTCAAAGATTAGTATATTTATTTTGTGCAACATTTGGAACAGCTTTTTGTCACTTAAAAGGATAGTTCACCCAAAAATCAAAATTATTTAATGACTCTCCCTCATGTTGTTCCAAACCCACAAGACCTCCGATCATCTTCTGAACACAGTTTAAGATATTTTAGATTTAGTCCGAGAGCTCTCAGTGCCTCCATTGAAGCTGTGTGTACGGTCTACTGTCCATATCCAGAAAGGGAAGAAAAACATCATCAAAGTAGTCCATGTGACATCAGAGGGTCAGCTAGAATATTTTGAAGCATCGAAAATACATTTTGGTCCAAAAACAGCAAAAACTACGACTTTAACAAACAAAGCAGTTTGTGATATCCGGTTCTTGAACGAGTCACTCGATGTAACTGGATCTTCTTGAACCAGTTCACCAAATCGAACTGATTTGTTTTAAACGGTTCGTGTCTCCAATACGCATTAATCCACAAATGACTCAAGGTGTTAACTTTTTAACGTGGCTCGTTCACAAACCGGATATCACTACACTGCAGTGTTTTGAACTCTCTCTCACAACAGACTCGAAAGAGAAGACAATGCTGAATAAAGTCGTCGTATTTGCTATTTTTGGACCAAAATGCATTTCCGATGCTTCAAAAAATTCTAACTCGAATAAATGTTTCTAACATTTCCTCTTTGGATTTCTCATACAGTGCTTGGCCTTCTAATTTTATTCAGTAAAAGTTTAAATTCCCCTTTTAATGTCCCCTTGGTGCCCTTTTTAGCTCCACTGGCATTGTGATGTGGAAGATCAGTGTAATTATCTCTGAGGTTGCCGTCTCCTCTCAAGCTCCGGCTTGACAGAGCACCTGGCATGGGCTTGGGCCAAAGAAGACTAAAACTGGCTTGAAAAGCATGAAGTTGTCCTGTGGAGACCCAGCAAGTATTCTAGCAGATGGCAAGCACGTCACTAGTGCCAAGTAGTGATCTTAAAGCCAGTGTGAGATAAACACACGAAGAGAAGGGATGTCCGACTCATGATATGACCTCAGCCAACACGTCAGCTCAGCTGTCGATATTTTGAGAAAGCTTTGATCTGTGCATTGGTATTAAAAACAGGACATGAGCGCTAGACAGATTCCTACTGATATGAACAGACACATATGCTCTAAGGTTTAATGCATGCTTGCATCTGTGTTGCACATTTTACAGCAGATATCAGGAGGCTATGCATGACATTTGCATGATTTATTATATTATTTGTTTAAATGCTTGTCAACTTTGGCTTCAGTTAGAATTAATTTATCCTCTTAGCCAAATTCAACCAGCCATGTAATTAGAGTATTGCAGAGGCATTTGTTTAAATGTTCTAGACCATCTAGAATGATTTACTGCATCATGTGAATAGAAAATACTAGAAATATCACTCTAATACTAAGGCCTATTCTTTTGTGAGCTACTGTCCCAAATAATAAAAAATGCACTTCTTTCTTGTTCATCCCTGTCTGGTTTATTTTTTTCTCAGTTTTTTTTTTTTTTTATGCATTTATGATGAACAAATATCCTAAAACTCTGCAGAGCATATAGGAGTTGCTGTGACCAAACACATTAAAATAAATGTTTTGGATTCAGTACAAGTTCAATTATTTTGGCAAGAATTAGTGAACTTAAAATGTATTCAAGCTGATCACAGACCAGTATTGTTCTTCTATGTGTTAAATGTCTTTTAAGCCTTTGAGTATACATTATAGCGAACTACTACTTTATCTAAGCCCCTCTGCATAGTAATATGAATCACTCAGTATAACACAAAACTGAGTATGTCAATCTAATCAAAAACACACATGAAATAATTGCTATGAACAGAATGATTTAAAACACATTTTAAAGAATAAAATTAATATTGAACTTTAACATTATTATTCTTGGGAATTGTGTCAATTGAATCATGAACATTAAATGATTTTAAAACTCAACCAACATAGTCTCACTCCAACTCGTCATATATTGACGCTTGTTCAGTACACCTTGGCATCACTTTTTGATGCTCAAGATACCCCTTTAGTGTCATTTTTCGAAGCACAGTGTCCTCCATAGTTTTTTGCTGTTTGTCTTAATTTAATGTTTTTCATGCATTTGTATTAAATATAATTTTATATACATTTATACTTTTATTAGAGAATGTAACAGCACCCCTACTCTAAACCTAACCACTTCTGAACAATATAAAACACGTAACAGGCAATATAAAACCAGTCACATGTATTTATTGCAAAAAACAACCATAAGCAAACAGTATAAAGAGCGTGACATCACAGGCGGGTGACGTTGTAACACTTAGCCCAGAGGGCTGAGTTACTAAAATTTAAATGGGGTGTGATTTCTCTGTATGGGAGTTAAAAAGTGTTAAAAGAAAAACATAAAACAAAAATATGCTTAATAACAATGGTGTATTTACAGGTTCACATTAAAAGATGTCAAAACATCACTATAAAACTAGATAAACTTAAAAGAATACAGGAATTTTGTCCATACCCTAAAAACAGTCCAAGAATCCCAGTGTGTCGCTGAGTCCCAATGTGAGTGTCCCCCTGTGTACTGTATATACAATCCTAGTTGCTGTAAGTGATCCGGAAAAGTAAGTCCAATGAAAACGAAACTCCACAGTCCAGGTGTGATTGGAAGCTGTGAATGGCTTCCTTGATTGTCAGCCATGATGCTCTTTTCATAACACTCCTGCTTTCATACAACCATACAGTTCTTAAAGACATACACACACTAAAATGGTTAAGAGGCACAAAATGGACATAAAAAACCTGAAAACCAATTAAAACCCCATAATACATCAAATCGCTGTAATAAATAGAGCGATTAAAACATGTCGCTTGTGTGATATTGTCACAATGTAAGCAAACAGGAAGCTATAAAAGCACATGCCGTGCAGCTGGCATTAGTTTCACGTCTTTCAGCAAGTGCTCTGTGTGTGAATGTCCTCAGTTTGTCTTGTGAGTCTTATTTACTGTTGTCTGTCTCAGTAGAGCTCTGAAAACATGTCTAAGAGCAAGGTGAAATCTAAGCATTTAAAAGGTGATCAGTCACCTGACAGAAAGCAGAAGCATTATAATAAAAGAAGCCCCCTATGAGTCCTCTGGTCTTTCCCCGCTGTTGGGAGCCAAGGCTCACTCTACACGGGGTATGGCTGCCTACAAGGCCTTCTTAGCAGGTGAATTCATGCTGGACATCTGCTAGCACGTCCTGATTTTGCCAAGTTTCTATGTGTTCCAAGGTCAACATATTTTGTTGACCCTGGAACAACATTTTACTCCAGAAATATATTCTTAACCATATCCCTACACCTAAACCTAACCTTAACCATGAGTAATCCCTAAAATCAGAGGAAATGATAGATGAATGACACTGATGTACAAGCACCAAACACTGATTTTAAGTGTAAACTGGTTCTTCAAATCTGATTGGTTAATCACAATGTTGTTCCAGGGTCAACAACGATGTTGTCCCAGGAACATGTCTCACTTGGTAAAATCAGGTTCTGCCATCTGCAATGCTGGGGGGGGGGGGTCCACGCCCTCCACCTTTGCAAGATTCTGGACTAGATATGCCAGTTACTCCAGGCACTTCTGTTCCCTCATCCTAAACTGTGCTCTTCAGATACACACTAGGCAGGGATTTGGTAGTCTGGCAGCGTGGGCACCTTGTTCTCCAAAGTGTTTTCGACGCAGCTCAGGTTCCTGAAGAGGAACGTCTCTAGGTTACACATGTAACCATGGTTCCTCGAGGGAACGAGACGCTGCGTGTCGATGCCATACCCCCTGCACCCCTGCCGGCGCTTGCTGGTACTGATGCCAGCTGCACGGCACGTGCTTTTATAGCTCCTGGTCGCTTACGTCACCCCACCCGTGACGTCATGCTCTTCCATAAGACAGATTACACATGATATTGACAGTCGCTCACGCTAAATGCGTTCCCCGTGGCATTTTCGACGCAGCGTCTCGTTCCCTCGAGGAACCATGGTTACATGCGTAACCTAGAGACGTTTTCCTGTTTAACACTGTGAAGCTGCTTTGACACAGCCTATATTGAATACAGCGCTATAGAAATTAAGATGACTTGACATGACTTGATGGTGCTTTAGGAGCTTTGCAGCAAAGTTTCCATTCACTTTCATATTATATTAACTTTTTGAATGACATGAGGATAAATAAATCATGACTGATTTTCCATTTTTGGTGTGAACTGATCTTTTATTGGAAAGTCATGCAAAGTAAAGTACAGGTCTGGAAGTCTTAATTTACAAATGTTTACCATCAGCTTCTTCAGAATAAAGTAAATGTAATGCTGTTTATCTGAGCGGGAGATACTCGGTGAGTCATACAGGCTTGATGTGGGTTCTCTTGGCAGGGCCACAAAGAATAGTGAAGATGTGGCCTACTTGTGCCCATTCAGCCTCTTCTTTATGATGAAGGAGCCATTTTAGATTGCATGTGAGAAAAGCTTGGTGTGCCCAGATAAAACTGACACACACTTGTATGGAACAAGTCAAAAATCAAGAAAAATGGCATCGCTTGTCATTTCAGCAAAGCCCAACATAGATAATTCTTCACATGTAGCAAATATTGTATTTGAGAGAGGCCTGTTCATTTGTTCATTGACAAGGTCCATATTTATTCATTTAATTAATTGAAAAGAAAGAAAATAATGTGGTGCATGCAATTCAGGTCCTAACCCTGATTCAGACCTATATGCGCTGTAATGCAAATTCAAACTGAAAGTACCATTTTCATGTTTCTGAGAGTCTAGTAACAAGATGCAAGAAAATAAAATAAATAAATAAATGATTTTGCAGCTGTATTTATTTACACCTTCATTAAGATGACAATAAAATCTGACTTTAAACAGACAGTTGATTTTGCATTCTTTTTTAAACAAATACGAGTGATGTTTGTGCATGCAAACTTGATGTCATAATTCTTGGATGGTGTGGCTGCTGTGCATGTGCTTGCTCAGGTGCTTTAAAGTGACTTCAATGACTCATCCTCATTAATCTTCATTTGAACCCATACGGATGGGGAATATATATATATATATATATATATATATATATATATATATATAGCATTTTGTTTTTGTGGTACTAAGTTACATTTATGGAATTGTTACAATCCATTTCTTAACCACTTTTAAGCATAGACCTGTCATAAATCTTGAATTTGTAGCACAGGCTTTGGTCACTTTGCAAATGATTGCGAAAGCGAATAAAAAAAAAAAGTTTTATAAATTTACATTTATTACTATTTAAGAAGTTTAAATTTGATATGAAATATATATTTTTCAAAACATGTTTTATTCAAAACTGCAAGTTTTATAATTTTTAGTTTTTCTAATTTAAGTTTTCAAGTTTTGCATGTCAATATCTAAAAAAAAAAAAAAAAAAAAAAAGCTTTCAGTAAGATTGGATGCAAATATTTCATTTCCAATGTGGTTTTTGGCCGTGAAGTGTGACTATTCATTTATTTATTTATGTTTTACATAGTAAAATGTAACATTCATTGTGCTAAACATACCCAAGCATGATTATGAAAACTCTAATCCATGCATGGATGTGACAAACAGCACTCATCAACCTGATACAAATGTGCAAATGGATGAAGATGTGCAGTGTACTGTAAGCATGTGAAGATCTGTCACTGTTGTGGATGTTCTCCTATGTATTTGCTTTTCTCTGAAGTTTTAAGGAATTTACTGTTGTTCACATTTAGGATAAGAATGAAGGAGAACAAAGCAGTTTTTGTAATTCGGGGGCATTGTGTGTTAATATTAACCTCCACTGTTCTCTTACCTTACATTGGTTTATATTATCCACAGAAAGCCGATAACACAGAAGTGATTGTGTCTGGGATTTTATCATCTCTCACACTGTGATCTCCCTGATAAAATGAAATTAAAAATGAATGAATTAATTAATGAATTAATGAATTAATGAATTAATGAAATATTAAAGCATCTGTGGTATAATTAATGTCCACAGCACAAACAGTAATCGTGATACTTAATTTAGAAAACATGACTAATAATCTGCATTGGGTTTAATTCAATTTCTTTATTACAGCAAGTATTGGTTAATAATGGTAAAAAAAAAGAAGAAGAAAAAAAAAGAAAGTTAAGATAGCATTTTTCGCATTCCCATAACCTCAACCATACATATTTTTTCTCCCCAGATAGGAATATCACAAGACGTCTATAAGAGTGTGTTTAATTTGAGCAGGTGATTATCATGTGGCCTGTTTATGGCAATAATCTTCTTAAATTGTTTATTCTGTTTTTACAAATTGAATAAATAAATAAATATTCAAATACTAATTAAAGCAAGCGCCTGTTAGATATTTCAAGAAGAATTATTAAGTAATTTACTCCACAGCAGAATATTTAGAATCATTAAGCCGATTGGTTATTTTTTCTCATAATGGACTGGAAGACATTTACTTGGAAGGGTAAGATGAAAAATCTTGCCGTCACAGTGTTCATATAAAAATATTTGTCTTTCTTTTGTAAAAGGTTAATTGGGTGAAAATTAGACAGCAGCTCCAGAAACAGATAACACCAATAAACTCTTTGCAGCTTCTTCACAGAAAGCTTTGATTCAACAGGCCGGGTTATTTAGTACGTGGAGCGGGTGGCAATTTGGCTCACTGTGACTCTATGCAGGGACTGCTTTGTGGTCTAATACGGTGCTCCTACCTAAGTCACATGGCATGATGGGAGTCACATTGGCAAATACAGAACGCAGTGTGCAGTCAGACCACGTTTTCCTCACGCTGGAGCTGAAATCAAAAGGTTTTCTGTTCTAGATGTTTGTGAGTTGTGAATGGCAACAGTGACTTGACAAAGAGAGACAGACAGACAACTGAGCTGTGCTTGCATTGTTCTGTTTGTTTCTTATTTGTCTCTCCTCCTTTAACCTCAGCAAACATTCACAAGCCGGAGAATTCGACACGTGCATAGCCATGTGTTTGAGTGATGGAAACTTGTGTCTGAGATTATCTGGTAAACTCCTCCTGCCTCACCTCTGTAGTCCTCACGCCAGGGAGCTTTAGCCTTCATTGATTCCCCTCACAGATTTCCATTATTACTCCAACAGCATGCCTAACAGGGCTGTACGAGGAATCGAAACAAATCAAAACAAATGGATCTAGTGTTGAAGTCTCTATTAGCAGCTATGGTGCAGAGTTGTTATCCAACTCTTTTTCCTATGAAATTAATACAACTATAAACATAGCCATTTTTACTTAACATGGTACAATAAGGAATGTGTACAGCAAAGAAGAAGCTTCAACTGAAATAACACACAAGTTGTTTACCCAACTGTCAAGAAAAAGAAAAAGTGTCAATCTGTCAAGATTCTAAAAAGTCTGTCAGAATCACAATTCCACAATATACTGATGGTCAATATTTTATTTCTACTTTTTGGGGTTATATGAATGTATATACACTATATATGTATTTGTTTGTTTATTTATTGTGCTATTTGCTATTGCTGCATTTATTTAATCAAAACTACAGTAAAACAGCAATATTGATATTGTGTTTTCTGTTTTAATATAGTTTTAAAAAATATTAATGTAATTTCAAAGCTGATGACTCTTTGATAAAGACAAAGTTCAAAGTACAGCATTTATAAAAATAAATAAATAATAAAAAAGTAGGCTGTTATATTTTTATTTTTAATGGAAAGGACTTTAAAGGTTCAGAGCTCACTGAGGCTAAAATTGCCCCAGCAATTAATGTTTTCAATTATTAAAATCGCAACTTCATTTAATATATTTTTGAATTGCACATTTTACAGTCACATCTCTTGAAAGAGTTGTGATTCTTCTGAGCTTTGATGGAAAGAAAAATCAGATGTTGTCACACCATGCTTTCTGATTTTTAAGTTTACTGTTCACACTGGCATTCTGAAAGTGTTGACATTTTTTATACAATTCCTATTTTAATTGGATTTCCAACCCCATCCGAATGCCGTTTGGAACAATTTTGTTAGGATTTTAGTGTTCATTTAATTACACTGAAGCTGTTTGTGGTTTGTTAATCATGCAAGGCCAGGTTCAGGGTCAGAGTCAGGTCAGGTCTTTAATTAAATTAACTCTGTTCTGCAACACTCCCAGGTGTACGGCTCATGTCACACTGATGTTTAGCGTTCTCAGATGTCCTTGCAATATGTGCAAACTCATCTGAGTTCAGTTTGATACAAGCCAGTAGTGCAGTTTGCTTATAATATGCATTGCAGACACTAAAGCTCAAAGGTCTAAAGATTTAATTGCTCCACACATAATTATATTTCATGGTTAAAAAATAAATAAATAAAAATACATAAAAATGTATGCATGTGTAAGTTAACAGGGCCTCAAAATCAAAGGGTAAATTGCATTAGTTGTTTTTGTGAATATCAAATTATTTTGAATACAAATATTGTTGTAGTTTCTTGTGCTTTTTGTGTGAGGAAAATTATAATATAAATAGCTATGTCGCTTCCCATGTAAAGTATTAAAAATCAGTTACTCAGTAAAATGCCTGATAAGGTCCAGTAAATGCAACCATATGTTTGTAACCTCAAGGTAGTCAAGGCAGCTCACTTTGTGTTTGCACTCTTGTACAGCATTAACATTTCATCAATGTATTTACTGAAGCAGGATTATTATTATTTTTTTCTTTTGTGAGAATTTAAAAGCTTTAAAAATAAATTGGAAAGCAAACCAAACTAAAATCAACTGCCAGTGTGCGCATATCTCCATTTCAGACAGGACCACTTTGGCAAGTTACTTGAGTTTATTGAACACAATTTATCTTTGGCGGAATGGTTCCTTATGGGGGTTCTTGCTCCCAAATTAATTGAACACACAAGAGCTTAAACATTTACCCCCGCGGAACCATCAGCTTGGAAAGACATAATAATTAAGACACTTAATAATTGTCTTTAAATGCAAACAGTGATAATCATGTAGATGTGGCAGTGGGACGTCTATCCTGTAGCTTGGTTATAAAGATGAGTGTTTCTCAGCAGTGAGGTCCATGCCAACCAGGACTTGAAAACCTAGGTGATCTGAAACAAAGAGACAACAACCAGAAGGTGCACGGTAATATGCTCATTCGAGCCATTTGAGCATACTTAACAAGCAGTGGTGCCACGTATATATATGCCCCGTGTCTAATAGGAGAATGGTAGTGATTGGAGCCATTTGACAGCTGACCGCAGCTGGTCGCAGTCTGTGCCTCCGTGGCCTGACTGAACTAACCCTGTGCTCGATTTCTGTGAGCATCCAAAATTGGCTCGTGCATGGCATTCGAAGGCACTGCTATTTTGCTGGTCTACCTCAGGTGTTGAATAATACATTGCATTTAATTTTCACCACACCAGGTGAACCGAAATATTTGAACATCAAGGCCGAGCAAATAAATGTTATTGCAATCGTGGGTTCCGCTTTTTTTGTGTGATCATGCTCTGAAAGTGGTTTGTTTGAACAAAGCTCTTTTCATTCTGGATTCACTTTTTGAAGAAAGCTCTCTAGACCCATGGTGTGTTCATAGATGGACATTTGCTGTTTGATTGAAGGGTTTAGAACACGTCAGAACACTGATAGAAGGACCGTTTCGATCCATCCACTGCTTGCAGCGAGGGTTCGGAATCTAATTGTATAGTCACGGATGGCATATTCGCTTGCCATAGTTGGAAGATCTAATAGTGCACGGAGATCGTCAAGGTAGTTTTGCCAAACACCTTGTGGAAATTATAAACAAAGGCATCATAGGTGAGCACTAGGGGACTGCCCGAATTCCAGAAAACCTCAGCCCATTGCAGTGCCCTTCAGATGCTCATGGCCTGACCGGAGGAGGCTGAAGGGATTCGCTGGGTGCTTGAATCAATTCGATGAAGGAATCTATGGTGAGTGGTCTCTGTGCCTCCATAGCAAGGTTCAATCCGTTAATTTCCTTCTGTTTTCTGGACTGGTCTTATGTCACGGCTGGATAGAGAGGCATACACAGGAAGAATGATTCAGAGCTTCTTTATTAACACAGACTGAAGAACTACTTCAAACGGTAAGTTTTAGCACTTGAAAACTGGAGAGAAACTGTTCTTATCTTAATCCTCTTTAGAAAGATCCAGTAATATAGCAGGAGACACTGTGTGGAGAGACATGTAGTGAGGTATGCAACCCTGAGGCCAGTCAGTGAGACGGTGTGATTGATGTGGCTGGTGAATCTGTGACAATTATTAAGCTTGGAAGAGCCAGGACAGAACTCTGATTGTATTTGACTAAGAGAAGAAAGTCGGCTTGAGGGTGAGTAAATCATGGGCTAATTAAAATTTTTGGGTGAACAATCCCTTTAAAGAACAAATCTCTGTAAATGGCATTTCCAACCCTAATGATTTATTTTTTCATTATAATTTGCATCAATAAAAACACATTTAATAAAAACATGGCAAAATTCATGAACATTTCGTTTAACGAATTTTAACCGTAACCACGTGGCCATTGATGTTCATGCCCAGATCTTCCTCATGAAAGTGAAGAGTGTATGATCGCTATCTGTGATGATGTGTACGATGTCCATGATGACAATCTGTAGTGTCATGAAAAGATATTCTTCCTCAGGCATACAGTTGCACATACTCCTCACACTTCAGTTCGAGGACCAAATCTCACTATTAACTATCAACTATGACTTCTGCATCAATACATTCCTAATTTTCTGCTTATTAATAATTAGTAAAGTAGTTGTTAGTTTAGGTGTGGTGTGGATTAAGGGATATAAAATATGATCAAGCCGAATAAGACATTAATATGTGCTTTATATGTACTAAACAAACAATATGCTAGTAATATGCATGTTAGTTAAACTGTCATTTTAAAGGCATTGTTAATGTATTTGTGAACGGTGAATAGTTATGGTATGTATGGGTAACTAACTAACTGGTTTGTATGAAAACCAACAAAAAAGACTAAAGTTATATGAAAGTGTACTGTGTAAGCTATGTACTTTGCAGCAGATTCTATAATGTGTGTGTGGCCTTAGTGAGGATACATAGGTGCAATCTGTACAGCTCCGAATGAATGGAAAACTGAAATAGCTGCTGAGTTCATTTATATTTGAAAAGATGCTTGAAGGTACAGCGGGGCTGAATCCTGAAGGAAGTTACCCTCAAGTATTCTGTTCATATAGGCTGAGCTGATGATAGACACTGGCAATGTGTGACTAAAACATGACACAGAACTGTGTGCATTTAAATTCCTTTTAAGCTGTCAAAAAGCCTTGCTACTTAAAAGAGAGTTTTAAGACTTTTACCTTTAAGGTCATAACATGCTAGTGTTTCAGTTTAAACTGCAGACAATAGACAGTGTAAGACATAACAATAAGGTTTCACTTGTTAACATTAGCAATACATTATTTACCATGAACTAATAATCAACAATATTTCTACAGCATTTATGGGAACACTCTGCAGTAAGGTTTAGTTTGTTAACTATATTTCATGCATTAACATTAACAATGATCAATAAATTGTTACAGTATTTATTAATATTTGTTAATAATAATACAACTGGTCAATGTTATAGTGTTACATTACATTAATGTAACATTAAGTTAATTAATAGTGTTCAGAGTGACAGAGACATGAGATGTGTAGATCCATTTGCAAAGCTTAATTCTTAAACAGGGTCGAAACAGGCAAAGGTCAGACAATGGCACACATAAGCCACGTTTCCACCGCTGGAACTTTACCCAGGAACTAGGGATTTTGGCCTGGTACTTGGTGTGTTCCACTGGAGGAACCAGGAACTAAATAAAGTTCTGGGTAACAATGTGCCCCTCAGAAAGTCCCTGTTGACGAGGTGGTACTTGTTCAAAGTTCTGGATGTGTGCCGCTGGCTCTGATGTCTCTTTAGTGGTTAAACATCATTCATTTTGGGTAAATCTAACAGGTAATCTTTGGTCTGTATTCAATTTATCTATATATTAAAATTAAATAAAAACAGGCACATTTATATAATATTTTGTTTCATTGTAATGACTGTATACATACACACATTTCCCTGAACCAAGTACATTGCTCCAGCTATTATTATGTTCAAATGAAAACGAAAGGAGGTAGTTGTATTTCATATCCTATTTCGTTTAATTGTAAATATACAGACAGGAAAATTGCAGTAGCCCAGGCACGCTGACTGATGTTATCAAGTACGCTACTGTTTGCAGAATTACCAGATTTGTGTCGTCGCAGACATCACACTCCTGAGTCGAATGCGCAAAGTCTGAAATACCAAGGATGCAAGTCCAAAATCAGCGTACTTTGTATTGCGAAACGCACACAGACCACGTCACCAGACTAGTTTGCCTAATCTTCCTGGTACTTTAGACCACGGTGGAAACACAGAAAGTAACAGGTCTGGGGTGGGGGAAAGTTCCTGGTACAAATGTTCTGGGTAATTTCAGTGGAAATGTGGCAATAGGTATATCGAGGGCAATACAGTGAGTAATCCAAAGGGGGATCGACAGCTAACAATATCCAGAGGACTTGACAAGAGTATTAATCCGACAGCATGAGCAATAGTCCAGCTATTAAACAGCAAGGCAAAGGGTAATTCCAAAAAAAGCTATAAACCTCAGGGCAGGCAGTGATCAGACAAAACTAGAAAGCATGCAAGGATCAGGACACGAGTAAACATACTAAGAACAAGGCTAAACTAGTTTCAGGAATTTAGAATGGGTCCGTAAAGTAGCAAGCACACAATGAGCAATAAACACTAAACTGTGTGTGATTGGTTTCAGGTGAGCTTGTGATTAGTGCAATGGAGCATGGGAAATGTAGTCCAGAGTGATGTGTTGTGTGAGAGTCAATATAATGGAAGGGTGACCTTTGGTGGCAAGAGAATGGAAGTTCAAAGTGAAACTACTTTGTTTGGCCTTTCAAAATAAATCAGTGGTTAAGATGGATGTACAACACTGTTCCAGAACAGTTCAACCCAAATATTAAAATGTGTCAAGCACATTTTACGAAGAATGAGGACTGTTCCCTGTGAGTAGCATACAATGCTTCTGTGTTAAAAGGCTCTTTCTATAAAGTGAGCCTGTAAGTACGTTTTCATATTTAAAGAATTTGCCACTGATGATTCAAACGTGAGTTTTGAGAAGTGTAGAGTAAAGCTTGTTTGTTGTTTCTCTGATCACAAATGCAGACATGGTTTTATGTTTTGCCCAACACTCATACAAAAGTTAGCAGAAGCTAGAAATTACTGTTTATACAATTTTTAATCCATCCATCTTGTTACTCCAATTAAAAAACTCAACATCCTATTTTTTTTTATTTTTTTACCAATTCAGTTAACTCGTTAGTTAAAAGGCTGACACTCCTCCTATATATAAAACATAAATACATTTAAAAAAAGTAATTTTGCCCAACTTTTGTCTACAAATAATCATTGACATTGCCTAATATGATTTTGAGTTCTCAGATTCAGTATTACATTTTATTATTTCCCAATCATTTCTTTATCGGTGTATTGATATTTTCAATTGTGGGAAGTGAGAATTTGAGTGTAGCACATTTTTTTTCTCTTATTTATTTATTTATTTATTTATTTATATAACATCAGATTCAGACCAGCAATATCGGCTGTGTATGTGGGTGGCTGAATGTGTGAGGCTGGCTTGAGGACATGGATTTCTTTGACATTCAGAAAAGGAAGATTACACAAGAAAATAAAAGCATCATAAACTGAGAACCTGACAGCTTTTGGAGTTTTGTACAGTATTTATTGAGGGTTCATAGATTTTCAAAGATTATAACAAGAATTGTTCCTGTCAGTCCATATGCATCTGCTGACCCTCTTGGCGTCAGAGAGGGTGTGCTGTTTTCTGATGTTGTGAGATATATACGCCTCCTCTGTGAACAGAAGCTAAGGCTTAATCTGTGAACATGTGCAAAAACACACTCTCAGTTTGCCATCTTTACTCCGTCATTCCTAAATGACTTTCTGCTTTTGTTGGAGTATTACAAATATATAAAAATCAATTAAATAAAAAGTAAAATAAAAGAATGAGAGGCACAAACCAAAAGCGAAGCAGTTACCAAGCACTTGCATTTTATCTACTTCTCAGAAACTAGTAATAAACCATTTAAATTGTTTCTGCGTCCCTGTCTCCCACACACGAATACAATAATACAGAATGATCTGTTAAAACAGCTAAAAAGGCCTAATATTGGCATCCAGTCATTTTTAGGACCTGAGCTGGAAAATACAATTACAAAATAAAACAAATGGGGGAAAAAAATAGAAACCATTGTAGAACTTTTAGAATGGCAGTGTATTTTAGATTAAACAGAACGAGAAGGTATTTACTTATAATGAGAACATTCTTTCCCTTATAGACTATATGCAAGCATAAATAATAATAATAATAATAATAATAATAATAACAAGTGTTTACTAAGGAGAGCAAGTGGCAAGTTTTTAATTATGTACATTATAGATTTGTCACCAAGTATTTTTCATTAACATTGCTTTGTAGTAATCTTTGCTTTAACGAGTAAAGTACAAACCAGAAAGTTTAGAAATATTACATTACACACTGTTAGAAAGTATTTTGTATTTACACGAACACCCGGCTCCAATTGGATGTTTAGTACCTTAATTGATATTTACATCTAGAATGTTTTTTTTTTTTTTTTGGAATTCAGTAAAATAAGCCCTAATGCCCAAGTTCTCCGTACATCATTTCCATAAACAATGTACAGTATATCATCAAGATATCTTCTAGAGATAAGATGAAATCAAACAAATCAGATTCTGAAAACTTTTTTTGCAACAATTTGCAAAGGATGAAGAAAAACATTTCTGCACATATGAATACATGTGAATGAAATGAATTGATTTGATAATTTGTAATTAAAATTGCGCAAATAATTGTGACAATAAATGCACAGCAGAAAATATCACATTGTTACACTTAATTGTTACATAATCACCATCATTATGAATTTACAATCACTATTAATAACCTGTTCAACTGTCCACAGGCTGGTAATTCAATGCATTCACACATTTCTGATCCTTGAGTCCAGAAGCTATGCTTTTCATGATAACATGTTTTATCTCTTCATATAGTGAAATACTACTAATTTATGTCTAGTTCCTTCTGTTGAATCGATTTAGCTATATAGAATATGAAAATATTGTTTTGAATGATTGGTACCAGTATTGCATGCAGATGTGAGGGATGCATGATTAAACATGAGTAATAAATAATGCTGCTTGATTTCTGTCATTCTTTCAAGTCCACAGTTTCCTGGTTATGAATAATGTCTCAAAAGATCATTTCATATTTAGTTATTACTGACCATTGAAGGAGATGGTAGATAAGATGCTAAAATCAATGTACAGTAAATCATTACTTCCTTGAGCTCGTAACTTATTCTGCTGTTTAAACCCTGTTGTCTTTTCATCTAAAAATAAAAGTACAGAAAACATAGATTCTTGATATATTGAGATATAAAATGCCAAACTACAAATACATCTCGGTGAGCATGATACGTAATGTTTTTTTTTTTCTCTGTGACTGATGATAAAAACACAATTGCTGACTTTGATGGAAAATGTCTCACATGCAGATCCATCAGGATTACACAAATTAATAATACATGATTATGACAGATCCACTATACCATATACTGTATATAAAAAAAAGAAAGAAAGAAAATAATAATTATTCAGTTCTTCATGTAATGAAAAGTAAATGTATAAATAAAGATGTGTACAAACCCTTCTTATGTAAATCTGGTCAGTATTGTGCTTTTATATTTCTTCAAGCATTGTAAAGCTAACCTATTTCCCAATGCCCTTCTCACTGGTGGAGGATGCGTAGCTCTGACCGACTCTTTTAGATGCATTTCATCATGTTTCTTGGTAAGATTGCAATATTGGTTCTGCACCACAAGACCCTCCACCATCTCAATAATTCACTGTTTTCAGTTAATATCATATGTAAACACAGAGCTACTCTCTTCTTCTGAATACAAAGAGCATGTTTAACAATCCTATACAAGATATATTTACAGTACACAAAGGAATGACTTCATTTTTGTTTACTCTTTTTCTTTGAGGAAGTTTCCTTAAGTGCTGGCTTTTTCAAACAAAATCAGTGTGAAAATGAGCAATGCTTCAATATGTGTAAAGCGCCTATGTCAAGAAAGAATAGAGTTGAATCTTAGTCTCAGCCTTAGACTGCATACAGACGCCACAGACTGCTTGAAGAAGTGTTATCAGATTATACTAGAGAAGGAGAAATACTTGTGAAAAAGACATCATCTAGACATCTTCCAGTGTAACTGTATCATCTGCTTGGATTGTGTGTGTGTGTGTGTGTGTGTGTGTTATTTGTAAAAATAATGTGTTATTGGAGAGTTGAAAGTTCTGATCACATTGCTGATTGCAATCTCTGTTAATTTCTTCAATGTTTCCGTACAACAGTCCAAAGAATCATCTGTGCTGTTTATGTCAGATTTACCTCCGAAATGTTACACAATGATCAAGAAAACTGTCTGTCATCCTCACATGTCATGCTTGGACAAAATTAACTTTGTGGACCACATGGTTAGTAGCCTGAATACCAACCTGTTCTCACACACAAAACAAATAAATAAATAAAAATAATAATAATAAAAGTACAATAGATACAAAAAAGATTAATATATACAATGTACTTATTATATACATACATGTATATATCCAAATGTATGTAGAGACATTTATAATTTCTGTAGTTGCATAATATAATTAAGCCACTCACCCAAAAATCAAACCCTCCCACCAAACCTGTCCCTTACATTAATAGTATCCCGCATCAATAGCAGCAAATGTGTTTTGCTATACAAACATGTACACAATAAGCACATTGTATCAATAAATAAAATAAATTGTAACAATAGATAATTTTTAGTGGTAAGTAGGTAAATATTATTTAAAGACACCTCATATAAAGTAGGACCCAAATCGATTATGCATTTAAAACTTGGCATACATCTGTAAAAGTAGAAATTAATTGTATATATATTTATAAGTTTATAATTACAATAAATGGTAATAATTAGGTACTAACAATGAACCGACCCCTAAACCTAACCTGAATCCACCCAGCTACCTTATACTACCAATAATTTCTTGGGTAAGTACAGTAATGTAAAATAAAGTATTTAACCATAATTTGGGTTTTCAACTGAAAATAATATTAATTATAATAAAATATTTATGTCATAAAAATGCACCAAAATGTAATTTCATAACAATGTATTTTCCATCACAGGTTTCTCATTAAAATCAATGGTGTTCCTACAGTAGTTTGTCTATGTAGTGATGGCATTGGGAACCGTTAGTGTTTTAATAGTGATGTTCAGGGCGCTTGACCATGAGTCTGTTTTTGGGCAGGAGTGAGGATAGGATGACGCTACACACAAGATGTCAAACTTTGGCCGGTCAGCATTCGGCTAGCCCACGCTGGTAGATGTAACTATATCGTTTTATAGACAAATGCATATTTCTCAATTGAGGGCTATTAGAAATGAAGGAAATAATCTTATGAAATGTCAAATATTTGTTTTGCAAGTGCCATGTTCTTTAATTTATTTTGCCCTTGTCTGTTGCCATTCATGTCACAGCGCAGGATTTTCGCTGCTTATCGAAGCGCTTTACAACAGAATGTTAATCATTCGCATGGCATTTACAGCTCAAGTGCTCATGGGAATGCTAAGATGAGTGGGAATGCTAACGGACAGATTAGCTGAATAACAAATTAAATTCATGAGTACTATAAAGAAACTGATTTTGTGTTATTAGTATTAATGTCTTTAATTTCCATGGCACGCTAGATATCGAAATTAAACTCGATACAAGCATAGTGGAAATATAAAGTCGGTTAAGGTGAGAATAAAATTTAGAGGATTTGAGTGATAAGTTTTATCAAAATATATGAAGTTACATAAAAGTGTATAATAAATTGTCTTGGATAAATAAACTATCATCTGTGAGTAGAGAAGTAGAAAATGTTAGAATTATTCATAATGTATCTTCACTCAATAGACTGTGAAAAAAAAATAAACATTACAAATAAATATAGGTATATAAATATTAAATTACCAAGCGCTGCTCTTTTTAGAAATGTTTAAAAGGTGGAAGAACTCTAGACATCCACTTTTCGTCTTTAGACTTCGATATTTCTGCTTGTATAAAGATAATTTTCGGCAGTAACTGTTTTGATAATTTTGCAACAAAACAATGCATCTTGCTCTAAAAGAAATCCTAAAAGAAATAAATAAATCTAGCAAAGGAAACTCTGAACAACACCTTCAAACGCATTAAAAACTACTGAATTTTAGAGCAGGCACCATTTGTTCTTAACCTCTTTAGAGGATCGGTGTCAGCCAGCAATTAAGGTGAACCCAGGGTCAAAGAGAATTAGTCCTGATTTGAATTTGTCAACACACTGTACTGTAAGTCCTGCTTGTATTGCGAAATCAGACGGAAGAGTATACTGACATAAAAATAAGTGGCGCTTCTCGGACAGCCCCGATATCCAGTTAGTTGATATAATAAAGCCAATAGACGACGTTGAAGAAGGAAAATACGGTGGGGAAGATCATTCTCGACCACTTGTCGATTGAATTGACGTCAGTTAAGTCAGGGATGTTGATTTTAAGCTGTGAAGTGCGCCGTCGTAGTCGGCTCTTCTTCTGAGCCACGTGAGGTTCCAGCGCATTGTGTCCAAAGTTGTGTCTGGTCAGGCCGGCTTTGCGATACTGCAGCGAGGAGCTGTCAAAGGCCAGCATGGTTGCACGGGGGTCGCCCAAACTCAGGGTCAGCTCCGATGTGCCCATTTCATTCTTGATCTCCAGAGGACTGAGAAGGATGTTTTCATGGGGGTCCATCTAAGACATAAAGACCCATCAGTAGGTTAGTACTGATAACAGACTTGTTATTTGTAACTTTCTTGTATTGATGATTTCAGTAGTCAGAACAATTACTGATTCTTATAGTCAACTTCTTTTGCTTGCGTTTTTTTTTTTTTTTTTTTTTGTTACCACACAACCAAAATATTGAAGCGTATTTCCGTTACTGAACACAAATTTGAAGAAAGGTAAGTGTAACTTATTTTCTAGTAATTCCAACTTTTTTTTCTCAGTATCATAATTTTATGATATACAGTACACTCAATTTACAGTTGTGAGAAATACAGTCAGAATTGCAAAATATATACTGGCAATTCTGACTTTGGTAACACTTAATAACTGCACACTCTGAATCATAAGGTAAGCATTAGTAAACAGTCAGTTTATCCTTTATAAAGCATTGTCCCAACATTAATAGTCATGAGTAAGCAGTTTATACAGTAAATACATCTATAAATGCACTGTTCTTGATTTATAAGCATATCTATTACAAATACGAATCTATTTAAATGATGTTATCTTCTTAACAAAAAAACAAAACAAAACAAAAAACACAGAGGGATATAAAACTCAGAAATATTTATTTCAAAAAGCAAAAAAAGCAACAACAAAAAAAATATACAACTGTACACTTTTTGAAAATTCAGAGGTTCATTTTTCAGGTTTATCTCCTTTGTAAATGATTTACAAGTTATAAACACACCTAACTTTAGATGAGCTCACAAAAATCGGACTAAATCATGAATTACAGCAGGAATATGTGTTAATAAAGCAGTTATTAACACACTGAGCAACTTTTATGATGTGTCTAAAATATAAGATTTACATATGTACATTTAAATAGATTATTAATCACTTACTTATACTTTCTTGATGATCTTATGAATCACTGACAACTCCTAAATAACTGGTGTGCAAATAACATAATAATTTAGAAATTATAAATTGATCATTAATACAGTATGAAAATATAATTAATAAACATTATAATATAATAATATTATGTTATATATTATAATAATAATATTATTATATGCTCAAGAACAAAACATGTATAGGTGTATTTATAAAATGCTTACTAATAGCTATCAGTGTTGTAACAATGCTTTATAAAGGATGAATTGACTTTTTACTAATGCTTAACTAATGATTCGTAGTGTGCAGTTATTATAAAGTGTTACTCTGACTTCTTTTCTCAGAATTGTGAGATATAAACTTGCAATTGTGAGTTATAAAGTCTAATTATCTTTTTTTTTTTTTTTTACAATTGCGAGTTTATATCACACATTTCTGACTTTATAACTTACAGTTATAAGTGTTTATCTTACAAAAAGTCAGAATTGTGAGCTTAAACATTGCAATTAACTTTTTTATTATTTTTATTATTTAGTGGCAAAAACAAACATCCATACCAATAAAACTAGTCACAATTATATAACAACATATTCAAATGCTGTCTTACCAATTGCTTTTCAAGAATTATGATTTAAACTTCAGGACAGTATTTAACACTTACTGAGACAAACCAACACAGTTCCAGTAACACACAGTCTGATGGAAATGGGTCGGTGCACATGGAGATGTAAAGCAAAGTAAGGTAAGGCATGGTGGTACACATGATGGTATTTATGCTATTTATTGCTAGAAAATTGTAACCTTTTCATGAAAAATAATCGGGCATCTCTTAATCTCTTAGATGCTGAACCAAATTGTGGAAAAATCTAACAAACATACAAAAAAAAGCAAAACTGATCTCCATCAAAAAAAAAAAAAAAAAAAAAAAAAATGTTTTTAATAGTATTTAAAATAAAAAATATATATTTCAAAAGAGAGGAAAGGAGAGGTGATGATGGCTATGGGGAATAAAATTGTGCACTTAAATGAATAATAAAAAAAATAAAAACAAAACCTAAATCTGTCTTGATTTAATCACCCTCATGTAATTTTAAACCTTTCTTTTTTTACAAGAAAAAAAAAAGAAAGAAAGAGAGAAAGTAGACAAGCTCCAACAGAAAAAAAAGTACATTGTCTGTGTGACTTGTGTAAAGTCATCTGAATCCATACATAATAGTTTTTGCGACTGATAGACCTTCCCTTAAGAAGAAAGTCATTAGACAGCATGAGAGCAATGCAATGAGGACAGAATTCTCTATTTGGGTCAAGAGAAAGACGAAATAAGGAATTGCACCAAAATAAATAAATAAATAAATAAAGTTGCAGCATTGTATGCCATTACTCTCTTGATGAACTTTTTCAGTACCTTATTTTTTGAATCGCCTAGTCCTAATGCTGCATCATCCACAAAGATGGGTTCCCACATGGAGTCATGCGCGTCAATATCCCTCTGTTTCATTCTGGCATATAGAGCATCGTCTCTCTGAACTACATTTCCCACCAACCACTGAAAGCATACAAAATCATTGCTGTCAAAGCAGTCACTTCAAGAAAGCTGGTGAAACTTACATATTGGGCTCCTTTATGAGTGTGAGGCAATGCTGGCATTTTGTGGATTATGCCTCAAAGAAAAGCGCTGCCCTAAATTCAGAATACATCTGAGCACCAGAAAAACACCTTCAGAATTTCAACAAATAAAAAGTCTTGACCAGTTCTATAAGTGCTGTTATTATTTGAAGAAAGAAAGAAAGATCTATTCTAATAAGGTCTCTGAAATCCAGGGGAAAACAACTCTAGATGCCAATAATAAAAAGCCTAATATCAAATCCCTAAGTCTGGTGTTATAATTATATAAATTATATAAACAACTAAACATTAGTTTATCCTCTAACTACAGTAAGCCAGCACTACTCTGAAATAAGCACTCAGCGTTTACTGAAATAATGATAGACGAGGACCAGAAATACATAAAATAAAAGCACTCTTAAAAAGCTTGAGTGCTGTTTTTCTGCTTCTTCTAAACTGTTTTTCAAGCATCTGTCCCATTTATCATACAGAGGCAAGCATGTGTTTGTGAACCCTTTGAAATACTTGGGTTTCTACATCGATTGTTTATAATGAAAAATGTGGTCTGGCCTTAATTTAACCAATAATTATAAATAAACAACTTCACTAATCCAATAATGCACAAACAAGTTTTTTTTTTAATTTTTTTTATTATTATTAATTGTAAATTGCCTTTTTTGGAAGAGAGGGCGAGGTGAGCAGAACTTATTAGCATTTAAAGAGACGCACACCAAAACAGCTCGCTGTGAAGTGTTTTTTTTTTTAACAAGGTAAAAACGGTGTGGTTTTACATGACCATTGAGCAATTTTTTACTAAAGTATGTTATAGACTTTTCATGAAGACCCTAAATAATCATCCTTGTGGAAAATGGTTTTCCGATATCACAAACACTCATACACACAAAAAAAAACAAGTGAAACTTTCATACGATGTCCCCTTGACTCAAGTCAATGTCTTGATGCACTTCTGAACTCCTTCTTCCTTTAATTATTGCAAAGTGTCCCAAGTCAACACAGCAGCACTAAACCATGATGACCCTTGCACCAGTCCTCACAGCTGAGATGAGCTTTTAGAGTTCCTCTTTTTCAGCTCTGATTTCCCATGTGTTGTCCTTTCGCGAACACCATTCATGTTCAGTGTTTTTCTTACAGTGGACATAAGAACAAAGACTTTTTTCAAAATTAGTAGATTTTTCTGGATGTGTTTTCTAGCCTTTTCCAGCTTTGTGCATCACTGTAATGGGTTTTAAGGGCCTGTCAAAGCTTTTGGCATTGTGTCACATTAACTCTCTCCTAGAGCGGATCTGTCAGTAACCAGGCTTTGTGTGCCAGTTATTTACAACAGGCTTCCTAATCGACTCCAATTAGCTTTTGGAGAAGTTTCTTGGTCAATGGTCTCTTAGTGTCGAACAGTTTGAAAAGTTTAACTGTTTGTGTGTTTCTTTTAAAATTGGAATACAATTTGTTTATATTTATGACTTGTTGTTAATGTGTCTATAATTATAATTTTATGAGTAAGCAATGCAGAAATCCAGGTAAAATATTTAGGGTTCACAAACGTATTCGTGTCACTGTATATTTATCTTGTTATTAAGATGTTTTAGATCTGTTGTCACCTCATGATACTCATGCCATATACTGATATAATGGTGGTAGATTTATATGCCTTTAGTTGAAACAAAAAGATAAGCAAGAGGCTTGACTGACAGTAAAGATTATAAACACAAACTACCTCAACCCTGACATAAGCCCACATCTGATGTTTGCAACAGCCGAACAACCTTGATATCTGACTGAAGTCATGAGATAACTTCTAGGTTAAGAAACAACCATGGCTTCCACTGTCAAACAAACATACTACTCTAATGTACAGTTTTTATAAGGCATGTTAGTTACAATCATGTCAGACATTGAAATTGCAGTGAAGATATGAACACAGACTAGACAGAACAATCAAAAGCTCCATGCACAAGTACAGGGCACTGACACTGACATCGATTTGTAACGACAAAACCACCTGAAATCATTCATTTAAAATCATCATCAGTGATTTTAGCTTCAGTTTGATACAATTCAGCTGTGATCCAATGTAATTTAATTATTGTATTTGTGAACACCCTTTAACATAGAAAGCACAATAGTTTGAAAAAAAAATATTCTGAGAAGACCTGAAGAGCCACTTTAAAATAATAATAATAATATACTATTTTGCTAACAAAACAAGGTCCCGATAACTAATGGACAATGCATTTGTTCATGAATTGTTTAATAATACAACCCTTAATTGTTAGTTTAAGTTAGTGTTAGTCCATTAAATAATATTAACAGATTAATTTAATTAAGGTTCATTAGTAAACATTAGTTGAGTACATGAACTAAGAATGACCAATACTTCTACAGAATTTATTAATCTTAATTAATGGTAATTTTAACATTCACTAATGCATTATTAAAATCAAAAGTTGTGCTTGTTAACATTTGTAAATGCAGTGTAAATTAACATGAACTAACACTGATCGACTGTATTTTCATTAACAAAGATGAATAAATACTGTAATAAATGTATTGTTCATTGTCCATTCATGTTAGGTAACACATGAACTAATATTAACCATGGAACCTTGGAAGTGTTACATATTAAATGAAAATAAAAAGTTATAACTTCATTATTAAATGTAAAACCGTCAAATCAAGCCTAATGCGTGGCAAAAAGGCATTGTTTCTCTTGGTAGCACTAATTCGAAACAAAATGCTTGTAAAGTGTTATCACTATTTTTATAATTTGCCTTTTTATAACTGCGTGAGTTGCTGTGCAGCTATTATAAACTGTGGTAGTGTGTGAATTCCAAACATACTTTGTTAGGGTCCATCCTAATTTTTTCATTGTTGGCTGTGGAGGCTTTCTCTGCAGCTCTCTTCTGCCGCTGTGGTCCTCTGCCAAAGAAGATGTAGTTGACCAGCGCATACTCCAGCAGAGCCAGGAAGACGAAGACGAAACAACCCATCAGGTACATGTCAATGGCTTTGACATATGGGATCTTTGGAAGCGTCTCCCGCAAATGTGTGTTGATGGTGGTCATGGTCAGCACAGTGGTGATACCTGCGGTCAAGAGAGATTCATTGTTAAACATGCAAATGACAAGAAATGAAAAAACTCTTTTATTTACAAAGACTGACTGTTTGATCTCTTTCTGGCTAACACTTTTAGACATTCAACTAACTATAAGTAACTTTGCAAATACGTCAACTAACAGTCATTAGAGTATTAGTAGTCTGTCTGCTTAATATATGCGCACACTTTGGGCCCTATTTTAATGATATAAGTACTTGCCAAATTTTGCCATTAATTTTAATAATCATCTAATGAGATTTCTGAATGCACAAGCGGTCTGACAATAGCAACACAGAGAGATCTGCTTATGATTTAAAAAATCTTACTAGATGATTATTACAATTAATGGCAAAATTAATGTTTGGAAATGTAAACTGATATTTCCCACAGACATACTACAGCAAAGTATATAAATTACTGGCTAAAAAACCCTTTTTTGGGGTGAAAATACTAATGTGCCTGACTTTTGCACAGTCCTGTACTTTACAAACGACGTTGTTGCTACTTTATAAAGAATGAGCATACAGTAATTCACAGAACTGATTAAAAGACAGTGACAGACAGCACTCATCTTAACTTAATATCAGAGTGAGTGTGTCGCGATCATTAGATGGAGTGCCCATGATCTTCAGTAGAGGGCACTCCACTCAGGACCATTCCACCCATCAACCATCAGATGTCACTTGGACACTAGCACCTCTCATACTGTTGCACCACACCCAAACTACATTACCCATAAGTCTCTGCATCACAATCACCCTGCCACACCTGCACCTCATTCATCAGCCAATTTCCTTGCCACACCTGCACCTCATTTACACACACACACATATAAGCAGCACACTCACTCTCACTCACTGCGAAGTCTTGTTTAGCCAGTCTGACATTTCCGAGTGGTTTCCTTGTGTTTTCCTTCTGTACCTGACCTTTGGATTGTTTATACCGACTCTGATTCTCTGCTGCTTGCCCCCGACATCTGCTTGTTTCTGTTATCGATTCTGATTATCCCTACATACCTGACGCCATTACTGATCATTGCCTTTCTGACCATTCTCATCATTAAAGTTCTGCACATGGATCCGAACGTCTCTGTCTCATCATTACAGAGTGACAGAGATACAGTAGAAACATTATGTGTGCTTTTATATTAAACAATGACCCAGATCATGAAATACATTTATTAGGCTTAGAGTAAGGGAAGCTTGGGAAATGAGAGCATCCAAGGAGTGTGTGAAAACTATGGATTTATTTTAAATATTTTGTATGTTCTTTAATGTTATCCATAATTTTTTGAAGCTTTTTTAATTTTTTTTTTTTATAAGTATCTGTTCTGGCACTGTTTAGGCACCGGTACCGTAAATGGCACCGGTATCATAAAAACCCCAATCGATACCCAACCTTAGTGCCACATTGCACTGGGTGTATGCTACGGCCTTTTATTTTAATGGTCCCCTGACAGATATTCTACTGATTAGAAGTAATTTTTGCAAGTACATGTCAACTTATTCTACTAACCCTAACCTAAGAGTCTAGTAATACTCTATGCTATTGAGATTGAATAAGAGAGTGAGAATGAATTAGTTGACCTGTAGCTGCAAATTATTTTGATTAATTAGACAGGTGACATGTAGTAGTAAAGTTACTTAAAGACCCATTGCAGTTAAAATCATGTTTTAAACATTGATAAAACCGTGTTTTTATTCCGTTGTTGAGTTACGTATTGCAAGAGTTCAGAATTAAAATGTCCATTGAGTGGTAAATAACAAACCCCCTCCACCAAACCCAACACTGAACCTACCCGACAGTATTAACGAATGCAAGTGATGATGATAATAATAATAATAATAATAATAATAATAATAATTAAAAAACATTCACTGATGCAAACGTGCTGTTTTATTTTCCTTATAGGTGAGTTTGAGCTGTTCTGTTAGCTTTATGGGATTCATACCAGAGTGAATTTGAATAAACGCATTCACTCTCCGAAACCATTTATCCAATATTGCCACTTGCCACTGTGTAGCGTTCACCACTTCAGTTAACAGTGAAAGTGGAGCAGGTCTGAGCTGCTGTGATTGGGCGGAGGACAAGACTAATTTGTATATTCATGGTTTAATCCTATACTTAATGAGATAAGGGTGAAGGGATACATTCAAACCATTTTAAAACATAAATTATTATTGGGGAAAAAACATTCATATGTGTATTTATGATTATCAACGATGAGTTTTAAGGAATGAAATTAGTGACTGCAAGAAGATAGCAGAATGTCTAAAGTGGACCCTTTTCTGTAAACCCATATCTTAGCTTTAAAAGTGATTGCATGGTTTTAAATAGACTGGGGGGAAATGTGTTGAAGCTGTCCATGTATTGATATCATGTGATATATTTTTATCTCAACAACTGAAAACTGTTAAGTGCTCTCACATTCTGTGAATATCAAACAAGATGAGTGTGTGCATGTGAATGTGTCCTCATTTAGAACGTTAGGAAAACATTTGTGCATGTGTGCATTTGTGCAGCTTTATCACCATTCTTTTCTTTCAGCTGATGATTCAGAATCTTAAAATTGTATGATTTATCATGCTTTCAGCTGGCGGAGTGGGAGTTATGCACCTCAATCAGTGAAACACAAAGACTGCCTTCAGCTAACCGCTGATTAAAAAATAGTTGTCTTTTTATGCATTGAAATGTCCATTCGATGTCATTCTGACAGTGTTCATGAAATTTCTTGAAGATCCTGTGACAGGTATTGTAAAGCTTATGAGGTGGAGAGTTATTCTCCATAAATCATTGTGTTTTTTTTTTATCATTATTACAAGCACTATAGCTAAAGGTGATGCCACTAAAATATCTTTGTCTAGGAACATTTCATCCTTCTCTGTTCCCCATCATCACCTCTCTTGGCTGCAGAGCATGTCTGTAATTTCCATATGGAACCAATATAATCATGATTAAATCTGGGCTAAACCAGAGATTTATGCAGCAGATACTCTCTACAGTGGTAGTACAGTGAGGAAAACTGGCCTTTTTCTAGGTCTATCCATGTAAATGCCCATCTGCAATCAAACACCTAATGATTCTAATCAGGATCAGTTTCGAACAGTAAAATCTGCTCGTCCCATACATCCACACTCGCTGTGCCTTCTGTTCAATGCTACAGCGGTTCTGCACTTGTGTGGATGAATGAGGCCAGGCCAGCCAGCAATCACGAAGAGTGCCCTGTTATTCACACTGAGAAGCCTGCACGCTCGCTGCCTACATTAGCCTTACATAATCAGAGATGACGGGAAAAAAGTGGAGGCTTACAAGAAAAGAGAAAAAGAGAAAGAAAAAAAGATGGAGAGGGGGAGATGTGTGGTGTAAAAAAAGACAAAATCAAATCAGTACACAAAAAAGTTAATGAAATATTTTTTTTTGCTTTATAAGACAAAAACTATTAATAATAATAATAACAACATACACATATACATACAGTATATATACAGTTTTGATCTTATATTTAAAACATCTACTTAAATCTAATCTTGGGGTGCTCTTTATGATATAAAGGTTTTTCCTCTAATATTATTAATTAATGATGTATCTTATTAATTGATACATCAAATATCATTTGCACCTTTTACAAAGGTGTGTTTTAACTAAGAAACGTAAGGCTGTAGATCTGCTGAATATCAAATTGTACCATAGCTTTGTGTTTTTATTTCAATGCATTTGTGTGTGTGCGTGTGTGCGTGTGTGTGTGTGTGTGTGTGTGTGTGTGTTTAACTAGTTTAAGTTTTCATGTAGTAAGTAAAGTTTCAAGCCCCTTTCACACCAAGAACGATAACTATAAAGATAACTATAAAGATAACGATATTAGCGTCCAAACCAGCGAACGATATCGTCTGTTTATTCTGAGCGCACGTGCGTCTGCCGCTTTAAATCCTCGAGCTCGTCACAGCAGGATGGATTCTGATTGGATGTCAATGTTTATATCGTTCATCAGCTGGAAAAAAATTGTTCTGAAAATGATTCCAATGATACCGTTTCTCTATGCCTTTATCGTTATAGTTGTGTTGTGGACTCTGCTATTCTTTAATATTGAGAACGATTTTTAGAACTATATCTTTATCGTTATCTTTATAGTTATCGTGCTTGGTGTGAACGGGCCTTTACTTGTATCACACTTGATGTTGTTCATTGTTTGCTCATAACTGGAGTGCCTAATCATGCAGATTTTTGCAACATGCTCTGAGTAAAAGAAAGTTATTTCCCTTAACTAGTTATGATTAACTATTAATATTCCCCATTTGAGCTGATTCGCTACAACTGCTTGCATACTGTAACTGTATACCAACATGCAATACATTAAATGTAGTTTAAAAGAAAATGATGAGCTGAAAACATTGACACACATAAAAGCTGTAAATTAGTTACAGTAAGTTGCGTAAGTTTGCTCAAATAAAATTATAGTATGTACAGTACAGACGCTCAGTGTATTAAAATGTATTAATCCAACCATGAATCTCCACTTTACTGTTAGTGATTGAGGTTGCTGAATAAATGCACTTACGAATTGTGCCAAACGACTATAAGTCTGTACTATAAAAACATGAATGATTTGGTAATACTTTATTATTACTATTAAATATTAGCATGCATATTACTAGCATTTTGGCTGTTTATTAGAACTTGTAAAGCACATATTCATGATTTATTTTGCTTACCATATTTTAGATCCCTTAATTCAACCCATACCTAAACTGACAACAGCCTTACTATTAATAAGCAGCAAATTAGGAGTTAATCGAGGGAAAACTCTTAGTTAATAGTGAATGTGTTTCTTGTTCTAAATTGTTACTGATAATCTAATAATTAAGGAAAGTAGATGAGGTAAAATAAACCCTATATTAGTTAACATTATCTTTGTTTGTGCTAATGTAGGCAGAAGTGCAAAAATTATGCTTACATTTTACAGTTGGCAACAATTATGATCAGAAATCCTGATTGTGATTTTTTGCAAATTAATTGTGTTTATCTATTGAACTATTATGGAGCACATTGCTAGGTTTTAATTGTCTAAAACTAGAGTAAAATAAATAAATAAATAGGACATTTGACACCAAATTAAATGCTGATAAAATTAAAACTAATAGGTGTTTTAAAAATTGGATGTAATAATAATAATAATAATAATAATAATAATAATAATAATTGTATTGTACAGGATAATGGTTTTATTTGTTACTTAGAGCGTAAAGGTGTTTTTAGTATTCCTATTCTTTAGTATTTTTTATTCTTTCTTTCTTTATTTTATTATTTATATATTTTTTTTTTTTTTAAAAATGCAGATGTCAGATGTTTATCTGCAGATTTTTTATTGTATTTTTTTTTATTTTTTTATTTTTTTGTATGATCAGATCAGAGAGTGAACTACCCATAAGAAGAGCAGGACTTCTGCGCTATTACAGGACGCTCTACTACAGATACAGCAGAAGTTACTGTAGGTGGACAGGCTCAGTGGAGTGTGTCTGACAGCTGTGTATGGAGAACAGCTCAAGAGAACAGACAGTACCACTCCAAGCATCCAATACCAAAATGATGCATGAATAGACATACATCTGATCTTTCCATCAACTGTTTAGAAGCAGACTTCAAACAAACAAATCATGCTTTCTGCAGTCTTAACTCATATATTTGAAGTGAATGTATATATACATAATGAAAGTCACCAGCTGTGAGAAAGGTTTGTTAGATTAGCGCCTACCTAAAGCAACCCTGGCAGCCGAGGCATCATAGTTGATCCAGAAGGATACCCAGGACAGGATGGTGATTAGGATGGAAGGCATGTATGTCTGCAGAATGAAGTAGCCGATGTTTCTCTTAAGCTTGAAGCTCAGGGAGAGGCGAGGATACGAACCTGGATGAAAATAGCAATTAGCCAGATTCATTAAATGTTTTTTGTATACTTTAAAAGCCTTTTATATTTTGCTTTAGAAACTGAATAAGTCCCACTCACAATTTGCTCTGTCAATCATACTTAAGCATCTATTTGGACTAGACACTCTACTATACGTGATATTCACATTTGTGCATCAAGGCTTCGTAATATCATAGGATGAAAGTGATGCTCAAACACATTCAAATTATTACTTTTACGGTTTATTAAGGTAATTTATATATGCAAATATCTCTATATCGCCTTTTTACAGGATAATACAGTGAAGGGGAGGCAGAAAAGACAAAAGAGAAAAACAGAGGAGAGGATCGGGAGAAGACTTTAAACCAATAATAGTGTTACTGCATGTTGATGAAGTCAAGAAATAATGTGCATTAACATTACTCTACAAATGCAAAGATTACCTAAAATACAACGGAAATTTTCCATAAAGTGATCATAAATGTAATCCATTGTATTCTTGCGCTGTAATCAAAGTTTACTGTGCACTGGTTGAGAGACAGAACCAAATTCAAATCCTTATTCCACATCTACATCCTCAGCTACCGAGCAAAGAAGCATGTTTTATATATGCATGCCTTCACAAAAGTACATCAGGAAAAGATTTTTAGTGATGAACAACACAAATGTTACTCTGTACATCAGCCAAAATGAGAGAGAAATGCAAAACCACTTTAGTACTGCCTTTTCCATTTTTGGAATACACTGCTAGAATTGAACTTATTTAGGGTTAGGTTTAGTTATAGGAGATATAATGATGCATTGTTACTGTACATTTTCAGAACGATTTATTTAAGATTCTAGATTGTCACAAAACATAATAATGGAGTAAAGGTTTTCCATGTTGATCGGCACCTAGACTGAATGGTGTAGTCTTTATTCTTAAAAACCAGCAAGCTTGGTAGAGTGGTCAGAGTTTAACTTCATCCCCTTAGGCACGCTGACCCAGACATTATTTCCAAAGACTGTGTCTACAGCTGACCTCATGACTTGCATGACAAATTCATGAATATGCACTCAATGAATAAATCAAACAACATTGTGGTAAATAACTTATAAGAACACTCTGTTTCTTGTTTCTAGTGTGTGTGTTTTATTCTCAGATCAAGGTTACGTCTTACAGCCGCTGGAGGCCTCGCCATGCCAAAATGAGACGGTTCATCAATCCCGACATTTTTTTTAGAGATGTAAGGAAATATATATAATTTAGGAAATATGTGCTTGTGGTGAAGTTTCTGCAACACAGATATTATGTACCCTTTTGCCTGTTTTGCGTCAGTTTCAAAGTGAAATGTCTAGTGAGTGGTGCTAAAACACACATTCAACACTTGACCGTGACACATTTTTATGAAGTGGCTTCAGGCACGTTTTCTGGCGATCCAGAATTAAAATGCACAGTGAGGGTTATTAAAAGGTTAATGCTTTATTATGTTGGGAAAAAAAAACAAAGCCCCTCCACCAAACCCAACCCTAGACCTACCTGATAGTGTTAATGAAAGCAAAAGTGATATAAAACACATTCGCTGATGCAACTGTGCTATTTTAACTTCCTTATAATCTGCTTTGGGTTGATTTTCATACCAGAGCTCTTCAAGTGCAACTCTGTATTTTATAAGCCACTGACAACTTAATGCATTAAAAAACCCATACATATGAAGCTGTATATGTGATGCTAATGGTCAGAAGTATCAATTTTCAAATCTCACAGCATGTTAAAATAATTTTGAAGTCATAACGTAATATTGTGCATGAAATTGTGTGAAATTTAGGCTCTCTAAATGGAAACTTTGGTGAAAAGGGGATAAAAGTTGTCTGAGTTTTACTGCCTCTAGTGTTCATTTCAGCTGGAAATTGCAGTGATTTAAGTTTTGCAGAAATGTAGACAGAGGCATGCATTTCCAATGAGCCTGAGTATGATATGTATAGTATATGTGCCTGAATGAGAATAGTTCTCAACCTCAGAGTTCCCTAATAAGTGGAGAAGTTGAAAACATAATGCATTTAGGAAAACCTAATTGGTATTTTCAGCAAAGTAAAGAGTAAACTTCACCTGGTTATCTCTTAATCATATATTTATCTCAGTTCTCAGCTTGTTCCTGAAGTGTTGTGTAGTTTGGATTTATTACCTGTGGAAAACACCACGTTTTTAGAGATGAGTTTGTAGTCCACTATGGAGAACTGAGGGAGCTCTATCCTTTCAACCCCCGTCACTGCATGGTCTCCTCCTCGCCAGTAAAACTCAATATCATCTGTGGTGTAGCCATCTGAGGGAAACACAGACAGATAGTAAAACAGATTTGGGGGGATGACATGTAACTGAGGGCTCATTTGCTGCTCTGAAGGCCTAAAAGAATGCTACATAACCAATTAATAAAATCATAAGTCATTTATTGGCCATGAAATAAATAATCCAGCTCACTGTCCCAGTTTATGCCAGTCCGCATTCTCTTGCAATTCCCAGCCCATCACACAAATGAACACACACTTGCACAGCTAACATAAGTTGATTAGTTAGTGACCCAAAAAACAAGATGTTTATAAAACTACACTCACAGCTGTGATGTTGCCTGGACATATGCCACATTAAACAACAATAAACACTAGGAAAGATATGAAATAGCTCTTACTTCTTCTTACATGGTTGAAAGAATGACAACTTTGCCAGGTCATAAACAGACATTTAAAGCAAACTGCAAAATAAACGACAGCAGCTACAATGTTGTTATTCATTACAAACCTTGTATATTATAACTTAAAATGTAAATGCTAAGATGTGTACAATTCTAAATGATGAAAGTGTGTTCAAGTTCAGCTGTGAACATCTACTACATCTGAAACGAGCTCTGAAATGCCATGATATGATTTATGTGTAACGTGTTTGTGCCTCATTGTTTTATTTTTTTGTGGACTTGAGGCCAAGCTGGACCTGTGTTATTAGAGAGTGCAGGATAAGCGCATGCAAGCCTTGGGTCAAACTCATTGTCAAGTCAAATCATACGGCAGTATGTTTCTGAGCTCAGCTGCAGAAAAAAAGCCATCATAAATATTCAAGCAAAACATGAGGTATTTTGTTTGCTTCAGTGCTCTCTGTGCTGAAACAGACAGAAACACGAACAGCAGCCCATGAAGTCAGCCATAAATGATTAAGAAACATCTTATTTTATCGGGGCAAACAGCAGAAAACTCTCTTGGCCTTGCATAATCCACTCGTGGACGATCCTCCAGTTATCAGACTGATGGCCAAAACACGAGAGAACAGTAGATCAGAGAAAAAGATCCAAAGCAGGAGAATGAGAGAGGAGTCAATGAAGCACAGCGGTCCCACGTAAACACCCAAGCTACAAAAGATTATGAAAGAGCAAGATGTTTCATCAAAATAAGCACATTTTGAAAAAGCAGCTGTATTCTACCCAGCACACAAGACTTGAGTCATTCTACATATGCATTACATAAAACATACAACAGACCAATGGTTTTTGGCAAGTGCTGTTATTCTCCAAGGGTTTGTGAGCACATTAATATATTGTGTGGTTACATTTATAAGAAAGTAAAGCAAATATGCAGTAATACTTTAGTTTAGGCTCTAATTCACACTATTAACTAGTCGCTTATTAGCATGCATATTACTGGTATACTGGCTGTTTATCAGAGCTCAAAAAGCACATATTGAAATGATGTCGTATTCTGTATGAGCATATTTTAGATTCTTTAATGTGGTTAGTTCACCCAAGAATGGACATTTTTCAGAAGTTCATGTGAAATAAAGTACGCGCATCTGTAATAAAACGTCCCCCACACAGCTCCGGGGGGGTGAATAATGCCCCCCCTGCAATGAATAAAGGGTGAATCCATGTGTTTTTGTAAGATAACAAAGGACAGCAAGTCTCCTCTTGGCTGATTTCGAAATCTTTACAAATCCTCATTTTGTGCTTCTAATTCATGACCAACATTTAGTTGTGTTCTCTCTCTAACCACTAACATCCGCACGCACATCTACCAATTCCCAACAGTCTGCAGAAGTGAGAAAAACAAGTGTTTATTATGTTTGAAATCTGGATATTTATCTTACAAAAACGCATGGATTCACGACAGGGGGCTTTATTCACCCCCCGGAGCCGTGTGAGGGACGTTTTATTATAGATGCGTGCACTTTATTTCACGTCTTCTGAACTGTTGACAACAAACACCCGTTTACCCCCATTGCAAGACTTGGAAGAGCAAGAACAGTTTTAAACATAACTTTGCTTGTATTATTCTGAAAGAGGAAAGTCGCACAAACCTACGATGCTTCAAGGGTGAGTAGAAGATGGACAGATTTCATTCTCGGGTGAACTAACCCTTTAATACTAACCATACTAATACTAACTATTAATAAACAGCACATTAGGAGTTTATTGGGCAAGAGTCATAGTTAACCGTTAGTTAATAGTGAGAACTGGACCTTAAAATAAAGTGTGACCAAAATTCGGTTATACCATAAGCCCAAATTACATCCTTTTCCTCTTTTATTTTATTAACATTTTTTTATTTTAAGGAAATATGTATATAAATAAATACATAATGTATTAATTCAATACATTTGTTTGTGAAATGTTAGCATAGATGATCCATGTCTTAATGTCCAGTCGTGAATTAAGTGCCTAAAGTTCCAGATTGATTCAGCTTTCACTACATCACTTGTTTCTGTTCAAACATTACACCACAGAAAACATAAGATCATATTGTTTTGCAGGGAATAATGGCATTTGTGTGGTTATTTGGGTCATTCAAAGCCACTTAACTCCATTGTTTCTATGTCATTGAGCCCGGTTTAGCAAATAAGCTTTTGCTAACATTCTTGTCAGGGCTCTTACATCACTGCATGCATGAGGAGAAGCAAGAGCAATTCAATACTGTTCAGCTAATTCAATAGTCATCTCTTACAAAACCTAGTTAACTGTTTACGGCTTTTTAACTGCCTCTTAAACTTCTTTTGCAAAGCACATAGGATACCTCGCTGTTAGCATACTGCTTACATATGCACATAATGGTCACTGAAATAATGGGTTAAATGGGTAACAGTTTTTTCCCTTACAGTGGTTTGGTTAAAGTGTTATAGCCAAACCAACCAGCAGCAAGGTGGTAAATCACAGCAGCTTTACATATCATAACTTTTATTTAAAGCAAAATTTGATAATTGGACAAAAGACAAAGGTGAAATAATCCCCTGAAGAACTGCAAATGACACAACTGAAATAAAAATGATGGTGAAATACAATCATTTTTCATAGAAGTTCTAAAATTTACCTGACTTAAACATTGTCAAAATCAAGGATTGACATGTGAAAGTGCCTTAGAAATGACATAAATGACAGTATCTTAGAAGAGTTTTGGAAAGGCTTTATGTTATGTGAGCTTAGAGTATAATGCCAAAAAATGCTGCCCAGTTAGGCAGCTCACAGAGCGTTTAGTCCATGACTCGTAAACAGTCATGCTGTGAAATTTGCTGAAATATCTCATGTGTGCATGCAAACAAACGTTCTGAAAATTGCCTCGCATGAAAGCATTATGGAAATTTATAAGGATTAAAAAATAAATAACCTGCAGTTAGGATGCACTTCAATAGTGTCTGAACTGCTCTTAATAAGGGCTGGTCTGTCTAAAAAAAGAATGGAGAAAAAAATATCAAACCTCACCCCAGAGTGTCGAGGTGGGACCCGAGGAGCAAAATGCCCTCTAGTTATATATCTTCTGATTCTTATTCATATGCATATTATGGAATCGCCTGCTAGCACATTCAACAAGAAAGAAAAACAAATCTAGATGGGGAAAGTCTTCAGCATCTCTGTAGAAATGCTGGATCTAGACAGTTCAAAGCTTCTTTAATCCTATTTCTAGCGTGCAATTAAAAGTGTCCCTGAACTCACACATGGTGTATCATCTCCTTAACTTTGCACAAACAAAGCACAGGAGAATCTAAGTCAAAACAAGACATCTACACAAGCAAGCCTCTCTATACAGCAGAGGAGATATGCAGTCTCAGAACTGCTTCTGCCGGCTGCTGGCTTCGACAGAGCAGAACATTTGAGTAATATACAAGGGCCTGAAAAGACCAGATTAGGCCATCAAAAGTAAAATAAAAGTAAAACAACATTCCATTTCTCTATTTGTAAAACAGATTTTGCATAACAAAAACATTACTCAACCTGGACGCTCTGCAGGCTACTTTCTAGTAGGGGGGGTTTGGCGCCACGGTTTGTTTCCAGGCAGAACATTAAAGAATTCGACACACACGTCTTCCAGAAATCCAGTATAATTCAACAAATCCGATGATGACTTCGAAACTCCTGAAGTGTTTCCACTTTTGTGTCCCATATGCATCAGACATTTAGCCAACGGTCCGTGACATCTGAGGCTGAAACTACCACGAAATAAGCACTGGAAATGTTGTGGACAAATTACACTGATTATACATTTTCATATGCATGAAAAATTAATTTGAGGCGTGATTAAAAATATTGATTATTTTCAAGCATAACATTGTGTTTTTTAGCTATAGGACAATTTTTTATTTGTTTTGTCACATAATTCAAATAGTCTGGGAAACTTTTTGTCATGCCTTCATCATTGATTTTCAACACTTATTCAATCTTTGTACATTGTATTTATTCCTAACCATTTACAATATTTATTGAATCATTATTATTATTATTTAGGGAACACTTCAGGTAACAATTCTCACTATTAAGATGTTGCTTATTAGCATGCATATTAATATTTCCAAACAGCTGATAAAAACCAGTCCAGTCCATCAGTGAACATCTGGTAAAGACAAAAGAAAAGTTCAAAAATTCATAATAACACTTCCTCCAATGCTAAAGTTCTCCAACATATTCCTTTAACAGATTAATATGCAACCATGCACACATTATCACAGTCCCTGGTGCTCTGTGTAGATGCCTGATATATTTAGATCAAACTTGACAACAAGAAAGTTTGTAATGAGGTGAGTTTGCCAGGACGTTCTCTACCAATGTTGTCTCCAATTAAGCTGAAGTCTAGAAAGACAAGCACAAATGAACAGAGAGGCAGCGGTTCTCAATGAGGAGCTTAACCTGTCTGTCCCTTGTCTGGTGGTTTGCCATCAGAGTAAAGATCAGCACCTGGTACAATGACACTTCACACTCTATGTATCGATCTCTCAACACAAAACTCTTTAACATCTAGAGAGGCCACAGAGCACATGCCGCTTATATTGCATTTCAAGTTAATTTCAGCTTAACCTGCGATGCATAATGGTATTCATGCTGCCTTATAATACAAAAAAAATTGATTAAGATATATTTATATGTGACCCTGGATCACAAAATCAGTATTATGTCTCTGGGGTATATTTGTAGCAATAGCCAACAATACCTTGTATGGGTCAAAATTATTTTACGCAAAAAAATATTATTCCATATTCCCGTTGTTCCATTAAGATCATTTTCTCAAAATTCCCCTCCGTAAATATATATCAAAACGTAACTTTTGAATTTTCTCAATATTCAGATTTTTTTGCACCCTCAGATTCCAGATGTTCTAATAGTTGTATCTCAGACAAATATTGTCCTATCATAACAAACCTTACATCATTATACATATTATTTATTCAGACTGTTAAATGCAAATAAAGGGACAGACAGGTTAAGCTCCTCTCTGTGATGCAGTGTTTCTGAGCAACTGCATCACAATGAAAACACAAATAACCAGAAACTAGCTTTTTTTGTTTGTTTCCATTAAGAAAGCCTAATTTTCACACAATTCCTTGCACAATATTATTTCATGACTTCAAAATGATTAGCATGCTGTGAAATTTGAAAACGGATACTTTTTGACCATTAGCATCACATATGCAACTTCATACTGTATGTATAGGTTTTCTAATGCAGTAGGTTTGCTCAGTAGCTCACACGATACAGCATTTCTCTTGTGCGCTGAAGAGCTCTAGTTACAATTATGTGAAACTACTGTACACTGTAAAAAATTTCTTGTTGTTTTTACAAAAACTTTTTGGCAGCTGTGGTTGCCAGAATAATTTTGTAAAAATACAGAAAACTGTAAACACATTTACGTCAAAAACTGTTAATTTTACAATATAAAGCTGTAATTTACAAACAAGAAAATGTGAATATAAACCAGTAAATTCAACAACACACAAAATTAAATATGTTTTGTACCTTGAAAATACTGACAACCACCATAATAATAAAGATGGTACTGTATAAGAGAAAGCCACATGAAGTATCAAAGCTCATCACAAGTAGCTTCACCACAAGCAGAAGTATATATTAACATATAGAAGGTGCACATTTATGGAAACACAAAACACCATCATGGTAACACACGTGATACTTAAATAATGCAAAAAACTTTCATTAAGCAACAGAAGATGTAACATAAAGCTCAAATGTACATAACTGATAACAAGAACTATTTAAAAACATGATTATTTAAACAAAATACTTTCAAACGTGGAGTGTCACGCAGGGAATTCTGGGAATATCAGTTTACAGTTTTAGACTGTAAATTATACATTGATTTGTTCTTTTTTTACTTCTAAAAGCTGTATAATTAACAGAATTTTACTGTAAATTTACATTAAATGCTTTGTTAGATCTTTTACAGTTTTTCCCTGTATATAGTATGGGAACTTACTGTTAACCTATTATCAGTTTTTTTCCGTAGGGTTTTTACAAAATTTTACAGTTAAAATTACACTTATTTTTTACAGTGTACAGTTTATGATCGAAGCAAGTATATTTATTAATGTTTTTGGAATGTCACTTAAGTACTATCAGGCCTTTACTGTTCTCTTGTTGACCATGGATTGTGCATCACTGGAGGTCTCAGCTTTGACTAGACAACTGCTGTCACAGTTTCTGCATTCATTAGTGAGTAGATGAATGCATTCGTGCTGTTGCTAATTTGTTATTGTACCTTTATTAGAGTTACATTTAGTCTGGTCATACATCATGGCAGATATTCGGTTTGTAGCTCTCCTTAGGGCCAAGTCACAGTTCATTTCTCCATGCATGACATTTTCTCAAGACGTAGACAGAGCACCCAACAGCTCAAATGGGGGGTGGGTTTGGGGGGCTTTGATGAAGTAGGAGCTGCACTGAAATTCCCGGAAACACAGAAAGTGTAATCCCGGCCATCTAGTTATTGTGACCTACAGTATGTTTTGCAAAGCTGCACTGTTTCTACTCGCACCTCTTACGTCCAATTAGGCTTGAAGGAAAAATGTGTATGCTGCAACTTTTGGGTTCCTGTTTACAGTAATTATGATGCAGTTCATGCCCTTTTGAGGTGATTTCCCTCCAATTCCCAGGCAGTGTTGGGGAGGAACTGGTTACATATAACTAAATTACGTAATTTAGTTACAAAATAAATGTAACTGTAATCTGGCTGAGCTACTGAGAAAGAAATGGGTAATTAAATTACAGTTACTTATGATAACCTAAGATTCCCTTTGAATATTTTCACAAACATACAGATTTAAAATATGGGACATCAATGTTTCAGGAGTTGAGGACACAGAATAGGACAACTGTTTAATTTCCTATTTGGTTTATATATAATATATGATTTTTTTATTTTTCAGTGGCTTCCAAACATATACATAACTAAAGTCTGAAAACATAGTATTCAGTACAAACTGGGCTACAATAATATATAAATAGCATGTATGTACATGGTTGTGATTTTGAGAAAACAATGTTTATGCGTGGTTAGTGAAAAACTACAATTTTGAAGTCACTGAAATAAGGTCATAAAACAAATACAGAACATTTGTTCACAAGACTGTCAAATCTGAAGCTTGTAGCCTTAAAAACTAAAAATTCCCAGATGCTGAAGATTCAGAGTCTGCTGTTATATAGTTGAGTTAACAAGGTAACATTTGCTTACACATCCAATCATAAATTCTCCCAATGCCTGCCTTTTTAAATATTCATGAGATATTCATGTCAGCAGTTCCAGGTGCTGTGCCTCTTTTCTCTTTTCTTTTCTTTTCTTTTTTTTTCTTTTCTTTCTTCAGCAATTGAGAGCATGCTTGCACCTTCATGATATAATCCTTCTTCTTTCACATTTCCCTTGTTCAGTGTCATTAATCTAATTAATAGGCATTAAATTAAAAATAAAGTTTTTACTTTTTTAATGTTTCCTCATAATCTTTAATAGTAAACTGTTTCACATGACATACATCACCATAGGGAATCACAATTTTCTTTCCATGCCAACTTAAAAAAAAAGCGATTATTTACAAACATACGGTGTGAAATCTCAAAACAAGACAAAAATGCATGGGTAACAAATAAGTCCCTTGCCATGACCAAATTACACTACGAACAGATGCACTTTCCATAAGCTAAAGCCTGCGGGTAAGTTTAACAGCCAAGAATAAGAAGGCTGAATCTCCTTTCCTCATTGTCTTAAAACAACCAACCAATGCACATCGTCCTAAATTTACTACGTTAATAGTATTTATACTGCAAGTATAATGTGTAAGTCTCATATGAACCTAACATCAAATGTATGGTTTCATATTTTTATATTATTTTTGCATTTATGCACTGAATAATCAGTTTGTGTCATGTCAAATTTTCCATAAGCCAATAAAAATCACAGATAATAGAAAGCTAGATAGAAGGCTGGATTTCCATCCATGTGTGTTTTTAGGACAAGCTTGATGTCACACAGCTGTTGCTGTAACACGAGTGCCATTGCCTTTCCCATACAGTTGAACTAGAGAGGTGCATCTGCCTCCCGTCACATCAGTGTCATCCCATGACATTCATCCCACGTCTGAGCTCAATGACAGCCTCGTGACAACACAACACAACAGACAGCGCGTGGTCAGGCACAGCTGATCTTAACTTCTTCACAACTGTCAGAAAGTCTTTCTTTGTGTGAGTTTCTCCATGAATGCACTCGGTGTCTGTAACACACTGTGAGCCACAATCTACCTGGACTGCCGTCAATCCACTTGCCACATGATCTCATAGACTTTTTACTCTCTGCATGAAATCTGGTCAACAACAAATGTAGACCATTTCTCCAAGATATAAAGCTGTCAGTCACAGTTTGTTGCATGTTTATGTGCTGTTAAGCAGCAGTTCTGCAGAAAAAAATATCACAGTAAAGTAAATGAATAAATAAAGACTTAATGAAAGTCACACCTCTGGATTCCTGTTCTTACAAAAGTAATAAGTACACTGGTAAAACTAAGAAAACAAACCACACGATTAAGGTATGCTTGTGGATAGCTAGCATAACGGCTAAGTGCTAAAACTCTCTGTGATTATACAGTATGCGGTACATTTAATAATTATAATTTGGATGTTAAAATGAGCCGTTTGTGGAGAAACATGGTTATGAAACAGTAAACTTGCATAACTTTATCAATTGGAAGTCAAGTCTTAATATTAATATATTTTTAAGTATGTATGTTAAAAAACTCAAAAAACATGTTATGAAATTTCAACAATAAATGTTGAACATCTAATTTAACACAGGAAAGTTGTTTGAAATCTTTAGAGTCTGTTTTCTCTACAAGTTTTAATGACATCCTTTAAACGACAATATCTTGACAATGACTGGGAGTAGAATCATAATAAAATACATTATTAGAAAGCAGAGACTTTATTATTAAGTGCAAGTAAGAAACTCAAAAATGTATTGATCGGTCAAAACGCTCAAAATGATGGAGCAGAACACATTATTCATGCAACTAACCTAGAAACCCTTTGATCCTGTGTGTTCAGACTCAGAAGTGCTCGCTGTGGAGCATGTCTGCAGGCACACTGGTAAAACACTGCACACTCTGAAAGTTGCATAGCACCAGCTAGTATTCGGCTTGCTCAGTCCATTTTACAGTATGGGTGTTTTGCATGAAAAGACTGTGGGAGTCTTCAGAGGATGGCCTGGCCATCTGACCCCACTAACCATTTTTGCATCGAGACACTTACAGTGCATTCAGTATACACATTCATCAATATGTGCTCCCTGGGAAATGAACCCATGAGCTTGGAATTGCTATAGGTGGAGTACAGGTGTGCAGCTCTCGGCACACACCGTGTTCTCACAATCCTCTGCGGAGTTTGCTTGAATGAAAGTGAAACTTCTGAGGAACTTGGACAGAACTTAGGGGGGATAAAAACAGCAAAAACCAATAAGATAAAAGTTCATGTGACTCCCGGAGGATTTGAGGTTACAGACACATTATGTTTTCTGACAGGTCGTCAATATGGATGTCAATATAGAATGCCATTTCACAATTAAAACACTTGCAGGAAAAAAACAAAGAAATAAAAATGTTTCTCAGCTGAGAAACCACTGACAAGAAGGAATGTCACTGTCTAAGCATTAAGCTTCAATGCATCCAATGTGTTGGAGTTCACAAGAGCACAATTAGCAAGTGTACACACGTGCCCTCTCCTGATCTCCTCGAGCTCTTAGCTTTCCGTCTCTCTGCTTTAATGGCAGCAGCCAGTGGGCCGTAAGTAACAGCAGACGCTGGAGGATTCCTGCTGGATTTCTGCTCTTTCCCAGCATACACCACATATACAGTGGCAATTAGAGTTGATTAGGCCTTTTCTGCTCGTGGCGCTGTGTAGCACCAATGCTTACTGGCTGTCTTTATCTCCTGGCTTTATGGAGATGAAGGTCATCCTAATTAAGGTAATGGTAGAGTACCGCTGGCTCTCTCTACATGCACATTGTGCTCTCTGAAATCTCTCTTGTGTTTCTTCTAGAAAAAAGAAATAATCTAAATTGGTCTTGATTCCAAATCAAAATGATCACTGCAGTTGATCTGTTTGAATTTTCTCATTCTTGAAACTATGTATCTGTATCTTTATATCCTTACCTTGTCTGTTAGAGGACAACTGTACAATCAGGGAATGATATAAGTTTAGATCACTCATTTGTGTACCGACATGGCTTACTGCTGTAAATGCACAATCACTATTTCAGATCAATATATAGCACCATTAATTACAACCCATGGTTGTCCAATGTGCTTCACAGCAATAGAAAAAATAAAAACCCCAAAACATATTTACTTATAAAATTTGACAAAAGACATTAAAATAGCAATAACATCATAAGGCAGGAACACATTAATAGAGATAGTAAACTTTACCAAACAAATGCATTTCAAGCTAGACTTAAAAACGAAACAAGTTTGATTGTGATGGGTAAGTCCTTCCAGAGACTGGAGGCAACTATAGAGAAGGCACAGTCACCTCTACACTTATACATCAACCTAGGATTAACCTTCAGTCTCTGGTTGGATGTCCGAAGTGATCTGGTTGGAAAATATTTGATCAATAGGTCAGGGAGGTAAGATGGAGCCCTACTATTTAAAGATTTATACACTCTACTGTAAGTAGTATGTTAAAATATGGTGCACTAGCAACCAGTGAAGAGAAATTAAAGTGATGTGGTCCCGTTTTCGAGTCGAAGTGAGCAGTCTGGCTGCTGCTTCTGAACTAACTGTAATAGTGACAGAGCTGACTGGCTAGTCCCAACATAACGAGAATTACAGTAATCCAGCCTGGAATAAATAAAGGCATGAAATGTTTTTACTTCACTTTTGATTGCATTCACAACAACAACAAAAAAACAAACAAACATGATTTTAGTTTATCTGCTCATCAAATTTCAGACACTCATCAAACACAACACCCAGATTTTCACAGATGTCTTCACACAAGAAGACAGCCCACCAAGATTTATGATGGGACTATGATTTGAATCTGAACGTCCAAAAACAATAATTTATGTTTTACTCTCATTCAAATTCTTAAAGTTTAGAGTCAACCAAGCCTTTACATCTGACAAGCAGGCCATGAGAGTATCCAGACCATCCAAATTAAATTTTAAAGGCAGAAAAACCTGGGTGTCATCATCTTAATGATGAAATTATCGACCATACTTCCTGTAGAACCGAGTGAGTGCATACATATGGAAAAAAGAAAGGGAGCCAGAATAGATCCCTGAGGAACCCCATATGATAAAAAAACCTCACTCAAATAATGATCTCCGATATTAACTGAAAAACTTCTATTAGAAAAATAAAACTGAAACCAATTCAACTAATTTTAATACTGTACAAGACTTACATTTCAACTGAAAGCATAAATCTAGTTTATGCTCTGCCAGTTTGAGTGCAAAATGCAAAACTAGGACATATAAATTACTTGCAGACAAGTTTAAAACGATGAATATTTATACAAAAAAAAAAAAAGAAATAACAGAAAATGAAAATGTAACTATTAGCATATTTCTAAGTGTGCTATAAAGCAATTGTATTTTTTATTTAATACTTTTTTATTTTAAAATATAATAGTGACAATAATATTTATTTACAATACAATGCATTACAAATATTTATTATTTTGTTTATAATTGAATTAAAAAAACAAATATTGTGCAATAATACTATTATTCCTATTATCGGGATGGAAACAATGTTGTTGTGACCTTTTATCCCTTTCTAAAATGTGACACGTCTCCCACCTCAGTTCGGAGGATACAGTATGTTGATACTTCAGCAAACTTCAGACTCGGAGTATCACAGTCACGACGCATGCAAAATCCATTGACTTTTGATATCATTCATCTCATGACTCAACATGTCCTGGAAATTAAACTGATCCTCTCCAGAAAATGCTATGTATGCAGTGCCTTGTGAAAATATTCAAACCCCCTTTTTTTTTACATTTTAGTATGCTGCTACTTCATGCCAAAACACTTACCTTTTCACATAAATCTACAACTCAAAATGTATATATATATATATATATATATATATATATATATATATATATATATATATATATATATATATATATATATATATATATATACACATCACATTGCTATGATTCTTGAAATTTAGTGAAAAGGGTTGGTTAGGTTGCATCCCTTTTTGGGGGAAATCATCTTTGAGATGTTTCTACACTTTGACTGGAACTTATTCATCTGCTGCAATTTCAGATCATTAGACATGAAAGGCACACACCTGTCTATAAGGTCAAAAAGATGAAAATGCATATCAGACCAAACACCAAGTCAAAGGATCAGCCCTGCAGAGCTCAGAGACTGAGGCACAGATCTGGGGAAGGGTACAAAATCCTACTGCGTTAAAGATTCCCGAGAGCAGAGCGGCCTACATATCTTTTAAATGGAAGAGCTTTGGAACAACCAAGACATCTTCCAAAAGCTGGTCTCCTGCTGACCAAGAACCATCAACCATCACTGCATTACTCCACTTTATGACTGAATGGCCAGACGAAAGTATGTTGTCAGTGAAGACACATTAAAAAAGCCCCTTGGAATTTTCAAAAAATAAAAAAGGGAGAGAAAAAAAAACACCTACATAACTTTTAAACTGTGAGAAACATGTTTTAGAAAAGTGTTTTTTTTTTCAGAGGCAGGCTCTGGGGTGCTGGTCATGGTCAAGGAAAGTTGAACACTGCAAAATACAGAAAACTTGACGAAGAACACTCTGGATCTCAAAGAGCCAAGATAATGCAAGTGGCTTAGTGTCACGTCTTTGAGTGTTCTTGAGTTGCCCAGCCAGAGCCCAAAATTAAACCAAATCAAACATCTTTGAAGAGATCTGAAAATTTCTGTCCAGCAACAGTCCCCCCTCAACTTGACAGAGCTTGAGAGGATCTGCGGGGAATAATGACAGAAAACTCCCTCATCCAGGTGTGCAAAGCGTGTCCTATTATACACGCAAATGACTTTAATCGCTGCTGCAGGTGCTTCAGCGAAGTACTGAGTTAAGGGTATGAATACTTAAGCAACGTGATAATCTTGTTTTTGTTTGTTTGTTTTTTCCCTATCTTTTGCAGTTTGCAAGGTTATCACAAACCTGTGATTTTCTTTTGTCATTATGGGCTATGGAGTGCAGAATGAAGTGGAGAAAGTAATTCGAATCAATGTAGCAAAACGATACAATATAACAATGTCTTGAATAAGAAAAAAAAAACACTATATACAATGCATTTATGTCAGATGAATATGAAAAAGAGAAAGAAAGAAAAATGTCTCATAGGACACTCACAGCTCTCGATTTCCAGCGTGCAGTTCTGCTCATCAAGCGGGTATCTGCGCAAGTCCATCATGCAGGCGGCTGTGGTCGTAATCCTGCGCACACAGAGTGGTACTGTTAGTCACTATGAGCAACTATTTCTCTAGCATCCTGTTCATTATATGTTTATCCATGTCCATACCAGAGTGATTTATTTTCAACATACTCCTCGACATTTCTATGTCTTTCTTTTTCTCCATGTTTTATGTAATTTCTTTTCAAGGTAAAGTGTTAAAAAATGATTCCAAACCTCCAGATGACTGTTGTTGTTGTTTTTTTACCAAATATTTTTATTTATTTATTTTGTTTTATTACTATTATTGTAAGAAAGAAAGAAATTAAGAAAGAAAAAAAAAATAATAATAATGTATATGATTTGAGAGGGTTACATTTTCCTGATAAAAACAGCAATACTTGCATTCTTGTTGACCAAAAATGGCCGCAATTATTATTACTTTTTTTTTTAGATATCATGCTCAAATTTGGAACTTTTTTTTTTTAAGGTCAAACTTTAGTCTGTGCAACAAAGAATTTAACACAGTTTAATGGACCAATCTATTCCATAAATATACGTTATGTAACATAAAACCCCATTTTTGACCACCATGTGAACAACAGAGGGTTAAAACGTGCAAGTTTCTGCAGAATATGACCTTGATTATAATGTAATTGGAGTGATGCAATTCAAATGTATTAGGTGCATTAACACAACTAAGGGTTTTAAAAGCCCACAAATAATTAAAATAGCACTAGCTTCAAAATAAATCCTGATTATGTTCTACCTGAATCAAATGATCATGCACCAGCATGACCTCACTGAAATCCACAATCACATGCAAATGTAAACTTTTGGTTAATGACTTTACAGATCCAGTCCATTACTGGTGGCTAAAATCAACCCAGTGTCACATATTCCAGAGTAAAGATGACTTAAAAAGAAATATGCGACATTGGTGTTGATCTGCAAGATGTGTGGGTTCACAGAGACTTGCTGCCAGGCACGTGCACAGGTAGGGCTCAACCTGTGCAGAGCACATGCCCTTTTTGCCCTTACACTCCGAAGTGCCCTTTTTTTTGGTGGTGTTTTTAAAAAAAAAATTATCAATGCTATTGGTCACCCTTTACATCTGTCTGTCTGTTTTAAAAATATTTAGCAAATGAAAGTTCTTAAAACGAGCTTGTGTAAATCTTATTCGATCCTCAAGCTGTCAGTAAGCTGATAACTCCGCCCCCTCTATATTCATTAAATCATCTGAAGTTCCACATCAGCCGCACAGTAGACAACAGCTGAGCTGAACAAAGTTTTGCGAAGGGTAAATAAATATCTTGTTGTTTGAATAAGTACTACTAAACACTATGTCTATAAAGGCTCATATTTTATTTATTTGATGTCTGACTGACTGACTGAGACATGTGGGACGTCGCCTGAGAGAGAGGGCTAGCATTTGCCATCTAATCATAGCCAATACATAGCCAACACTTAAATGGCCTGTGCATACAGTAGCATTTAATCTTTTATAAAATGTGATTTTGGCCAAATGCATTTTACCACAGGAAAAACCGAGCGCTCCGTCTATATAGCTACAAAAACTAGTTTGTAACCTGTAGATTAAAGTGTAATGTGATGCCGGCAGCGGCAGGCACCGTCGCCGTTTCAATGACGGACAAAAAAAAATTCACATTTGCACACATTCGCTGGTCAAAAACTATATATTGATAAGTAATACAACAACATATAATTTGTTTTTACCATCAGAAAATCATAACAGGTGCGCCCCCTCGCTGTTTCGTACTGGAACTTACACAAAGCAGCGAGTGATCCTCGTCACCTAGATAACATGTATAAAATATATTTCTAAGAAATTTCTTCTTTGATTTATGATTGCTGATACACTTAATTTATTAACATTTAGCCTAATCATGTTTTGGTATACTCTCCGTTTGTCTTCACATGTATAAAATGTAGTAAAACATGGTAGGCGGATACATGTTGGATATGTTATAGTTACGGTATGGCTATAGTTTCTTATAATCTGGAATTGAGTTGGACATAATTAAATTATATTTCAAAAAAGTTTGTCAAAAATACTTGACTCATTGCTCACCTTCCCCTCTTCTCAATGTCATTCATAATCATATAAACCAAATAATACAAATTAGCTTATAAAACCAAACCGAATAGCTAAAAAAGAGAATATATATATATATATATAAAAAAAAATTTTTTTCTTTTCTTTGCAAAGTTCATAAAAAAGTGCATAAAGTTCAATAAAAAAAGATTTTGGATTCTGTTTGGTGTTATAAGCTAATTTGTATTATTTGGTTTACATGTTTATGTATGAGTCAAGTATTTTTTTTCGCTATAAATGCAATTTTAAAAAAGAGGGAGTACACAAGAGCTGTTGTAATAAGTTCAAAGAAGCCCTTAAAACCCTGTTTATCTATATTATCTAATTATCTAATATTATTATTATGGTTGTTATTAATCGTGAATAAATCTAAAGCTTTTGAGACTATTATTTTGTGTTAATGAATTTGTCATGAAGATGTGACCATTTCTTCCTGTTATGCAGGCTTACTAAATAATCTTGATATAAAAAAAGGGAGGGGGGTGCCCTTTTTCAGTTTCAGCACATGCCCCTCAAAAGGTCTGTGCACGGCCCTGCTTGCTGCTGCCACAAAACAGAGATTGACATTCTTAGAGTACTAAGATGTGCTTTATTTATAGCTGAGCAGAGAATTAAAGTTAATATAACCACCTCACTGCACTTCCTTTTGAATTTATGACTGCATGTCTAGCCTATGAAGCTTTTTACTTTGAATGAACTGAATAGTCTGTGTTTTCCTCTTCAAAACAAGAAAGATGTTAAATGAGCAGTAAAGAGGGTTTGAACTAGGAGAAAGTGTTGAAAGCGCTGCAAGCATTTACTGCAGTGGTAGATGCAAGAGAAATCCTCTTGCAGGTATCGATAGATGAGCGAAAAAAAGTACTGTAGCTGTGGTTTCCATTGCATGTGGGAATACCAAAAACAAAAAAGAGGGCAAGCATTGCATTGATAATAGTCTAGGTGCACCTAACAGAGACTTCTACCCAAAGGCTTGTATATTGCTTCCTTTAATATCAAGGTTTCATTAAAAAATGCTGATGAATCTGAAAAAAAAGAGAGCAGAATGACTTTCTGAACAAAGGCACTGAATAATAAACTCATGTTCAGTTCAAAACTACAGACTTAACCCTAAAGAAATGCAAATAATTACCCTAACATCATTAATGTCATTCAAAGTGACCGTAGAAAGAAAGAGACTACAAAACACCTTTCTTCTGAGTTAAAAAAGGCTCCTGGGGTCTGCTTATTAATATTGAAAAGCTATTAGTTTTTCAATAAAGCCTGTTCTGGCTTTGGTTGGTGAGATAATTAACATTACATTCATTTTGGAAAGGAAACAGCAATGAGAGACAGCTGGCCCTGTCTAGGGCTGTACTCTTTCACCTTTCAAAGTTATAACCTGCCAAAATCGCTCAAGCAGAAGAAGGGCCCTGGGTGTGTTAGTGGACTGCCAAGCCTCTGCGAGAACAAAGAGGGAAGAGAATGATATGAATTCCTCAGGGAGGGCTTGTTCAGATTGCTAAATTTGCTAGCAGCGCTGGCAGCTGTTGTTAAGGTAGCAATGGTGTTAGTGAGAGAGTTTCAAGGTAATAGTGTGGTAGAGACTACTTAGACAACTTGACATAAGTGAAGACTTCTCTCCATCAGCAGAGTAAGTACTTGCCTCAGAATAAAGCGCACTTGGTGTTACTGTTTAAATGAACCACCGTTTTAACAAAAAATAATTGTGTAAAGGCACCACATTTGTAAGGGAAGGATGCAGTAACACTAATGATAATAGAGGACACACATGGTCCTCTGTGGTCTGCGGCTGGTTGGATTTCAATAAAGTGAAATAAAAAGTGATGTGACAGACAGCCAAGTATGGTGACCCATACTCAGAATTTGTGCTTTGCATTTAACCCATCCGAAGAGCACACACACAGCAGTGAACACACACACACACACACACACACCGATTGGGATGGCAGATCTTTCAACTGTCCTGCTGTTTCAAAGCATCAGTGCATGGTGCATTACCGCATTGTGTTCATCCAGGACACTAGGTTTGCATTGTACACTATATTTTAACTCCTGCTTACTGTACATACAGTACTGTACATAATAATTTGCAAAGAAGTGTGGTTATTTTTGCCGATGTTTGCTTCTATCAAATGCAAAACATTTTTATAGACCTTTTGGATATTATTTGGTGCCGTGATGAACATGCTTAGCAATGCTGGTAGGAATGGGGTTGATTTCGCTGCTGTTGCATTTCTGGATGAAGAAACAGTAAGAATTAAGGTGTTTACATGACTATTTATTGCAAGTAAAGGCAATGCATGCCATAGTTTAATGCAAATATGGTTATATGGTTATATTATACTCTCACAGACTGAGAGTATAATATTGTCATTGCATCATTCTGACAAAAACATAATTTTTTTATTTTATTATTATTATTATTAACCCCGTAGACAACGAAGCCATCGGTTTTACTGTAGGGTCACAAGAATGCCAAAGTCAAACGATCTTTATTTAACACTGCAGATTATATATAATGGCATAACAAGGAAGCATTTTCCCCCACAAATGATGCGTTTGACCTCAAGTAATAGAAAAGCAGCAAACTATGATGTATACAATATTATACTCTCAGTCTGTTAATGCACATTTATGAGGCACTTGGTAACTGATGGTATAATTTTAACGTTGCATTTATTTTCTTTAGCAAGACAGTTCAACTAATGTAGGGCTAATTATATTATAATTAGTTATACATAGAGAGCATATCTCAATCTAATTAGAAGATGCTCTCATGCATATTTATATAATTAAGCATGAGTTCATATAACAGCATGATATCTTACATGTAAAGAGCCAAAGAGTGTGGGTGAAGTCAAAGGCTCTCACTCGCTCTATGAAGAAACTCAACTCATCTAACCAGTAATTAAACATTAGTGGCAAACATCACATCTCTATCAAATCAAAATCTAAATTTCAGTCAAAATATCAAGGATTCTTGAAAGCAGTTTTCAATACTGCAAACACTATATGCTATCGAACAGACATGTCTATTCATATTGAAAGTTAAATTCTAAAATAAATTCTGTTAAAATGATGAAATGCAACATTCAGTTGTTTCTCAAATTAATAAACATTGATTTTCATCAATAACAGATAGCAGGAGGTCTATATTTTTACTGTAAGTGTTAATGTGCAGATCTGACACATCCTTTGGTTTACAAATCAGTTTATTATTAACTTTATTAGTGAAGAGTGCACCTGTCAAAATCAGCTTCCTGGATCAATACACTGTATGTCAATCTTTCATAATCCAGCACTGATTTTGTCCAAAGTAATGGTATTTTTGATATACCAGTTTAAATATATAGGTAGATGGCATTAAATGTCTTTGATGAGTTTCTGTGGTGGGACATGTGCCTTTAAAACAATTCCAAACAAAAATGTTACTTATTAGTATTATTATTATTATTATTATTATGACACAAGCACAGAAATTGTACTACACTAAATATTTGCAAAATGGTTTATTAAAGGCAACTTTATATTTTGTCTTAGTACTATGCACTTAAATAATTTTGTTACAAAATACTTACACTGTGCTTATTTAAAATTATATTTAATTACACATGAAAAAAAAGATAAAACAAAAAAAATATATAATAAAAATGGTTTCCTAAAAAAAAAAAAAAATGCGTATTAGTACCTAACAATTATAACAATCGTTGTACATATTTCTTATGTTACAATGTAACAAATTAAATTTCCTTTTCCTTTTCCATTTTATTTAATTTTTTTCATTTTTAAGTGCTTAGTAACTGAGGGCATCTAACAGAAAACGGGACAAAACAGGAACTAATTACAGACGCTTCCCAGCCCTGTTCCCGGAGACACACCAACACTTTATCAAATCAAACCGTTTCTAATCAAACACATTCAGCTCATCAGTTCATTACACAGAAGACAAGACCTGAAAGTCAGATAAGACAAACGCTGATGTAGAGGAATACTTCCAGTTTAACCTAAAATCTAAACAGAAAGAAATGTTAGCACTCTTCTGTTAAACTCTCTTTCTGCTAAGCGTAAGACTGCGTTTTCTCAAGCCCAAGGTGTGCAGCTCCCTGAGCCCAAATGTCACGCATCAAATTGGCAGGATGTTTTTCTGCTGATGTCTCTGACTTCTCTTTCAAGATGAAGGCAGTGTTGAGGAACAGGGGCAGAAGTGCAGAAGTGATGTGAAGCACAGGTGTGCATTGGGATTTGCTTCTGCGCCTGTAGCTTCAGGCCTTAAATCAAAGCATCTTTAAACATCTGCTTCTCCACCCTGCATTTATGCTGTTACATACACATTTAATGTATGCATGAATCTAAAAAAAACTAGACAAAACAGTCCTAGTCCTAGTACATCCCTGCTTCTAACTCAATTCTATTCCATCATCATCTATTGCACAACTGTTTATACAATGTATTATGAGCATTTTATTACTATTATTTTCTGTGTGTTGTTGTCTCTTTGCACTGGAAGCTGTCTCTAAAACAAATTCATTGTATGCGCATATTTGGCAATAAATCTCGTTCTGATTCTGAAATAAAACTTGTCAGAACCATGTCAAATTTTACCCTCAAATGAAAAAGAATTAAAAATTAAAGAATTAAAGAAAATAAAGCCTTTGAAAACCATTATGATTTGCATTTTGTTATTATTTTCATGAAATGTAAGCACATGCAATTCTTAATAATATAATAATAAAACTGTAAAGAGAGTAAACACACACAGACACACACACACACACACACACACACACACACACATATATATATATATACACACACACAATGAAAATCACTATTAAGAAAAATATATATATATATATTGTTACAAACAACCTCAAAAGTAAAATGTTGAGATAAATGATGGTGAATTTACAAAAATATGCTTGACTGCCATGAGAATAACTTGTTAATGTTCGGTTTAATTAAAGAACAAAAGCATTTCAAAAACTGCATCTAATTAATTTATTCAGTAGGTTGTATGCCTTACACAAACATACACAGAGTCAACATTACATGAAACAGTATTTTTAGTGCAGGAATGCTCTCTTTATAGTTTCTAGTGAATGTGTCTTGTGTAATTTACAAAATAATTGTATTACATTACACAATTTTGGTAAATATAACTAAAATAACAATACTAAATGGTAAATAAAAATAAATAAAAGTTGCAATAGCTCCAGCTCCGAGCTCAGGACAGCCGTCTCATATAGTGATGATGATGAAAACGTTACTTCTCCTTTAATATGTTGGATATAACATGTTCAATATATAATTCACGCTCTTACTTTACGATGGTAATAAGAATACATTTATCAGCCTCTGTTTAAAACTCAATTCCACTGCACGTAATAAATAAGAAACTTACTTAAATGAATAAATAAATAGCTATATATGTATACACAAAATATAATAAGAAGTACTTCCTTATTCAGTAGCTGTATCCATTGCATTTATTGCTGATTTATTTACTGTCTGGTTTAAATGTCCACTTTAATATGCCTTGTTCTTTTGTAATGCAGAGAGGCTTTGAGTAAGACAAATGAGATCGGCCTGCACCAGCATCCATCACCTCCAGACGCAGAGAAACGTTACTGAGGGACAAATTAGAAACACTAAATGTGCTCGAGGTACAGCACAAACTGCAGGAGAAACTGGCTATTCAACGGCAAATGAATTACTCTTGAGAGAACATCCAAGGACTGTGTCCATTATCTGCTATCAGTCACGCTTGATTTGAAGCTCCAGTTCTTGCTATTAGCAATCCATTAACTACAACTTTTCTCAATAAACCTCTTATTTGTTTTCTATACGAAAGTGTAACCACATCTACATCTAAATAAAAATGCTCATGATTGAGCCAACATACACATAACACATAAACTCTTGAATGTCATTAAACATGTCATTAACCACCTCTCTCTTCTTGTTTCACTGGAGTTTATATGAGATTCCTTACATGCACTACACACTGGGTGGGTTTCTTTTCAAATGTATCGCATGCATTAAAATGTGATCTTTTCTGTTTCACTCATGTATTTCTCAACTCATCCTTGTTTTTCTCAAAATAATTCATTCACGGCTCCAAACAAATGCCTGCGACTTTTCTCGAAATCTTTAATTCATCTCCCAAAAGTGTTTATGTCCGTAAGCTTATCAGTCTCATCAGAATGACAAGCCCTTGTGTCATCGTTCACAAACAACACACTGTAGTCATAATGCATATGCATGCTCTCAATATAACAGTGTCCTCTGACTGTATTTCCTGATATCAGCTATGGCTACAGTTTTAAAACAATGACAGAAAATGCACATGGCTGCATTTTTCTATATGCCATATATCAGGTGTCTAAAGCACAAGTTTGCACATTAATATATGTGGGATATTGATTGCAAGAAACTGGACAGGATTTACAATTGCACTTTTACCAGTCAAGAGTGCAAACTACAGTACAATGTCATTGGATGAAGAAAAAAACATGACTGTGTATAGGCAAGGTTTTTTTTTTTTTTTTTTTTTGCATGCATCTGTTTAAAGTGTATGTAAAATGCAAGTGGGCTGCTGTAATAGGAAGCATTACAGTAACTATTCAGTATCACAGTGCAGTGCATATTGTTGAAATACACACCTGTTCTGACGACAATCATTAGTTATTCGTTAATGCATTAAAATGCATTAGAACATATATGATTTGTAGCTGTATATAAACAATGCTAAAGGCTAAAACATTTCTCATAAATGTACTTTAATCATTTTAAAATACCAAAGACAGACAAACTGTTGTCTTGTGTATACCGGATTCATCTGTCATCTGCCAAAGCATTTCCAACTGCTTATGTGCAGGTGTATAAAAAGAGACATCCCACTATAAAATTCCCAACAGGAAATTCCTGATGGAAGTTATATCCTCCTGTCACTCATAACAAAACTTCTTTACACTCAGGAATTGAACTCATCTCATGAAAGAGTGTTCTCCGCTGCTCAAATGCTATTTTATTTGAACAATCCCTGTTGTGTTTCAAAGGCATTACACTCTTATATTCTGTGTTAATGACAGTAAATTACATCAGGTTTAGCAGTATGAAGGAAAATGTGACAGGTCTTAGAGCGAATGAACGCTGACGCACTGCGGTGACTCAAAACCTGGCAGGATTTTCTTCAAATATGTAAATCTGAGAACAACAAATCAGCTGAAGCCGAGCTGAAGTCCTTCGGTCGGACTGCACAGTTTAGTGACAGATGAGATTGCATTGGACACTAGCTCTCTAATAAACGAAGAGCTAAATGGCCCCGGCAATAATATCCCAGATTTTAATAACCCATGAATCATGCTCTAAAACAATTGGCTAATTGCTCTTTGCTCCAGAGAAAGGAGATGAGAGGTTATGTAATGCCAACTGCCAGTGCACAGCCAACAAACCATGTGCTAAAAGATCCTGAAGTCAAGCTGAGAGAGAGAGAGAGAGGAGCTATGAAATTAACTTCTTTCCCCCGGCAGCTTTATTAAGCTCCATATTTACTGGAGTAGTTAATAGTTTGGAGGAAGGCAGTACTTCAATAAATCCTAATTAGTTTCTCATTAACAGAAGCATTTCAATGCCAAGAGTAAATCTGTGAGTCAGCTGGGTCAACTGTATTTCCTTCATACCTTCAAAGGATTCTGTCTTTCCCATCAATCTGATACTGTATGGACAAAAGTATTTAAGACAGCTGGCCATTAAACCAACAGGGATGTTAATGATTTTAAGAGATTTTAATGATTTTTTTTTTTTTTTTTTTCTTAAAATGTCAGTGTGTATTCCTAAAGAAACAACATTATAACCTTAAGAGTAGAGAATAAACAACAACATCAAACTATAATAAATTATATATATATATATATATATTTTTTTTTTTTTCTAGAGATTCTAAAGCTTTATTTGGTTCCGAACAGTTTCATCTGGTGATTTAAATTTGTTTTAATTATGCTATAAAACCTTGATAACCGTAAGGGAATCAAAACAAATTAGGATAGGGAATTTTGCGATGTCGGGAGTCTATTTTTCACAACCCTTCCCATAACTTATTTTAACCACGATATCTTACGGCTGTCGTAGGAGTTCGCATGCGATTTTTTTAAATCGTGTGGAAATCGCGTATGCTTGTAGAGTGGCTTACGAGCACTTCCCGACCTCCCGATCATTTTTAAACATGTCTAAAAAGTTTGTGAGCTGTCGGTTTGAATTCGTGCCATGTGTGCGGTTGAACGAGCCGATTTGTTGATTTATCTGAAGTTGACCAATCACGAGCTAGGAAAACCACAGAAGAAGAAAGACGAAGACGGCAGCGCCACGGCGAATATGGACTATTGACCATGGAGGATAAACTCGATGAAGTCTGACAGGAACAGCGAGCGCTGTATGATGTTTCTAGCAACGTGTACCATGCTTTTTAGTTTACCATTTTCTCTCTCTCTCTCTCTCTCTCTCTCACATGCATACCGTATGTAGTTTACAGGGACTCTCCATAGACGTAATGCTATTCTATACTCTATATCCCCATACACGGTCTACCTCTATCCATCACGGAAAATGCATGATTAAAATTTCTATTAAACACCGTACAGTATTTTTAAAGCCATTTGGTTTACAAGGACACAGGAATTGTCCTCACAAACCATGTTTACACTGTAATACCTATTTCAGATATTTATAAACCATATACAAGAACACACACCTACACAGGGTGACCAAACGTCCCGGTTTCCTATTGCTGAAAAATAACCTGTACGTGTAGGACACAGTCAAGGCTCGTATCAATATTTTATATGCAGTTATGAGAGCGGGAGAGCAGTTATATTAGGCGCGTTCGACTTGAAGCAGCGCTGCACAGAATGATCACTCGTATGACTTCAAAGTACAGCGAGAGCGATTCGAATGCATTGGATATGTGTGCTCTGTATCGCTCTCACGGTACTTTAATGTCATACAGTGAACCTTCTGTGCGTGCAACTTTGTGCGATTGCTTCTGGAATTCGTAGGTTGTAAAATCATGTCGTATATCATCTCGTCCGTACGATTTTCAGATAAACTCACTCGTGTGCGTGGACATACGATCTTCCGACCATCCGAATTCGCACCGTGTACGCCCGTCTGAAAGTCAAGCTAAATGACACATCATGTTCACATTGACATTTATGCCAACTTTTAAGTACCACAGGCTATCTGACTTAAGTAAAAATAAAAATGTTAATCAATAAGTAACGTCTCATCATGGACTGTTCTGAACGGTCTCTATAGTAGCCGCATCAGATGCAATCCTCAATTTAATTAATTTGTCACTTTAATTATACACATAATGTTGTAATTGTATCACATATATACTGTAAGTCTTGTCTATTTCGATCAGTTCGGTGTTGTCCACATCTAAAGAACATGACATGTTAAAAATAAATAAATAATACACAATAAAATATTACAGTGTTTTAATTTACTTGAAAATCAAGAGCATCTGTTCTGTGTATTTTGTGTATGCTTTGGCAAAACACTAAATTATAGATTAAAAAAAAATGAAATTATTATTATGTGATAAATACAGTAGCAGCTTTTTAATTGTTACGAATTGTTACCTGAGCCCATAAAGCACAGTGCCATCTGGATGGAGACGGATCATTCTGTTCTTCACTGTTACACCATGTACAAATGACTTCTTGTCGTTTAGGAAGTACGTGTCCGGCACCCAGAGCTGATCGGCTACACGGTTATCCAGCGTCAGGTTGAGAGGGATCTCAGAATAGGACAGACGTTTGTCTCGCCAGGCTTGCTGGAAATACATAGTCAGTGTGTAGTCCTGAAAATAAACCACACACAGAAGAAAGATAAATGGGTTACCAGGACTAAGAGAAATATCACAACATTGTAGAAAGGAGGGTATATTTTTTAATCTTTTGGGGATTAATATTACATGACTGGCTTTAAATTATAAAAGCACAATAGTGCACATCAGGTTGAAAATAACCGTTAAGGGGATTAGATCTATAAGGAAAACCCAGGAGACGAATACGGGTGTAATGAGAAAGGAAAGCACACTCAACAAAACAGTATGTAAATGAACCTTTTCAGTCACTCTTTAAAGACAGCATTCAGCCTAAAATGCCCTCATGTCATTAAAAACCTGCATGCTGCTAATTTTGGACCGTCGTATATCTCATTAACCTTCAAAACAGCAATGATAATTTTTGCATAAGCATTTTAAAGCACAAAGCATGCATCAGTGTGCAGCAAACGCACATGAGAAAGATCCAGGCAGGTGACAGTATACGGGAGACTCGGGAGAGTTTCAGCACATTTTGCTTTTAATGTGTGTAACTCAAACTTATAATGTCCCCACATTATGTCAGCTGCAGATTAAAGTTATTCTGAAATCTACAACTTGTGAAATATGAAAATAATTAGTGACAGTGGATGAGGTGAAATGTAACATTATTAGAAAACCCATGCATCATTTAATATTACATTTGCATTTATTTTGCAAAACAAGCAACCTTGCTCTTTTTATAACCAACCTCCGTCAAGCTCAATCTTTTCCCATTTTCATTTTAAGCATTTTTATTTTGAAAGTTTAAAACAGTAAAAATAGTATTAACGTGGACGCAAAGAACCGGAGTGCATTGAAATCATAACGCTCCACAAATGAATATTTAATGCAATTTAACACACAATATCTAGAACACCATGTCCTATCAGCCAAGCTTCAGCATTTCTCTAAAAACATCCCTGTTCATCCTTATGAAATAAGCGGTCCTCCCTTTCCTCTTCCTTCGCACCCACACGCAAAGCATGCACTTTCCAAACCATACCCCGTCACTCATCAGGAGCCGTGATAGAAATTTTAGGATTGGAATGATTTATTCAGCACTTCCCGGGGTGTTCAATCTAGGCAAATGTCTTTGATAAAGAAAAGAAAGGGAATATATGCTGAGGAAGATAATTAGGGAATCTTCATGGTTCCAGGATAAATATTATTTAAAAAGTTAACAACTACTCAAAAGTTTTTGCCACACTTTAGCTTTTACGGTCAGATAAAATAAGCCCGAGATAAACTAAAAGGTAACACTTCAGAATAGGGAGCAACAAACTCCAGTATAGTCTTAAAAAGTAGTTTAACCCTTTATCATTAAAAGAGACGGTGGGAATCTGTCTGTGGCACCGGGTGTTAAACGCCAGTCCAGTGCACCTCGGAGCTGATGATGAAATGTTTCTGCTTACATGCTGAGAAACCCAATCTCAGTGTTGCCCTCTTGCTGTAAATATCATTATGAAATGCCATGCAACACCAGGCAGGCTTTCATGGCTTTCTCTTTCTGTCCTTAAAGGAAGTTCGGGAAAGTTTTGTAAGATATCGAGTCTCTGGGATTTAGCGAGCTTGTTTTGTATGATCAGCAAGACTTCTTAAGGTTCTAAGCTTCTCCTGGTAATGCTTTTATCAGGGAAGGTATTGGGATCCTGGAGGCAGGGAGCTGTCTCGTATCAGGATACCTGTAATCCATTTACTCCGGCTGGAAGTTTGAGTGTGGCTCAGAGCTTGGGAAAGTTATAGACATCCTGTGTATCATCAGAAACACTACAGTGAGGCAGCAAACAATGTAAAAATAGCTGTCACCACTGCAATTCTACACTTTCTCAGTGGAGGTGGCTGTCAAACGCATGGAGCTAATGAGCATCAGGGTGTACAGTAAGCGTGTGTGGGTGAGGAGGGTTGATGCTTCTGACTGGAGAGGGTGCACACACCGAAAATGTACAGTAAGTGTATATAAACGTCTTAGTTTGTTAAAGGAATTGTGCATAAACCTACAATTAAATCAATAGAAATAGAAACTGATTACACATAATCTCAATTCTGGTAACTGTTGATTCTGGAAGTCTGGACACAATATTTTTAAACCTGGAAGACTCTGGGCAGGAAATGTCATTGCTGTCTTCATGTTTATTCATTTAATGTAGGGTTTCCCAAACATTTTTGCTAGACTAACCCCTTTGACATTAAATATTTAGTTATTATTTCAATAATTTAACAAGACTTTCACATGTTTACAGTTTGTCTGTACTGTAGTTTGTCTGGCAGTTTGTATCTGTCACGCTGAAATGCTGGTAAACAAATTAAATATTTCAATTTATTAATTTTAATGATTTAATTATTAGCTTTTTATCAACTCACAAACCCACTGCAGTTCTTAAATTAACTCCAGTTTGGAAAGTCCTGATGTAATGCAATGTTTAATGCAGTTTATGATGTTGATAATAAAAAAATGGAATGGGTTTTCTTTCGCTTTGCTTTTCTTTATATCAAAATTGCATGTTTAACGATGTTTTAAACAAGTCACATAAAAAGTAATAAAAAAGTAGTCAGAATACATAACGTAAAATAAGTAACCTAGATTATTTTACTAACTACAGTTTTCATAATGTCATCTGTAATCAGTAACAGACTACACTTTGTAAGTAATATGTAGTTGTAGAGTTTATTACCAAGGTTGATATTTCAGTAGTTTGACTTAACATTTCAGTGTCAACTTCCATTTCATTTACAGTAGCTCTCACATCTATCTTATGGAAATGCTTTACAATTTAATACAGATGTAAACAATATCCAGTTTACAAAATCTTAGAGTTCCTTTGAGAATATTTCCTTTCATTTTGAGCCATCCAACCTAGAAAATAGACAAACATAGAAGTTCACAATAGTCTAAATTGGTCTTTTTTAGAAATTAAACAGCAGTATCTCAACCGGCACCAACAATTTCCACAGTGTGGACACTGAACCATGGGCAACCCAAGAGCAGAGGTCTAAGGGACGCCAAAAGAGGGGAATTTAAATGGGACCAGTCATGGCTGATGGCTTTATAACCCCCTTGTGACCTAAATTACTGGTCCTGTTCTTTCCTGTTCCAAGGACAGCTTGCCTTGGTTGACTTCCTCCTGCCATGTGTTGGCAATAAATAGTTTTCTCTACATATATATATATAACCTTGTTGGGTGAAGGAAGCAGTGCAGGCTGGATTCTGCGGGAGACGTGAAGGCAAGCCTGGAATGACCTGACTACTTTATTATCCTCTTGACACATCTACATTTGAAGTTGCTTCTCTGTTTCATGGCAGGGCTTGGTGAAATCAAGAGGCCAGAATCTGAAAGGCACTGGAAGCTTAGAGCGCCTGAGATGTAAATGACTGCTATTCGCGCTTCTGTCTTACTGTGTATTTTCTCTGAGGGAGGTTTTTTTGTTGTTGATGATTTGTGTGCATTGGCCAGGAGAAGAAATGACAGCTCCTTAATGACTACAGGGAAAAGTGTGGAGACTCTAATATTCTCTGCTGGGAAAAAATAAATAAAAAGGCTTCCATTTATTAAGCTTCAGCAGCAGGAGAATATTTTTGCTAAGTGAAATACTTATTCCGTCTAAAATCTGCTTTCTTCACAGCTGAATAAAACAAAATAAACAATAACTATTTCAATGTAATTCCTTTTAACAGACAATTATGTGAATAATAAGTTGCATTATTATTTTATATTATTCATTCCTGTTATGCAGGACCGTCACAGCTCTGTAACAGATGATAGACTTACAGTATTTTGCATTTTATAATAGACGGATTGTAGATAGCAGGATAATTAACAAGAATGACTAATCATTTATTTTGAAAAGAAAGAAATAAAGAAAAATATATTTTGACTTTTGAACCACCTTTTACATTTTTAATGCTTCATTTGACATAAAATATGATATTCTGGAAGGATTTCTCAGCAAATATTATTATTATTATTGATTAACTGCACTTATTAAAATATCATGAAGTTATTATGATTAATACTACTTCTACTACTACTACTAATAATAATAACTGGCAGCATTCATTTGATTAATTGTATTACTATTATAGTGTCTATCCCTTTAGATTCATCTCACGGAAGAAGACCAGCTGTTCCCACACCAGCTGAGATTTACCCTAGATATTTCTGAAGTCACAGCAGGACAGGCGAGTGAAACGTCACACAATCAGAGTGGGAAGGCACATAAACTAGCTCTCTGTGCAGCTCCCTCTGTTCTCAGAGATGAAGATGTAGCGGGCCGCCACAGGATTTACACAGTCTTCAAGCAGATTGTACACACTATGTTTTGGCTCTATAATGAAATGCCATATGTTTCCCCTGTGCATCTCACAACTGCTACGTCTCTAAAATGGGGGGGGGGGCACACAAAACACATTGTAAGGCTGATCAGCTGTCTATATGCATGTTTCAGGCACATGCAATCTCTCCGATTTACGTATTTATTTATTTATTTGGCAATTAATATCAATAAAGTCCTTTTAGTTGTTTGTGGTGCACAGGATGTGCAAAGACTGAGTTGTTAAATTAACAATACAGCTTTCCCAACACGTACATGTGTGAAGATGTTTGTGTTGTTGACATGGCCTGCTGGTGGTCACATGAAACAATGAGAAACAATGAGTTACTTCAACCCCCTTTATGACTAAATGCAGGTTTGTTGGGGTCATGCATTCTAAGGTTAAACATCTTGTCTGTGAGACTTCTAAATAAATTATACAAAAATATCACATAATCTATATTAACTTATTTCTTCCTCTGTGGTCTGCAGAAAATCATTAACCTAACTTATTTGCTTATACATCTCTAACCATGCTATGTTATAAAAAGAAAAATTAAAAAAAAATAAATAAAAAAAAAATCTTATTATCACCTTTTCTTGCAATTAGCACAGGTTTTGCATTAAATCAGTTTGTTCCAAAAAGGAAAACAAAGCCTGTGTTAGTTGAAAGAAAACAAGTTTATAAAGGTTTGAATGTAATATTTGATAATAATATAAAGTAGTAGCGTTAAAACCTGTGTGAATGAAGTCCATTTTATTCAGGTTTTATTAAAATAACATTAACTAGAATTTTGGGGGAAAACTAAATTCTCTCAGGGTCAAACTGACGTGTAACATGAGGGTTAATAAAACACTTCAACAATGTCTCAGACTGTACTAGATCTGACAAAGACACCAAAGCTTTGAAAGAAAGAGTAGAATATTGAATATCAAAGTATTGTGTTGTGATTTACAGCTCACCCTATAAATGATTAAAGTTAAATGAAAGTAAACGACGTCTTGTGTCTTTCTCCTAAATTCTGTGGCTGTGTGAAGCATCCACTAATGTCTTTCTGCATGCACACTGTGTGCAGTCTATTATTATATGTAGTGGGTGTCAGGTATGAGGGAATATGTGCGCTGATGTATTCGTGACCATGCACTTCGAGCAGCGGGTGTTCTACATGTCGCTGTGGGCGATTTCTAGGTCCTGCTGTTGCCTGGGACGAGCCATTAGTATGCTGCCCACCTCTCCCTCAGCCTCATCTATTGATGAAAATGAGATATAACACAACCCTCTTCACGTCCATGGATCGATATTTTGATGAAGAAAAAAAAAGGATAACAGAATTGAGGAAAATAATGGATATGATATGTCTGTTTGTGTTGTTCTTGATGAAAGGACATTTGTTCTGGGCTCATTGCCTCAGTGGCAATGGAGCATGTTTGAGGTTGGCGTATGTGTGTGAATGCTTGTACACACACACACACACACACACACACACACAAAACACCCTTGGACAAGGACACCCCTGAGGAGGCAATATCCCATCTCTATAGGAGTGACCTGCACTGGTGGGGTCCGCATGAGATGCTGATGATGATGCATTGACACACTCTGATGGCTGAGTGAGAAAAATAAATAAATAAAAACAAACCCACAAAAACATTTTACAATAAGTTTCAATTAGTTAACATTGTCAGTGAAAGAAATGCATTAACTTATGTCCTGTAAATATTAACAAAATAAAAATTTCAATTTGTATAAAATAACAGGTTGTGAAAGTGTAGTTTGTCAGCATGCACAGAGTATTGTGCTGTTTTATTACCAGTGCCGTTGTTCTTGTGCACTGGCAGATCTAATAACATGTCATCATAATAAGCAACTAGCTTGAATTGGACCTTAACATAACGTGTAACCATTTTTTCTTATAATTATATTGTTAAAATGTAATTTGTTTTAGTTTGACTGTCCATGTACCCTGTTGGGTAGTAACTGACAAACTGTAATCTGGATTACATAATCAGATTCCAATAATAATAATAATAAATACTTACAATTTGATTAAATTACATATTAAAATACTCAAAATCAGACTACAGTTACCTTTTTTATCATTGACATATTATTCGCACAAATCTTTGTATTTTGAAGGCTTTTTTGTCTTTCAAACACATTAAAATGCATAAATTCACTTTATTTCTTATTTACATGTAAAGCAGGGATTCCCAAACATCGTCAAAACATAGGGTTTAAAATGACCCTTAGCTAAAAACACCCACAAACAAAAAGCTTGAGGCTATTATTACCAAGAGCTTCAAAACAACAATGCCTCGTTTTTCTCGTTTGCTAAAGTGCATAAAGCAGCAGACTGGCAAGAAACGCTGGCATACAGTATTTAATGCATTTAGTTCTGTATTAGATGCATCAAAGGTTTTGTGTATGAGTGCAACAAACCATCCAGCTCTCACTAAATATTTTATTAACATGCAAGTTCTCTCTATCAACCGCACCATATGTTAAGATGGAAAGTCCTCCTACTTTAACAGCCAGTAGTAGCGGGTGGTTTGAGATTATCAAACGATGGCCCTACTCATGCACCCTCTGACAAACTGTTGATCAAAGTAAGCGTATTGCACACTTAGACCCTCTCTCGTCCGGTCACAAGCAGCCCGAGTTGAGTAGGGTCCCTGTGTTCCACCTCGCTTCCCTACTGCAGGTATGGCGGTGGTTCCGCTGGTCCTCCTTGCACGGTATCTGGGTGCCTGGCTAGTGCTACCCAGCCTGTCTCACTGGCTTCTGTGGACATCAGCCTCTGCTATGCGATTCAGTTCACCTGGCGTTCCCCCAAATTCAGCGGCATCCGCTTCACAAAAGTGAAGGAGGCCGATGCTCCTGTCTTGCGCACTGAGTTCACAGTCCTATTGGCAAAGAATGCAATGGAGCTGGCCCCTCCAGCCAATTGAGGTCAGGGTTTTACAGCCCTTACTTCATTGTACTCAAGAAAGGTGGTGTGTTACGGCCAATCTTGGACCTGCAAGTTTTGAACCAGGCCCTTCATTGGTTATCATTCAAGATTTTGATGCAGAAACATGATGCCTCTTCAGGTGCATCCGTCCCTGAGATTGGTTTGCAGTGATTGACCTGAAGGATCCATACTTTCTAGTGCCGATCAAGTGCAACAAGTGGAAGTGGAACAGGCATGTTTTCCCAGTTTTATTGCCTAAAACATCCAAAGTAGTTTCACCAATAACAAGCAGGTATGTTACATAATCAACCAATTGTGGCATGTGAGAAGGTGAGATCTACGGAGAACGATAAAATCAATGCAAATACACGTATATGTTAGGTGTTTGTTTGTTCATTCAACTTGAAGCGTCGCTGAGCACCGATCTTTGTATGACACCAAATTATCAAGAGAGTGATTTGAATGCGTAAGGAGCCGTCTGCTCTGCTCTCTATAGTTCTTATGAATGTCATACAATGATCGATCTGCACAGCACAAACTTTTGTAGGCAATATAAAAATCCTGTCAAGGACGCATCCTGGGAAAATGGCTCATATGGTCACCCTAGGTTACCATACATAACAGAGACATTAATGTGCACTATAAACATGCATGGGTTGATAAGTAAGGGATACTGAACATCCAGCTGATTGTTCTCTCAGAATAAGCCCCGACAGGGTGAACAAAACCTGACTGTTTATTACACGGCTACTTGCCACAAATAATTAGACATGAAATATTGACGCAAAGCTTCCGTGAAGTTCAAACTAAACAGACATTTAAGGGAAACAGTGCAGTCAAATCACTTATTACACAACATTTCACTACATAAATAATTAAGGCAATAAAAGATTTAAGACAAAATTAAAAAAAAAAAAAAATCTTACCAGTTTATTATTTATCGTGTTATCTATTATAGTGCACAAAACAATTGTAGAAAAATGGCAGCGGTTATCGATGGGTATCTCATAATGACTGACCAATCAGAATCAATTATTCCACAGAGCCGTGTAATAATAACAGTTGTTTGAGGAACGCTGTGGTTTAGTGCATTCATTGTAATTAAGGCAGGCAATGAGTGAGTGAGTGAGTGAGTTGAGTGAGATGAGTGAGATGTGAATCATTGAGTGAGTGGGTGAGTGAGTGAGTAGTGAGTAAATGTGTTTGAGTGAGTGAATGAGTGAGTGAGTGAGTGAGTAAGTGGGTTAGTGAATTAGTGAATGAGTGGGTTAGTGAGTGAGTGAGTTGAGTGAGATGTGAGTGAGTAGTGAGTAAATGTGTTTGAGTGAGTGAGTGAGTGACCGAGTGAGTGAGTGACTGCATGAGTGACTGATTGAGTGAATTAGTGAGTGAGTGAGTGAGTGAGTAGCAAGTGTGTGACTGAGTGAGTGAGTGAGTGAGTAGTGAGTAAATGTGTTTGAGTGAGTGAGTGAGTGACCAAGTGAGTGGGTGAGTGAGTGAGTGAGTTGAGTGAGATGTGAGTGACTGATTGAGTGACCGAGTGAGTGAGTGACTGCATGAATGACTGATTGAGTGAATTAGTGAGTGCGTGAGTGAGTTGAATGAGATGTGAGTAGTGTGTGAGTGTTTGAGTGAGTGAGTGAGTGAGTGACAAAGTGAGTGAGTGAGTGAATGAGTGAGTGACTAAGTGAGTGGGTGAGTGAGTGAGTGAGTGAGTTGAGTGAGATGTGAGTGATTGATTGATTGAGTGAGTGTGTAGTGAGTGAGTGTTTGAGTGAGTGAGTGAGTGAGTGAGTGAGTGAGTGAATTAGTGAGTGAGTGAGTAAGTGAGTGAGTGAGTGAGTGAATAGCGAGTGTGTGTGTGAGTGAGTGAGTGAGTGAGTGAGTAAGTGGTTGAGTGATATGTGAGTGATTGATTGAGTAAATGAGTTAGTAGTGAGTGAGTGTTTGACTGAGTGACCGAGTGAGTGAGTAAGTGAGTGAGTAAGTGAGTGAGTGAGTGAGTGAGTAAGTGATTGAGTGAGTGATTGAGTGAGTGAGTGAGTGAGTGAGTGAGTGAGTGACTGAGTGAGATGTGAGTGATTATGTAAATGGGTGAGTGAGTGAGTAGTGAGTGATTGTTTGAGTGAGTGACCGAGTGAGTGATACCCCCAGTAACCAAAAACATTTACTTAAGTCAGAGTTACTCAAGTAACGAGTAGCAATGGTTTGAGCCTATTGCCATAGTACCATGGTATAGTGATGGCATTATATAGAATGTGTTACTATGGCACAGACTGCACTGAATGATACTGTATCCATGTGCAATTCAGATAGTAATCTGTGACAATGCATGTGAGACCCAATGAGTGTTTGATTTTAATGCCGTAAAACCTGTCGTAAAGTTTATTTAAGCTGCAAATTTTATATTCGTGACGAGCATTTCAGCACAGGTATTACCACTTATGGTCACTGCTCAGGGTGGAGATTAAGATCACTGAATAAGGGCTTTTGTTTGGTTCTGTTCCTCGCAGTCATGTGGATTACAGCACACAAATAAAATTGATTCCTTTTGTAATTATTTTGCGCCTTTTTATGGTTCTACTGTCAGTCACAGCATTGAATGATAAGTAATGGTTAAATGAATGCAGAAATGTTATTTATTTTAAGGGTTTAAAGTGTAGCTTTTTTTAACATAGTGTAATATTCTAAACAGGTTGGCAACAGAAATCACACAGAAAAACAAAATGTTATCATTTCATATTAAGTAAATGAGTAAACTTCATTTAATAATGCAGTTGAAAACATAATGCCATTGACGTCAACTGAATACAATATAATAGAACGGCGCGATTTCAACATTCATAAGTATTAATTAGTACATCTGTTAAGGTGTAAATGCATAAATAATTTACATTTTAGGTGTTGTCAGTACGTCAGCATTGCACATTTAGATGCTGCAAATATGTTAGTATTGTATGTTTTAGTGTCTGTACAAACGTAAATAAAATTAGGTTTGGTTGAAAACATTTTACATAAAATACATACTAATTCTCATGTGACTGCGTTGCATATGCAAACGACACCTATACAATTTACTAAAGAACTGTTTGTTAAAAATTAAAAAAATGTCAATAGTATATATAAAAAATATATATATATATATATATATATATATATATATATATATATATATATATATATATATATATATATATATACATAGATGCTTCTTGGACATAGAGTACACTAAACTCAAAGCATCTCTTGAGAATATCTGCGGTGCTCACAAGGGAAGAGAAAGAGTAAAAACTCTTCACATTTGCATGGTGTGAGAAGAGAAGCACTCATGCCTGCCTCCGAACATCTGAACATACTGTATACAACAAATCAGACAGTCATCAATGGATTTTCTTCTGTCCGTTCTTCAAAATATAATCTAATATGTATGCAAACGCATGCAACTGTGTCTAAGCAATGAGATTCCTTGTCAAGACAAACATGTTGCAAACATGTGGTGGCTGTTAATTTTGTACTCTGTGAACAATCTGGGATAATAAAATATTTAAATAAATAAATACACACACACACACACACACACACACACACACACACACACAGTAATGTCATGCTTTGAAATATAACACAGTCGTTTTACTGGTTATGAAATTCTCCAAAGAATAAAAACACTACAGCAGATGGGTGCCTAGGCAGTGTGTCAACACCAGTGTCACTATTCGATAAGGATTTAATGAGTTAAGACAACCAGAATGATGAAAACACCACGTTCTCACTCTCTATGACACTGTAATTTTCACCTTTGTATCTTACACCAGTCAAAGACACAATTAGGATCTGAAAAACAATCTCTCTTTTTTTAGATTAAGGTTTGTGCCATCAAGAGCATGGATCAGCGGAGGGCGTTATTTCACCCTTGCACACTAAAACTATTAATCTGCTAAAAATAAACAGGGGTACAATTCCCAACATATATTGGCGCACAAAAAAACTGCATGGTGACAGGTCTCCTTTTTTTATCACAGTAACTGTGTGAAGCAGCTTTATACCACATGAGATAATTGAGCCATACAGATTTATGGGGATGTGAAATCATCACAGTTTCCTAAACGCCATCATATCTGGGTGTTAAAATTAACACACTCTGTATTAGGATTAAGGACAGTTCACCATTAGTCAGGTGGCAATTGGATCAAAACAAATGTTTAATCGTGCCTCCATATCCCATTAAGATACACTGCTTGCAGTAAGCAAAAGGCTGTTCTGAACTGTTTGTGTCATTACCATTTCAATGCATTCATTACTAAAAATATCTGCGGTGAAATGAGCCTATTAAGCTACAAGCTAGCCAAGCATCATTTACTAAACTTCTATCTCCATTGCATCAGATCATCATTTACAATTCCTGTAGAAAAAAAGAAAAGGTCTTAGATGCCCTGACAGTCATTTGCATGTATGTATGTAGGTATTTATTTATTAACTATTTTATTATTATTATTATTATTATTATTATTATTATTATTATTATATTATTATTATTATTATTATTATTATAAAAAAATGATATTTTTGCACCACACTCAACATTTTTTCTTTAAAGTGGAAAAAGTCAGACTAACACTTGATTCATACATGGCTAAATAAAATATTCTGTCTATATGATTAGACCAATTAACCTAGTGAAGACTGTGTCTAATTTTTATTAATCCTTAACAGATATTGTTTTCTTTTACCAGGATTTTAAAGATTATGGCCATGTCCACATGTACAAGGATATTTTAAAAAACTTAGTTTTCCTCTTTCTGTTAAAAAAAAAAATAAATAAAAAAAAAATAAAAATAAAAAAAAACTCTGTCCAAATGAAAACACAAATGCAGACTGACTGGCTGCAGAAAAACATGTTCATGATCAGCGTGGATTTGTGCAGCTTGTCATTTAACAATGGCTCTGTGTAGTAACAGCTGTTCTATGTAAAATCACACACCTGATGGAATTTACCGCTGGATAGAGAACCGGCTTTACTTACGAGAAGCGCATTTATTATCGGACGATATTTATTGTGCACCTCTACTTTATTAGAAAATTGATGGTGTGCAAACAACACTTACAGAGGTAAGAAAAGAGATATAAGAATGCACAGGGCACACAGCACATGCGAAAAAAAAACGTATTTCTGATGCTGAAGACAATCTTAATGGGCTAATATCCAAAGTGAGCACATCGGAAAACACTATTAAAACACTTTCAAACAAAGCTGAAGATGTGGAATGCAGAAGCCGACAGAACAATATGAGATTGATGGGCCTACCCAATTTTTTTTCAACGCAGAAAAAGAATGCACATAGCCATGCAATGTACAGTTTTCATCAAGTAATCTGTAATCAGTAACGGACTACAATTTCTCAGTAATCTACCCAGCACTGATGCTACATTTGTGCCATTAGCGCATGCGGTCCAGCAGACAGGTGGGAGATTAGCATGGCATAAACAATATGCTGTCAATCTCAGCAGTTGCCCTCGTAACAAACAAACAAGCCTGAGTCTACGAGATGCTGATGGCTGCACATTGTACTCATCTTTCACTGTCAGCAAAACGCAGGCAGTGGACTGCCAAACGACATGCCATTTCTGCAGCTTATTTCTGCACCCCTCTGCCTGGATGCTGGAAGTGCTTGGAGCTAATTGACTGACAAGCAGCAGCTGAATCATTTTGTAATAAGGCCTCATAAACTCTTGTTAGGGTGTTAGTGTTTTGTCATTAAGTGACTGAGACATCTGCCTCCAGTTCATAGCACATGTGCAGCAGACAGCTAAGAAATTGTGATTCAGCACGTGTGTCTCAAAGGGATGAAACACGCTGTCCCAGCAAGACACTCGACTTTGGGTCTTCATAGTGCCATCTTACATTTCCAAAGCAAAATCAAAATTTACTCTGTCCTCATGTGGTTGAATACAAATGAGCTCTCTAATGGGGCCATTTAACATGTCCTGAATACAACCTGCATCTTAGATCTAGGCAGTATGATGGTAGAAATGATGTGACAGAAAATGATTCTGCAGCACCTTCTTGCAAGCTATATGAAAAATTCAGCACAGAGAAGAAAAGCATATTGTATACCGTTGCAGACAACATACCTCCGGTGTACAATAGAGCTTTGTTGATTATAGTGCAAGCAGTTCGGACGAACTGTGATGTGTTGTTCAAATCTGTTAATGTTAGCTGTTTGTGGTTGCCAAGCAACATTGTAACTTTGAATTTTTGAAATTATAACAAAATGTGTAAACAATATCACATTCACAAAATTCACAAATCCGTGACTCACGGAGATGTGTTCACAAATATTACAATGATTTTATGTTGACTAGTGCCATCAAACGATTAAAACTAATTTACTGTAATTAATTACACCATAAGCCAATTAATTAATTGAAAATTATTCAAATTTGTCGTAGGTATTATGTCCAAAAGATGTGTTAAATGAGAAAAGCATTAAAAGCATTTTTTTATTATTAAATTATTCTCTAAGTCAGAAAATAAATCAGCTAATAGGTGGCGGTAATGAATAAGCCATTGAGTCATTCATTCATTTGATTCGATCAAATGGCTAAATCATTCGGGAATGAAGTAAATGTGAATTCATTCAGAAATGAATCACCGCTGTGTGATGATCAGAGACGCACTGCAGTTCTGCTGATGGTTTATGGGTAATATGTCCACTGACTTCTTACAGATTTCCAGTTTAAATAAAGAAATAATTAAATTAAAAAAATAAATAAAGCCATTCTCTTAGTATTAGCCAATTACACATGAGTTTTTTAATCCAGTCTTAACAGGCCTATTAAATACAGTAAACCATGGCACAGGGATCACAGTTATCCCAGTGTTTAGTTGGATCAAGGCTTTTGGTGCAATTCATCTTCACAATATTCCCATTCATTTGGGAGCGTAAAGAGAAACCCAGAACCAGGTGTGTTTGAAGCCAATCTGTTAGACACTTTAGAGTGCATTTGGATCCACATTTTCTTCTTCTGCTGGAAAATTTGGTTTAAACTGGAAGCTGTGTTTTAAGACATGATGAAGATTATTAGCTGGTCTTAAAAAACAGTTGATCACACTTAAGTTTGGGAACCAATTAGCACTATTAACCAACTAATAATTGTGAATTTTGCCTCGATAAACTCATAATTTGCTGTTTATTAATAGCTAATAAGGTAGTTGTTAAGTTTAGGTATGGGGTAAACTAAAGTCTTAAAACAAGATGGAAATCATCTACCGTGTTAGAGAACAGTTACCAGCTGAAAGAAAGAAAGAAAGAAAGAAAGAAAGAAAGAAAGAAAGAAAGAAAGAAAGAAAGAAAGAAAGAAAGAAAGAATCAATAATTAAACAATTGTGGGCAAATGATAAGCTTGCTTGACATCCATCAAACCAGTGATGAATCTTGACGCATTATGAACAACACAATATGACTCTTTGCTATATAATGAAAAGGATTTGCTTTTCTTTGTGTCACATTTTTTGGTGACTCCAGTCTGTAAAATGAAGTCAAAGTTTTTGAATGTGTCACAGCCATTTCAATGTTTCCTGAGAATGATGTGGTGAAGAAAGAAAAAAAAACTCATTTTAAATCTTTAATTAAAAACCCTGGACATGGTTTGGAAGGCGGCTTAATTTCACAGCTGAAAATCCATGAGTGCTTTCAGATGCTGCTGATCAAAGCGCTCTCGAGAACGGGGCTGGGGGGATGATGAAGAGAGAGAGGAAGACAGAAGCAGAGGAAGTGATGAGAGCCACAGCAGGATGTGGTGAACACGCAGAGGAGGACAGGATATAGATAGAGAGTGAAGGGGAGAGCTCAGGACGAGAGATGATGGTGATGAAGAAACCAGAAGTGAATCTATCACACAGCAGCAAACTACGGTTCACTTTACAGAGTTTAATATGATTGTGCTCATATAACTCAAATAAATGAAACTGAATTTTGGAGACTAACACCTGAATAGAGTGTACCTTTTGTTAGTCAGTGTTGTTTAAATGGAATTATTGCTTTCTGAGACTATTCAACAAGTTCTTAAGACACCAGTGAAAAGCAAAGAGGGGATCTTTCAGCAGACCTCTCTGTATTAGAGCATTCCTCCTGTGCTCCAGCAGAGGATAATATCTAATTCTGGACAACATCCCATACATCTCCAGTCTGCTGCCTCAGCAAACAGAGGGGCTGGATTCCCCTGACTTCTACTCTCCAGCAACGGCTGTCGAAATACAAACATTTGCCTAAAACACCGCCGTCATGGGGAGAGGGAAATCATAGACTTCATGTTAGTGGAACATTTGAAATACAAAAGTGTGCTATATACTCCACATACTGTACCTGAATGTGTCTTTCAAGTAGTGTCATGCATCCAGCTGAATGTTTGAATTATTAGTTCACCTGAAAACACCGTAATTATGTTGTTAAAAGACTTAAAAGATCTTCTGCTAATGTCTTGGTGTCTCGTGGAGTCCATGCCGCAACACTTTAATCTACACAATATTAGGCAGGTGGTTTTAATGCTGGTGGTCAGTGTATCTTTCATTCCATGTATAGAATTTAGTGTCTCGAGAATTGAAAGCACTGTGTTTGAAGTGTATGCAATGCATGTAAAGTACGTATGTTTTCTACCTCTGGTGTACTGTAGAGTTTGACATCAAGAGAACCCACGATGGAAGCAAACACCTAGAATTAAATAATATTTGAAGGAGACAGAGACCTCAAAAATAACAAAGTAAACTTAAGATGACATTCGTTATTTATAGCAACACCAGAAATTAATTGTAGAAACTGCATATATTGAGTAAGGTGTATGGCAAATACATAGTGCATATATCTGTCAACACATAAATGAATGTTGTAATGAACTGCAATGCATTTGATTGTGAACCAGTTAATTAATGGGAGCTGTTCCACCACCTCAATAACAACACCTGACATCATTAACAGTTCTGTATTGCTGAAACAACATCACTTTTTTATAAGTAGCTTGGCATGTTACAGTTTCAAAACATCTTTTAAAGGAGATCCACTATTGCATTTGTCCTATAGAAAAGACACAAAAGGATCCTTTTAAGTGAGGGAGGTTCTCTCAGCATGCTAAGACAATGCTTCTCTAACAAATCAAACAAATCGGCTCTGAGAGGACGGCAACTGAAGCTGTGACAGTCTCTGACACTTGTTTCCCAGCAACCATACACCTCGTGATCTGGGCCCAGTCATAAACTCATGCACCAGCTGACATTTCACTGCCAGGACTGTGAAGAAATGCAATGACAGCTCATATGTTATGAGGAATCAAATCAAACTTGCACACCTTATGTAACTGCTAAAATAGTCACGCAAATAATGTGTTTGTGTGTGAATATATCCATCGTGAACCGATTTGATAATTACAGTCTTAAAATGTTCCTTTGTGTGAATTTTTGCTGTGAAGCTAAAATAAACATAAATGAGTTTAATTTTCTGGTAACTTTCTCTAATCCATCAAACAATGGCATTGTTAGATAGTGTGTGCACGATAAGGATTAAAAAGCAATTGAGTGTGATCAATATTTCATCTGGCCAAGAAACAGACAAAAAAACAACAACTATTGATCAATTCCTAAAGGGGAAAACTATATGCTGCTGTAATATTTTACTGACACAAGTGAATATGAATGAATGAATGGCAGACAGTGTAAAGGCTGGTCGTCTTTCTTTTTTTATTGCCCATAATAATGAAATGTTTTAATGTAGCTGTCAACCAACAATTTGGATCAGTTAATTTACTATTAATTAAACAGTGTAAACCCACATTGTATACCAGTTTATATGTTGGTTATCTGTCCTAAATACTATGCGTAATTAGAATTACAGCATTCTGATGGTATTAATAATGTGATATGATCTTGTTAAACTCTTTGCAATTAAAGTCACATGTGTGGTCCCATAATATACACTGTGCAAGACCCACAGCATGTTAATGTGCTGTTGTTCCTTTCCAGAAAGAGAGAAAGAAAAACTGTAAAGGGAAAAAGGAGAGTGAGGGGGGAGGGTGCACACAGGTTTGTTTCGGGGTCTCAGAGCGGTTTTACAGAACTGATGAGCATTACATACAAACCCAGACCTCTCTAAGGAGCCATTCACACAGGACACGTTCTTGCCTTAAAAGACAAACAATGGACAAAGGATAAAGAAATTGAACAAAGCACAAGGGTATCAAGACATTTTTAAGGGTTAAGTAACATTTTTATATGTTTTGGCACAGTGGCTCATGTTGAGAGATGCTGAAAAAAAAAAAAAAGAAGAGCAAGACTATGTCAGTCAAGCACAAGTGTACATGGAGGAAAAAAATATATAATAATAATAATAGAAACAGTGCAGACAGACAAAAAATGTTTGTTAACAACCTCTAAGATGAGCCAAAGTTCAAAGTGCATGGTATTAACTAGTGCACAATGCTCTAATTATTCTAAAGTGACACAACAGCCACATCAGTGGATACGGTTTCTAAGAGAGGGCTCTGGTTTTTTCTTATATGTGCAAATCAGCCAGAATGGGTAAAACCTGGCCAAATAATAATAATAAAAACAACAAGTCTAAATACAAAGAAATCAACAGACACAATCTGACAGCATGACTTAAACACATCCAAACTGAAATGAACCTTAAATTGCCGGAAAAGATCTTTAGAGTGAGAGTTTTTAAAGGTGACTATTAATAATAATACATATCAATGGTTATTAATAACAAATAAAATATATAAGAAACGGTAAAACTTTCGTTTAGGGACCAATTCTCACTATTAACTACTTGCTTATTAGCATGCATATTACTAGCATATTGACTGTTTATTGGTGCATATAAAGCCCCTGTATGATCATGTTTAACCTACTAGCTATTAATAAACAGCAATTAGGAGTGTATAAAGGGAAAAGTTGTAGTTAGTAATAAGTTAATTGTGGGAATTTGAACTGTAGCATTGGTATACCATGCAGTAGTGTCTGGATGGTGAACTATTTATATTTGCAATATTAGTGCACTTTTTCATACTTTTCATAAGATATATGTACTGTACTACAGTAAGTATGCAAGTAATCCTTAGTATGACAATTCAGTGAGCAGAAGCATTCATTTAATATCCTAAGTGCGCCTAGATGACTTCCCTCATTAAATGCATGTTTATGTATGCTTTTTGTTAATAATGTAAACAATTGTAGTAGTGTTGTACTCTATTGAAGTTTTCGTTGTATTAGCATCAGAAGAATTGTACAACAAAGACATCTGTAGAGAGTTTTTAAGAGAATAACCTATTTGCAGTTTCATAAATGTAGCTGGACTGATTCGACCGTTAAGTAATCCAATAAAACTAATAATACACTGGAAACGTGTTACCTTTTCCAAATCGGAGGCTGTCATTGCCTCTTGAATGAAATAAAACCAGCAGTTGTTTCATTAGCTGTAATAATGACAGGGCTTCAGTGCTGATATGTTGGAAAGCTTACAACACATGATCAAAGCTGCTGAAATATAACACTGATATCAAAGCACACACAAAAAACATGGCATTTGTAGACCTTGTACTCATTAGTATAATGGATATAGTAATATTGTGCAAGGAATTGTGGGAAACTGGGCTTTCTTAATGGAAACTCTGGCCCTGTTAATCATTCTTTGTGAAAAGGGATAAAAGTTGTTTTAACTGCCTCTAGTGTTTATTTCAACCGAAAACTGCAGTGATTCATATGTTTAGGTATGTTTAAGAGGTGCATACTTCCAATGTAACAAGATTTGGAACAAGTTAAATTAACAGAATTCAGGTTTTGAAGTCGATTACTTCAATAATCGCTGCACTTTGGGCCAGTTTTATGATCTCTGTTGCTGCCTTTTCTTGATTGCACCTGGCGCTTATGAAAATGGAAGTTTTTTTCAACCAATTAAAAGCCCATCACGAGGTTAATGCCATAAAAGATTGTCCATATCAAAGTAGAGCATCCAATGTCACAGTAATGTACTACACAATAGAGGAGTCTTGTGAACAGAGACTAATCAGATACTGAACTGTATAGCTGTATAAAAGTACTCCGGTTTCTCGGGTTTCTCTTTCTTCTCTGGGAATTGAATTTCCTCGCTCACCAATGTTCTTGATATTTTGTTCTTCAGCAGTCCACCCCAGCCTTTCTCTCTCTGTAACGCCTACTCACCAGCAGCCCATCACACAATCCAGCACCGCTCTTGTTTTTGATATTAAAAATGCATTAGGATACAGATGGGAGCCATTATGTGACCATATGAAAGCTATTGTAAAATCCACGGATGCAAAAACCCCATCTAATTCACAATCCACACAATGCCTATTTGCTCTCCATGGCTCTTTTTTTTTTAAAGCTTTTATTTTAGAAACAACCATTTAGGTGATTGGAACAGAGGTATTTATCTTTAAAACTGATGTTGAACTTGCACCAAGCTGACAGTACAGAGCTGTGCATTCATCAGTAAATGTCTAAAGGTTGGATAATTGCAAGACACGTCTGAAAGACCAAGACCTGAAACCTACAAGCAATGCCTGCAAAACTCTTTGGGTATTTAAAAAAATAAAAAAAAGTGTTCACTCCAATAATATAACACACAGTTTCATCAGGTATTGCATTTCTAAGTAGATGTTAGATGACACCTAAAATGTATCATAGATTTTCTTGAGTACATGCATTCAACTACCATCAAGAGCATCAAACGCCATAAGTGCACTCCAATCATAATGCATGCACTTTGCCATCACTAGTGTATCTAACTTTGTTTCGTATGGTACCTGTATTGTTTTATGTATTCTCTACTGCATTTATGTAATCTTATGTGCATCTTTGTTTTAGCCATAGTTGAGCCAATTTACACATTTAGAAAAATGCTAAAGTAACACATATTACCTGTTAAATTTCAAACCAAGAAACTGTTCGTTAAAGCTGAACACAATTACAAATGCCAAGCATAGAAACTGTTATCTTACCATCTCTTTTCAGAATTCAATAGAGGATTGCTCATTCAGTATTTATATATATGTATATAGATTCACTCTTATTCACAACATCAATAATAGCAAGAGAGGTTAGCACGAGTGAAATGAGCTTCTCTGCTAATAGATTTCTCTTCCTGCTATCTAATATACCCAGAACATTTTAGTCAGAGATACAATAAAACGACTTAAAAGGTTAGACTTATAGATCTAAAAACACACAAATTAGGCAGCATTAAGATGGACTTTGAAAATGATATGCCTATGGGTTTGTTGGAGCTCATTAGTGTTCTGCTTTTTTAATAATTAGTGATGTTATGACCTGATTGGGCAGGCCAGGGCAGTAGCACCCAGCTGAAACGCTCAAACACAGTAACACTTACTTAATTCTCATGCTTGCGAGGCAGAAAACATAGAGATAAGATTTTACGCAAGTTTAGGATTTAGGCTTTTAGCATCAATTAAATGTTTTTACAAACAATAATCATGATTCATTTTAATTTTACAGGAAATAATTTAAAGTGCATATATATAGTCTGTTTGGAGTAAATTAGATAGTGTTTAATACACAGGTTTAGAAGTTCAGAACAAACTGAGAGGTTCAAGCTTGTTCTATCGGTGCTTGAAAAGAGCAGATCGTTTAATATGACACAGGGCAATGCAGGTCTGCCATCTGTTTTATAGCCAAATAAAATAAACATATGCAGTGCCCCCAGTTTGTATGTTAGAGAGCAAACATGCTCCTTATCTCGCGTACTGAAACAGCACGCTCCAGCTGGGTCAACAGCACATGCTTCAGCTACAGCAGACACGCCGCTCGTCCCAAAACACCCGTTCCACGCTCACGAGTTTCCATGTTTTTCAATCGGAGCAGCCAGAGGTCACCAAAACGGCATGTCACAGGATTTGAGGCACATTATACGTATCATCAAACTAGCACATTATTATCAGCATTACTACACTAAAAAGTAGCATACTTTAAAATGTGAGGATTAATGTGTTTTCATTCTTCTTTCCCATTCCCTCTCTTTTAACTTCTGTCGGTAGTGAACTGTTTTTGGAATCGTGGAGTTGTAGACAAGGGCATTGGTGAAATAACAGAACGCTCTCCAGAAGAAAACTCCATTGCTCAGAGGATGATCTTATATTGTTCGACAAATGTAATGAGCTATAAACTTTGTCTAAGATGAAACACATGACGACCTTTAACATTTAGAAAGAACTATATACTGAATGTAGAGATATAAGAGAAATTCTTCAAATCATCCTGGCACTGTTTGAGACACTGCTTAGACTTCTTTTGAAGCAAGAGACACAGTTTACTTAATGCTAAAAATATCTCATTTGTAAAAATGTCTTCCTTATGGGTCAAGGTCATGGTAGGAACCAAGATTACAGTGAAGACAGAAAGAAAAAAACACGCTTGCACTTGCAAACATCAGTCTGCACCTTAGATCAAATAGCATCATGCTTCACTTGAGCCCAGGAGCTGCAAGACCGTTCATTAGCACTCGGTTTCACTTTCACCTCTTTGTTTGTATTCATCTGTCCTTCAGTGAGTCACACACACCGAGGCGCTGCAAGGAGCACGACCTTCCCTACAACTGCACCCGGACTGCCTCCAAGAAAATGGCAGGTTGTTAATGTGATGAAGCTTTTGCAAGTCTATGTCGGCGAGTACTGCCCGCAGTCACGTCTGACCTCTGCTCCTCTCTCTGGACAGACCTGCTATACCGTCTAACACCTTCTGTGTGTGATGCAGAGGACCGGTGATGATGGAGACATGCGACCGTGTTTTACGTGGACAGAACTGAAAGAGTCAGAAGCAAAATAATGTTGGAATATAAGTTGAAAGCATAGAGCCTTTTTGCTTGGGCTCAGCTCCAGTGGGGTGATTCCAAGCAAGCCTTAATTTTTCTTATATAATTTAATAATGCAATGGAGCCCCCAGTAGCAAGAGCTCTGCGGGAAAAGGGTAACTTTATTTTGAGGAAATGTTTCCTCTGCTAATGAAATCTACAATATGGAAGGGGTAGATTTCAAAACCCTGCTTCGAACTTCAGAGAGTCGAGTCATTCATACTCAATGATCCACGGGGGAATAAACCTGAGGGGAAAAGATTAGGATGCTAGTTCCACATCTAAACGTGCTGATGCATGAATGTCTTTTTGGCTTTTTCAACAATTATTATTTTCTCAGGTCCATGTAGCTGTGATATAACATTCAGTGTACTGTAGTATCTTAAAGGATATAGAGATCAGAGATAGAAGAATGATGTGTGTATAATACGAAAGCCTCTTCTAAGAAATCACATTACTAATATCCTCCTGTACACAGAGAACAGGAAAGAACATTATAACAGCGGAACAGGTTATTCTGTTCAGAAATGAGCATGAGATTCAATAAACATTTGTTTTATGATCTACGTAAGAGACTCGTCAAAACTAAGAGAGTCAAAAACAGTTGATGCTGAAGGGCTACTAATGGCACCGTGGAAAACTAAAATGGTTTTCATTCTAAAATTCTCTAAATCAAACACGAAAGCTTTGTATCTCTCATTCTTGGGAGATGTGTAGAATAGAAGCTTTTACTGTTTATTCAGAGAGGAAAGCCTGGCCAACTTCTCTTCTCCCATCATGACGACAGGCTGACGCATTGCTTCATGTGCCAAGACCAAATATTCCCCATTGCCAAAGGGAGCTGCATGACATCAAGGTTCATGGTGATTTGGACACTCGCTCTAGCTATTTATCCAGTGCAAAAGAATGTTTAATCCAGATGAATGCGTGTAAGATCCCAGCCAGGAAAATGTTAAAAGGGTTCAGAGCAGTGATCTGTGAATTTGTGCTTTCTTGGCCTAGTAGTGACATCATTTAAGCTTGCAGACACACACAAATGCATTCACTCAGAAACGGCATAAATCGCAATCATTGTTTTGTCCTGAAGACATCTCGACAGTACTAATGTATGCGTGCACTGCTGCTTAAAACATTAATAATTACTGTGAGATGGGAGTCCAAAGACTATAAGCGAGAACACTTCCATGCATTCGCATCTCAAACCTTATATTCTCAGTCTGGAGCGAAGAAGAAGAAGAAGAAATAAAAACAATAAATTGAACAATGAATATCGCTAGGTTATTTTGAGAAAAGAAACAAAACCGGTCTCAAAATACTGATGAGAGTACAAATAAGAGTACAAAAATCCTGCTGTATCAAAATCCACTACCAGTTCTCAGTTATTGTTATGATATCACCTCACTTGACCAGACCCCAACAGAAAACGTGTTGTGCTTCGAAACCATCACTAGGGGATGCTCTTGTATCTAAGGGGGGAGGGGGGGGTCAAACCAGATCACCATAAGGGTGGAAAAGGCATAAAAATCCAAAATGGAGAAATTCACTCTGGTATCCACTTGTTTTGTGATTTAATAAATCCCAGCCAAAATAATCAGCCCATATGCAGAAGAAGAAGAAAATGATGTTGCCATAGAAACCACACTAGATCTTCCTGACCATTGCTAGTGTCCATCTGTGGACACTGAGTATAAAAGGTTGTACATGCTCTGAAAAAGTTTTGTTATACAGCGTCTCTCATCAACACTACAGTATGCTTACAAATCCACACATATGAAGTGCACACCCACAGATGTAGTGACAAACTATAGATTAAAACCCTTCAAATTAAACAAATTACCAGAAATAGAAAGCGTTTGGGGGGGGGGGGTGTCTCCAACAGGACAGCAAGATAAGAGACTTACCATATTCACTTCTGAGACCATGTCTATGCTGGCTATGTCTATATTCATCCCCACTCCCACCGGAGGACCTAGAAACCAAACCAAATCACACCAATGACGTTTCAGCTGATTGATGCTGTTTTGTACACTCAAACGAATGGCCATGTCACGCACGAGCCATTATTAACTCAACGTCAGCCTGATAACATCCAGGATGAGGTGAAAAGTAAAGCAAATATCATCTAAACACACTGATTTCACTATGTATGGAGTCGTCCTCATGAGCGTCACTGTTCACTGATATGACTATTACTGATTAATTAGTTCATATGGTATACGTGCAGATGTCCATGTCGGTTTACATTCGTTTGTCAACTTTGCAAAGCATCCCTAATCAAACACCGCGTGCGGCAGATTAAGCGATCGATTCTAGCCAAAGCAAAGTGTCCCGATCATCTCCAAAGCCGAGATCATTGGGATACATTCGCGCATAACCCTGCACAATGGCGCGCTTGGGATTTTACTATATGAAAGTTCAGAGGTGATGTTAAAAGGCTGACATGACGGACTTAATCAAAAACGTGCGTTACCTCCAAAATCTGGCCTCAAGCGAATGTCATATCCTTTCAATAGTCTGTCAACAGTTTCTTTTACGATAGACATATTGCTTGGATCATTGACACTGCAAAGAGGGAAAATGCAGCGTTAGATTCAGATGCATCCTTAGAGATCATCTCAGCTGTGTGTGGAGTACAGACAGCCTTGTGAAGTAAGGAGAGCTTGGGTTCAGACTTACCTTTGCGCGCACACCACGGCCACTATCACGATTAACGTCCAGACGCGCACGAAGCTCTTTTGTCTTATTCTAAAGATCGCCATACTTTTATGTTTTCTGGTTTCCGTGAAGACAGAGAAGATCCAACTTAGAGTGCGCTGTGCAGTAATCCCACTGTGGTGCGCATGCGTACATACTCCAGCGCAGCATCCAGGAGCGGTGTGGTGCTGATGCTGCTGGAGGAGCACTTCCCGACCAGAGGCAGGGAAATATTAAAGGGAAAACTACGAAAACACCAAAGTGTAAAGTAAAACGGACGGCATTAAAACTACAGTCTTTGTGCATCATAGAAAAAGCGTTTCTTTCTTGTTAAATGGGCTTTTAGTGGCCACTTCATGAGCTGTCTCGGTGTCTTTTTTTCTCCTCGGTCTTTTAATTGGACGTGAGGCACAAAAGTAATTTGTCTTGCACAAAGTGGAGCAGTAGGCTTTTCTTAACAGTAAAAAAACATTTTAAACGGAACTTTATAAGTTAATCGACTTTTATTTGTCCATCATCTGGGGAGGTGTAGATGACAAATGGAATGCTTCAAAGGATCGATATAGGAATCTAAACCTCTAGATTGCACCTCTGAAACATGACAGGGGGAATCCGAAGCAAACCACGGCATTAAAGGGAAGGAGTTGAATAAATAAAGAAATAAATAAATAAATAAACTAAAGTGTGCTTCGTTTATATAGGCATACGAGCTGTTATGTGCCATAGTAGAAAGACAAAATAAATAAATAATAATACTGATAATAATAATAATAATAATAATAATAATAATAATACTTCAGTCATGAAGATTAGGTCTGTTTATCAACCACAATATGATAACAGAGGGACGTGTTTTCTCCTCCCTTCTAACATAATTATTTCATGTATTTTGCTATATATTTCATTATTATATATCATGTATAATAGGAAAGTTAGGACCCCATAATTAAAATAAATAAATAAAATTTCTGCTTTGAAACATTTACTGAATTTGATAAATAAACATAAGAATACCTTTAACACTGTTATAATATTTTCAGATACATACTAACAATACTGAAGAAACTAGAAAAAATATTGTTAAAATGTTAGTATCAAATATATGACACAGGCTTTGAGGTAGATTGGCCGATCAGCAGATGGAGAGAAGGTTCTTAAGTCATTGAAGAAGGTCCTCGACACTCTGGTTATTCTAGTTATTCTTTGTGAAAGAGTTAATTTACAAATAGGGCAGCACAATCTGTTCAATTGGTGCACACAACTGAACAAATGCTGGTCTATTCAAGTGTACAATAAATGTATGTAAGAAGTTGTCAGTATTTACGAGATCGGGGAAAATAATTAAGAGAAAAGAAGAAATTTTAAAGAACTGCCTGATGTTCCACTATATAAACAACACATGCAGCACCTACTTTGGGACACCAGTGCATTCAACAGAGACTGTTGTACAGCTAAAAGCCTTTGTTGGTGCATTCATTAGAACACTGTGTGAACCTCTGTGCCATCATCAGTAAAAATTCAAAATATTACGTCCCTGTCTGCTTCGTGAAAAAATTTGGTATTCAGTGATAACATGTAAATAACACTTTTATTGAACAAAGCACTATATAAAGTACACTTCAGTTAACCTATCACAGTTTTAACGCCAATTCTCAGGTGAGTTGCCTGGTTTCACGTCAGTGCTGCATGATCCTCTGAAACTGATGCAAACTTAAGACAGAGTACAAATGTTCCCGTGTCCATGAAAATGCAAACTCGAGACCACAACATTTTCGTCAATGGAAAGATTAACAAATACAATCCCTCAATACAGTGACTCACCAACATCACATTCCAAATACTGGTACTGTTCACTAAACACTGAAGAACTTCCCGTCTCTGAAATCTTAAATAGCAATTTAATTAGACAACAGGAGACTTTTCAGGTACCCTCACAGCGACGCTAGACAAAAATGAAAATTTGCAGTTAATTTACTCACCCTCCGGCCATCCAAGATATAGGTGACTTTTTTCCATCAGCAGAACCCTAGAGATTTTTAGGTAAAACTGTGGTCCTTGCAAATTCATACACTGCATGTCTGTGGCTGCTGGTTTTTTCGGAGTCAAAAAATACTTATACAGGCTAGAATAAAAGAATACCTGTGGCACCTGAAAATATATTGAGGTCTTATGAAGTGAAACAATTGGTCAGTGCAAGAAACTAAACATTATTTAGAATATTATTACCTTCAATCCACAGCCTGGGCAAACAGTGCTCATAACTGTTGTACTATGACATATCCACGGGCGCATACTCGCACATAAGCTGATGCTGTTTGTTTACAATGGAGAGTGAGGATGCCTGTGTTTTATTGTTCATTAAAATGGTACTTACCTGTACTTATCCTCAGCTCAGAACCAGCTCAGTGTGAAGAAGAGCCTGATGGAAGCACTGGCCTAGATGTCAGCATACTTTCATTAGATCCTCCATCAGAAAAGAAGGATATCAGTTTTGTTCCACCTAGATGATGAAAATTTTAATCAAAAGTGTTGATCGAAAGGTGGAAGTCACTTTTAAATCACATTTGTTGGGTTCATACATGGACTGAGGAACTGGACTAAATTGGAGACCAACAAAGATGTCTGCATAGTGAGCTCAGTTCTGACCAGCACAGAAGAAAGAAATGTCTTGAAAAAGATGTCCAAGCCTTCAATTCATAACAGACCCTTGAAACTTAGTAAAATGGCTCTCTTCAAGCTTTCTGGTAAGATTACACTATAATAAAGCATGCTACTCTACAAACCATGTACACAGTGCTAATCGTATATATTGTTTAGGAAAGCTTGAAGTTTTCCATTCAGTGCTGCTGAAATAATGTCCAAAAAGCCTATTCCTTCACATACCCTCAATGCTTCCTTGTAATCAGTTGACAGTACTTGGGAACAATGAGAAAGTTCAACAACAAAAAGCACTGGTAAGTAGGCAAAAAAAAAAAAAAAAAAAAAAAAAAAAACCTTTGTGAATAACTCAATTTAATACTGTGTGTACTCTGTATTGTCTTTTTATGGTAGGTATTCCTCGCTGCTATGTGGTGTTCCCCAAACTCAAAGCAGTGGGTAGGTAGAAAGCTAAACACATGACACAACATTCCAGGGGTGATCTGATTCACAGAGTTCTTCTGAGGCACAAGGACAGTACGGTTATTTACTGTTATCTGAATCATTTAAGATCTGTCCTCTCATTCTAAAACACCTCACAACAGACAAAGCCATCCAACCAAGAGGCAATCTCAGTGCACTTGTCAGGATTATCCAAGCAACTCCTCTGACCTAACTTTCTTTCAAAATATCAAACATCTTTTATATCCTCCAACAGGACGGAATCAGAGTCTGAAGCTTAAAAATAAATAAAAAAAAATAAAAATTCTGTGTGTGGCAATTATACACTACACAATTAATAGGGGGCAGCCAGCACCCTGTAATGATTTGGGGATCTTGTCTGACACAGATTTTTGAGAGCCATCTTTCCCCAGTGCTCTGAGGAGAAGGAACTGCCAGTTGTCTAAATAAAGCTTAAGCTCAAAACAGCTTAAGCCATGTACGCTGCATTGAAAAACAAAATGGTTGGTTGGTTGGGATTGGGGTTTACAAGTTGCCTACCATTCAATCATCAATGGTAATCATGGCTGCATCTAGAGTTTTTCATAATGTTTGACTGATTCTCATTTTTTAACTAGTATAACCCCCCGATTAATATTCAAACCAACGATAGTTATATATCTGATTTTGATTCTGATTTAAATTGAAATGATAGAAAAACAATACACATTTGGCACCAAATATAACAGTGATAATGTCAACTAAACCTCACTTGTTCATCTGAGCTCAAAAATTGACTCATATTGATCAAACTATGAATCAAGTCCTTGTGTAAAAACCCGAAGCCTAAAAGACAAAGAAACCAGTCTCATCTGTGATTATGTTAAACACTGAAGGAGTCCAGTGGAGACGACAACTGAAGTAAATGTTGTCTTTGAATCACAATTATAATCTGTATTGTAGAGCACAGTCCTTGAAGCACCTTGGTTATAGGGAACCAAACAGGTCGACTTTAGTCCTTGCCAGTGCCACCACGAACATTCCAATTCAATCCACAATGCTGCCATAGATACCAACCATAAAGTATGAAAAAAAAAAAAATTCTAAAACAGAAAAAGAAAAAAAAAACTTCAGTTACGCTGAACAAAATTATAAATGCAAAACTTATGTTTTTGCCCCCACTTTTCATGAGCTGAACTCTAGATCAAAGAATTTTTATATGTACACAAAAGGCCTATTTCTCTCAAATATTGTTCACAAATCTGTGTAAATCTGTGTTAATGAGCGCTTCTCCTTTGCCAAGATAATCCATCCACCTCACAGGTGTGTCATATTAAGATGCAGTAAAAGGCCACTCTGAAATGTGCATAGGTCTCAGCTCATAAAAAAATGGGGACATAGAAGAAAGTGTTGCATTTATTTATTTATTTTTCAGTGTATTATACTACCTTACAAAATATATCAAAATATCTCTTCATAATTAAGTAAATTCAACAAACTTAACATACTCGCAGTTGAGAATGAAATGATAGGTTAAGGATGGCCTCCGTGGCCATGATGAGATGGTAAATGGCTACCATGGCCATGACAGGGCAGGTGGTGAGTTCATGGATGTCCTCCAGACCACGACAGGATAGGACGAGCACTCTGGAAGTTCGGCTGAGACGTGACAAGGCTCTGAAAATTCAGCTTTGACGTGACAAGGCTCTGAAAATTCAGCTTCGACATGACGAGGCTCAACCGTGACAGTACCCCCCCCCCCCCAAGAACTCCTCCTGGAGTTCCCAGAAGGGCTTAACTGCTGATTGAATTCATCAATAAGGGAGTGATCCAATATGTCCCTAGCAGGTACCCAACTCCTCTCCTCCAGACCGTAACCTTCCCAGTCCACCAGATACTGGAATCCTCGTCCCCTCCATCTCGAGTCCAGAATACGATGGTTCCCCATCTACGAGACGCGGCAGCGGGGGAACCGGAGTAGGCGGATTAATACGTGCATAAAACACAGGTTTGATTTTGGACACATGAAAGGCGGGGTGTATCCTCTTGTACGCAGGAGGTAGTTTGAGGCGGATTGTCACCAGACTAATGATCTTGGTGATAGTGAACTGGCCGATAAATTTGGGAGCTAGTTTATTAGAAACAGATCGCAATGGAATGTTACTGGTAGAAAGCCACACTTTTTGACCCACGACGTAGACGGGAGCCTTTGACCGGTGGTGATCGGCCTTGGCCTTAGTGCGCTCCCTCACCCGGAGCAGAGTCTCAAGGGCTCTGGTCCAGGTGCGGTGGCACCTTTGGACAAACATGTGAGTGGAGGGGACCGCGACTTCAGATTCCAGACTGGGAAATGCTGGTGGCTGGTACCCTACACTACACTGAAACGGAGAGAGGCCCGTAGCTGACACTGGCAACGAATTGTGGGCGTACTCCACCATAGAGAGTTGTTGACTCCAGGAAGAAGGATTCTTGGAGACCAAACATCTCAACGTCCTTTCTAAATATTGGTTGGCTCGCTCAGATTGTCCGTTGCTTTTGGGGATGATAACCCGACGACAAGCTAACTGACGCTCCTAATAACTTGCAAAACTCTTTCCAAAATTTGGATATGAACTGGGATCCCCTGTCTGAAACCACGTCTACCCGGAGGCCATGGAGCCGAAAGATGTGATCTAAAACAGTAACCGCTGTCTCCTTGGCTGTCGGTAATACAGTCAAAACGACTGTCATGCCATTAGAGGGCGGGAGGCTACTAATCTCTCAGGCAAAATACACTCGGGAGTAACGGGACGGGCGGAGGGATCAAAAAGAAGTGACAAAGAATCGGGTTTAACATTTTTGGAACCCGGGCGGTACGATACGGTAAAATCAAAACGGCCGAATTAAGTCTTTTAGCAGTTCTAATGTACTCTAAATTCTTATGATCGGTCCAAACAATAAAGGGAACCCCTGAACCCTCTAACCAGTGGCGCCACTCATCCAACGCTAATTTGACCGCCAACAACTCTCTATTGCCAATGTCATAATTACGTTCGGCAGGAGATAATCGATGAGAGAAAAACGCGCAAGGGTGGACCTTATCGTCTGAAGCAGCACGTTGGGACAACACTGCTCCTACCCTGACCTCTGATGCGTCGACCTCCACCACGAACTGCCGTGTGGGATCAGGGGCTACAAGGATGGGAGCCAAAACAAAGCGGTTCTTCAGGTTAGAGAACGCAGTCTCAGCTGCGTCATACCACCTGAACGGAGTACTGGGGGAGGTCAAGGCTGTCAGAGGTGAGGCTAGTTGGCTGTAATTACGAATAAAACGCCAATAGAAGTTGGCGAACCCCAGAAACCGCTGTAGGGCCTTACGGGAATCTGGAGATGGCCAATCTATCACAGCCTTTACCTTGTCAGGGTCCATTCGTATTCCCTCAGACGACACGATAAACCCTAGGAAGGGGACCGACTGTGCATGGAATACGCACTTTTCCCCGCCTTGACAAAAAGCCCATTCTCTGATAACTTCTGGAGCACTCGTCTGACGTGTTGAACATGTTCCTGGAGAGATGAAGAAAAAATCTGTATGTCATACAGGTAAACATATATAAACAGATCTACCATATCTCTCAACACGTCATTCACGAGTGCTTTTTAAAACCACGGGCGAGTTGGAGAGCCCGAACGGCATAACCAGATATTCAAAGTGCCCTCTAGGGGTATTAAAGGCAGTTTTCCATTCATCCCCCTTCCTGATGCGGACCAAATGATAAGCGTTACGTAAATCCAATTTTGTGAATACGGATGCTCCCTGCAACCTCTCGAAAGCTGAAGACATGTGTGGTAATGGATAAGTATTCTTAATAGTAATGTTGTTCAGCTCTCGGTAATCAATACAAGGTCGCAGAGAACCATCCTTCTTACCCACAAAAAAGAACCCTGCCCCTGCTGGAGATGAGGAAGGACGGATGAACCCAGAGGCTAAATGAATCAGAAATATATTTCTCCATGGCCTCCCTCTCAGGAATAGTAAGAGAGTATAACTTGCCTTTAGACGGAGATTTTCCTGACACTAAGTCTATGGCACAGTCGTAGGGACGATGCGGAGGAAGAGAAACAGCACGGGACTTACTGAACACTTCCTTCAGGTCCAGATACTCAACGGGCACGTTTGGCAATGCCATGGTCTCCTTCTGAAAAACAGAAACACGAACAACAGGACAGGCAGAAACCAGACAAGACTCATGACAACTTTCACTCCACAATGTGATAGTGTTAGAACCCCATTCCACTCGTGGATTATGTTTGAACAACCAGGGGTGACCTAAAACAATGGGAGCAACAGCGGAGTCTATGAGAAAAAAGGATATGGTTTCTTAATGGTTGCCGGATGTGATGAGTGTGATGGGTTCAGTATGGTGGGTGACATGAGGCAGTTCCTGGCCGTTGAGTGTGGTGACATGGATGGGGAGAGACACAGGAAGGACAGGAATGTTCAGGTGATGTGCAAGTGAAGAATCAATTAAATTACCTTCGGCTCCGGAGTCCAGAAGAGCTTGGCATTCATGATGGTGATTCTTCCACCGCAGTTTCACCGGAAGGAGGGTCGATGATGTGGGTGAGGACTTCTCAGCGGAGATCCCACCCGATAGTAGCCTCAGGTTTACTATCGGGCTGACTCTTTTACCGGGCAAGAGTAGTTGTTATGATCAGAGCCTCCACAGTATAAACATAGCCCTTGGGACCTCCGCCGTTCCCTCTCCCTCTGTGACAGCCGAGCTCGACCCACCTGCATGGGCTCGTGATCGTCGACAGAACCGACCGTGTTCTCTCGACTCAAGCGCCCCCTACTGGGAGAGAATGGAAGTCTGGAAGGACTGTGCTGGCGGCCCAGGCGATTAAACCTGGCCTCCACCCGCAACGCCAGGGCGATGAGTTCGTTGAGAGTAGGGGGCAGCTTGAGGAGGTAGATCTCCTGCTGAACACGTTCGGATAACCCACACAGGAATCTATCCCACTGCGCCGCCTCGTTCCACTGGCACGTGGCCGCCAGGGTACGGAACTCGATGGAATATTCGGTGACAGATGAATGTCCTTGTCGGAGTTCCGAGAGGCGATGGGCGGCCTCCCTGCCGGTCGCGGCCGGTCGAAAACTCTCTTCATCTCGTCAGATAGGAGGTGGAATGAGACACAGCACGGATGTTGATTTTCCCACACCGCCGTTCCCCATAAGGCAGCCTTGCCCGATAAAAGGGTGAGCATGAACGCTACCTTGGATTATTCTGTGGCGAAAGTGTGGGGCTGCAGGGCAAAATGCATAGAGCACTTGTTAAGGAATGTTCTGCAAAAAGTTGGCTCACCAGCGTAATTCTCCGGTGCCGGAAGTCGCGGCTCTGGCCGGAAGTGGTCCTGGGGAATCCCCAGGGGACCGGTCGGCGCAGGCGGCGCGATGGGCGCAGTGGGAGACGAGCTGATGGATCTGCTGGGTGAGCTCGGACACCTGTGCCACCAGCGCTTGGACAGCGCGTCCGGGGTTAGAGATGCTCTCCTGCTGCTGATCCATTCTCTTGACGCTGTGGTGCATGAAATCGGTGAAGGTGTTGGTGCTCGCTGCTTCCATGTTGGTGAGATCGTTCTGTGATGGCTGGTGAAAGGACAGTCTGGAAACAATAGCGAGTTAACAAAGTTTAATGAGATGATGAGATATAGTACCAAGACACACAAAGACGATGATACGGGAACACTCCAGAGGGATGATTAAGGCGGTGAGAAGTCCAGACGGTAATGGAGTGCAGGTGAGAAGTCCGGGTCTTGACGGCGTGAGGCAGCAGGAGAGAGTGGCACAGGAACTGCGGGGAACAGATCCGAAGGTAAGTGTCCATGGCTGAGTGATCATGCGGAGAGTGGATGAGGTTCTGGGGAAACACAGACATCCAAACGCAAACTACACAGAAGCCAGACGGGGGTAAACACAACAACATGAAACAACGATCTCACAAACACAAGACGTGAGACAAGCCATTATATAGTGGATGAGTAATGAGTGGCAGCTGTTGCTGATACAATTAACGGAGACGCCCACAACTAATCAGTGCAGACGCAGAACACACAGAATTCACCACAAAGTGTAAACAATCCGAGATCACGGTTTACCAACCGTGACATGCAGTGGCACAAAAAAATATTTTTATAAACAAGGAAAATAAAATATGTCCTGGAACAGACCCCTGAGGGACACCTTTAGAAAGAGACAAAATAGATGAAGTACGGTCTTTTAAAAGCTCACACTGTGTTCGTCTCGAAAGATAGTTGGCAAAGTATCAGTTAGTAAGTTATATAAATGTTCATCACATGGAAGGTTACAAAATGAGCCCTGAAATGAAAACTGGATCATTTAATGTACATACATGTAGCCTTACCCTCATCAGAGTTGTGTTAAGTTGATGTGACTTCTCAGGCTGAGATGTTGTGAGGGTGCACACTTATTGTCATTGACTGCATGTATTCTGACTTATTCTGATCTTAAATTCTTTTCATACAATTTAAAACCAAAACAAATCTGTGTTAAAGAATAATGGTCTTTCTTCAGGCATCTACTTGAAGTGGCATCTCCCCCCAAGAAAGATAAATTATTTGACGTGTGCACTTAAGAGATGACAATGATAAACTTTAGAGTATTTGTAAATGTATAACTATTCATTTAATTTCTTTATTTGACCAGGTTAAAAACTCATTGAGATTAAAATCTCTTTTGCAAGAGTGACCTGGCCAAGAAAGCAGCAACAAATACAAGATTAATATAATATACACAATAGCATTATATCCAAAACCCTTTTTCATTAGCCCGAGGGACTTTAAATTATAACTGATCATTTGAACGTAGATTGTAGTGTACCTTTGATTTATAAAAACTCAAAGACAAATGAGATGGAGTTAGACCATAAATTGATGTATAAACAAAACAATACCAATTAAAACTTATTCGGGTATACAACGGTGGCTACCCAGCCTTCTCATAAAAATACAATTTTGTGTTTGATAACTACAACATGTAATAAAACGTAAAACACTATGAAAAACTGGATCAAGATATTTTTGATAATATCCTGGGGCATTCATATACAGTAGATCACCATAATCCAAAAGTGGTAAGAAGGGTAGCAGATACCAAATATTTCCTTGCTTTAAAAGAAAATAAAGATCTACTTCTGTAGTAAAACTGCGATTTGAGCTTAAGTTTTTTAAAAGTAAATTACCAATATGTAGCTTAAAATTTAACTGACTATCATATAGAATGCCCAAAATATCAAACGTTGACTGTAAAGAGTGCTTGTGAAGCTGATGGAGCACAGCAGCAAATAGCAATGTTGTTTGCAAACAGATGTAACTTTGCATTTGGAATGGTTTCACATATTTTCTTTTTTTTTTTTTTTTTATAAACAAGGAAATTAAAATATGTCCTAGAACAGACCCCTGAGGGACACCTTTAGAAATTGACAAAATAGATGAAGTACAGTCTTTAAAAGCACACACTGTGTTCGTCCTGTAAGATAGTTGGCAATGTATCAGTTAAGTTATAGAAATGTTCATTTCACATGGACGTTTTTTTGATAACAGATCAATATTTCAGTGTATGGAATTCTGTATGTCTTTAAAGTAAAGCTCTCTTTTAGGTGGAATTTGAAAGAGTAAGCTGTTGACCTCACCTTGAGCTTTCTGAAATCCTGTAAGTCACACACTGCATTCATGTAGTTAACTTGCAACTTCTGCCCTCTGGCCATGTGTTCTCCCTTTGCTTTGATGCTCTCTAATTTTGGATGAGAATTGCATGTGTCCATGCCAATACCACTGAAGTCTTCAACCTTGACAGCAAACTATCAGCCAGCTTCAATACCATATTACCTGCCTCCCAGCCGGAATAGAGGCCACCTGGTGTCTTTTTCAAGGCTATGTTGACTTTACTTATGTTTGACCAAAATCAATACCCTTCAGGACAGTTATTACATGAGTTTGACATAATCAACTTTTTTTTTATTATTATTATTGCATACATAATTCCAAATGTTCCCCACATACAAAATTGCACAAAAAAATGTGTCTCTCCAAAAACTATATAATTTATTTGTATGCACTTTTATGCACTTTACTTTCTAATAGGATATCCAAGTACTAGTATAGATCAAATCGTTAAAATAAAGGACTATTATGTATATATTGTAACTATGAAAATTGTAGATTCACACTGAAGGCATCAAAACTATGAATTAACACATGTGGAATTATATATGAACTTAAAATGTATACATAACAAAAAAAAGTGTGAAACAACTGAAAATATGTCATATTGTAGGTTCTTCAAAGTAGCCACCTTTTGCTTTGATTACTGCTTTGCACACTCTTGGCTTTCTCTTGATGAGCTTCAAGAGGTAGTCACCTGAAATGGTCTTACAACAGTCTTGAAGGAGTTCCCCGAGAGATGCTTAGCACTTGTTGGCCCTTTTGCCTTCTGTCTGCGGTCCAGCTCACCCCTAAACCATCTCGATTGGGTTCAGGTCCGGTGACTGTGGAGGCCAGGTCATCTGGAGCAGCACCCCATCACTCTCCTTCTTGGTCAAATAGCCCTTGATGCTCTCTGTGTGACTCTACAATATTCATAGTCATGAAAATAAAGAAAACTCTTTGAATGAGAAGGTGTGTCCAAACTTTTGGTCTCTACTGTATATATATATATATATATATATATATATATATATATATATATATATATATATATATATATATATATATATATATATATATATATATATGTAGTAAGTGGGAACCTCATAATGTAGTTGTGTGCCAGGTTGTGAAATTTGTGCAAGCATTTTAAAATAAGGAGCTATAAATTAAAAATAATAATAATAATAATAATACTTTTTCTATTATAAGTTTATTGAGTGTTAATATGATTTTGTAATTCAGTTTTTTCAGTTGTTATAGAGACAGTGAAGAGGTTTATGATGTAGAGAATAATGTACGGCACACACTGATTCCTTGATGCTACAGTGCTCACAATCATATACATTTACATTTAATCATTTAACAGATGCTTTTATCCAAAGCGACTTACAAATGAGAACAATAGAAGCAATCAGACCAACAAGAGAACAACAACAGTATACAAGTGCCATGACAAGTCTCAGTTAGTCTAGTATAGAACGCATAGCCAGGTGTTTTTTTTTTTTTTTTTTTTTTTTATGAAAAGACAAGAAAAGGAAAAGTGCTAGTTTTAGTTGGTTAAGTGCAGGCGAAAAAGATGAGTCTTTAGATGTTTCTTGAAAATGAGTAAAGACTCAGCTGTACAAATTTATATTGGGAGGTCATTCCACCAGCTGGGCACAGTCCAGGAAAAGGTCCGTGAGAGTGATTTTGAATTATATAATATATTTCAATATATATTATGAATATATTTATTCAATCAACCAGCAAACGTACACGCACACACACACATACAAACACAAACACAACAGATTTGAAGGGGTTAATTGTCACTTTTGAGAGCCATAATAGTTTTATACTGTACATGGGCCTTTTTTTGCCCCTTTATCTTGAATATAAGGACATTTTAGATGTTAATAAAAGTATGAAAGAAATGTAAAAAAAAAAAAAAAAAGAAAAAAAAATACATTCATTATTTAAGAAAGCTTAAAGAAAGCTTAGGTATAATTTTAGCATCCAATTTTCTGTTTGTGGTTGAGTTGATTTGGAAAGGATGAATTAACCTGATACTTTAATGATAAGTGTGTATTAAAAAGGAAACAGACTCTCCCAAACCCATAAATGAGCATGGTAAAAATAAAAATAAAAAAATATGTATACTAATGTGCAAGTGACGTACCATACAGCCAAGTATGGTGACCCATACTCAGAATTTGTGCTCTGCATTTAACCCTTCCAAAGTACAAACACAGATCAGCCATTTATGCTGCTGCACCCAGGGAGCAGTTTGGGGTTTGGTGCCTTGCTCAAGGGCACCTCAGTCAAGGTACTGTCAGCCCGAGACTCAAACCCACAACTTTAGGGTTAGGAGTCAAACTCTCTAACCACTAGGCCAGACCTTAGGTTTAAGAGTTAGGTTTATTTTTTTTTTATTTTTTTTTTTTTGGGGGGTGGGGGGGTGGGGGGTGGGGGGGGGTTGGGGTTCACATACAAGGTCATTCTGCATAACTCAGAGTTAATAGTTGGTGTGATGTTTACACAATTGCATGAGTGCAGTGTTCATATTTCCCCCTCTGTGCTACACAGCTGTTTACAGAGTTCCATACTGACCAAACAGAGAACATTTGCTTGGGTGTATAGTGTTATTGTGACCAGAAGCACAGTATCCATGTCTGTTGGCACACCTTTACTCCCGTTCATGCTCGAGCTCCGCTTGGTTTTTGTCTCCCAGTTCTCACTATGCTTCAGTGCTCAGCAGGCCTGCCTCTGCTGGTATTTCACATCCCAGCAATCTCATTTTTCTGCGGTCATATCAGAAACCTTCTCTGCCATCATTATATGTTCTAAAAGCTCCACGATTATCATGGTTGGTACAGATAAAGCCGACCTTATTCCATGGAGTGGACAACAACTGGAAGGAGTGACCTGGTGGCAACTTCTACTGGCAGAATGATAAATCCTGCCTTAAATCCCACATCAGCGTGTAATTGTCTTTCCCTGACAATGCACACTGAAGGGCCCATCAAATCTGAGATGAATCAGATGATGTATAATGGCATGATGCATTAAAACCTTATGACTGTGGATTAGGATAATGGCCCAGTGTTGTTACAGTGATGCCAAGAAGATTCAAACAGTGTCATTTGACTAAGCTCCTGTGGAAAGAGCAATCATAGTGCAGATCTGATCCCATCCATTCTGAGTGAGTGAAAAAGATTGTATCAGCATACAGAGAGCCATTTATAGCCATTGCATTACATTGCTATAAATACTGGCAATGAAATTTTATAGCATCAGTGATTTTTTATGAAATAATCACACACACAAAAAAAGTTTTCATAAAAACACTCATATTTCATCCACAACTACTGTGCATTTTTTGACAGTGCATAAACTTTTATCTCACCATGCATAACATTTTGCCTCATACGCAGTTCTTTATGAAAATCGTTTGACTGGTTAGTGACCCGAATGAATTCACTGTTCGAGAATGCAATATTGTCTTCTGCAACAATATGACAAAGAGAACAAAAACTAATAACGGCAATATATTTCTTTTTAATGTTATAAACTCTCACCCTAACTGTAAGCAATATAAACAAGTGAAAACTGTCACAAGAACTGCTGAAATCTAACCTAGAAGCTATTTTTAATGATTTGATAAAAACTCTAAAATAGATTAGAATTTAAATAGATGTTGGCTATCTGTTTCAAACATGCGTTTTGGTAACTCTTTTAAACAACCGATGAAATTTGAAAATATTATGCAATACCTAAAAAAGTAATTATGAATATAAAGAGGTATTAATTAAAGTTTCACGAAATTCTCAGTATTTGAATGTACATTAACTAATGATCAAAGTTTGTGAGAGTTAAAACGCATAAAATAGCACCCAAACAGCTGAACGTTTGCGCATCTTTGGATAATTTCCTGACCAAACTATAGCTCTCCTCCAATCTCTAATGATGCTTTATTCGGTCATTGTCAAAGTCCTTTGGTTCCATCTACTCCGCCTCTTTGAGAGCACTTTAGTTTTCCATCAGCGTGAGTCGGAAGAAGCGCAACCCCACTGAGGAACTCCAGGAAGACTTCACGCATAAAAGCTTCGGGATTTACGCACACAAGCCTCGCGACCGCACCTGCTCGTTTCGCGCGCATACATTATGGGACGCACAACTAACACTAGTTGACACTTGGATAGAGCGCGCGCAAAGCATGGCTTGGATTCGCTCGTGTTTGTTCCTCTCTTGGTAATTAGCAAACTGCTTTTATCGGACTTTGCATGCGTGTTTGTTTTTCTGCTTTGCTTGTTCATGTGTGAAAATGAAAATAAAGTTTCAAGTCTGTTTGCAGTGTTGGGCAGGTGTTGGCAAATCCGCCAACCGAGACGAGGGTATATTTGGATAACATTACGCGCGTTTTGGATAGATTATTAGATGGATATGACAACAGACTCCGACCTGGATTTGGAGGTAGGCAAGCACTGGAATCACTTTACATATTAAAGTCTTACTTTAGGGAATGTTTAATCCAATTTTCACAGAAATTAAATTTCACTGTAAATGGTGTCTTGTCGCTTTGCAAGTTTGTTTTGTTTAAAGTATGTGTAGTGAATAAACTAAGGGTTTTTCTTTATTTCAAACTAATTCAATGTCATTATTTGTTTATAAACTGTAGGACCTGTCACAGAGGTTAAAACGGACATCTTTGTCACCAGCTTTGGTCCTGTTTCTGATGTGGAAATGGTAAAACAATCATATGTATGATACAAGCATGCAAACATAAATCCACCGTAACTGAATGTTTTCTATGCCCACTGCCTCTAGTCATGCCGGCCCTGGCTTCATTATTCTGACATTTGTACAGGATGTCATTATAGCAGCTTAGGGATTTTAATCTGTCTGACAATCCCTGACAGTTAGGGTCCCGGCTCGGCTTTTACTTCTGTTACACACTACACTATTTTTCTACAGTGTCCAAAGCCACCTCACTTTTCAAGTGATCCACTGTGACAATCCGAAAGACAAGTCACTGCCAAGAATAGCAGGGAGAAAAAGATAAAAAATACCATTCCAGAGTGAATGTATACCAGCCTGAATCAGATACATACCCGATGACAGTTTGCTGATGTGCTATGGTTTTTCACATTGTCTGCATTGTTGTGTTGATTTAAAACTTCCTCCATGTGTATATCTTATAAAACCCTTGAAACAATCTCTCAGGAATACACAATGGATGTGTTTTTTCGGCAAACGTGGATAGACGACCGGCTGAAATTTGAGGGCCCCATTGAGATCCTGCGACTCAACAACCTGATGGTCAGCAAGATCTGGACACCGGACACTTTCTTCCGAAATGGCAAACGTTCTATTTCGCACAACATGACCACCCCCAACAAGCTGTTCCGCATCATGCAGAACGGAACTATTCTGTACACCATGAGGTAACCTGCGTGCCAACACATTTGCTCTCCAAGTCAAAGATGCACTGCACACTTGCTCTCTACAATGGCAGTAGAAATTAAACACTTAATAACACTTTCTTTCTTAGCAGAAAAATAAAATAAAATACAGTCGATTCTATCATATACAATGTACAGGTTAACTGTGACTGTAATATAATGCTGATAATAAAGGTTCTAGGGGAAAGTGTATCAAATCAGTGCAAAACAACATTAAACACATAGTTCAGCCCTGTCATCATTTACTCACCCTCGTGTTTTTCCCAACCTATACGATTTATTTATTTTTATTCTGCTGAATACAAAAGAAGATATTTTGAAGAATGTTGCAGTTGCTGGTAGCCATTGCCTATACAGTATATACTATTGGAGTCAATGGCTACAAGTTACTGTTTTGTTTCTAAAATTCTTCAAAATTTCTTGAATTGTGTTCAACAGACTTCCTTTCTCTAGGTCTAATTCTGGCTATTAACAAACCATTAACTATGACTTTTGTCTCAAAAAACTTCTAATTTGCTGCTTATTAACAGTTAGGTAGTTGTTAAGTTTAGGTATTTGGTAGGATATTGGGAAGGAGAATATGATCATGCAGAATATGTACTTTATAAGAACTAATAAACAGCCAATATGTTAATAATATGTATGCTAATAAGCAACTACACTGTAAAAAATAAGTGTAATTTTAACTGTAAAATTTTGTAAAAACGCTACGGAAAAAAACTGATACTAGGTTAACAGTAAGTTCCCGTACTATATACAGGGAAAAACTGTAAAAGATCTAACAAAGCATTTAATGTAAATTTACAGTAAAATTCTGTTAATTATACAGCTTTTAGAAGTAAAAAAAGAACAAATCAATGTATAATTTACAGTCTAAAACTGTAAACTGATATTCCCAGAATTCCCTGCATGACACTCCACGTTTGAAAGTATTTTGTTTAAATAATCATGTTTTTAAATAGTTCTTGTTATCAGTTATGTACATTTGAGCTTTATGTTACATCTTCTGTTGCTTAATGAAAGTTTTTTTGCATTATTTAAGTATCACGTGTGTTACCATGATGGTGTTTTGTGTTTCCATAAATGTGCACCTTCTATATGTTAATATATACTTCTGCTTGTGGTGAAGCTACTTGTGATGAGCTTTGATACTTCATGTGGCTTTCTCTTATACAGTACCATCTTTATTATTATGGTGGTTGTCAGTATTTTCAAGGTACAAAACAGATTTAATTTTGTGTGTTGAATTTACTGGTTTATATTCACATTTTCTTGTTTGTAAATTACAGCTTTATATTGTAAAATTAACAGTTTTTGACGTAAATGTGTTTACAGTTTTCTGTATTTTTACAAAATTATTCTGGCAACCATAGCTGCCAAAAAGTTTTTGTAAAAACAACAAGAAATTTTTTACAGTGTAGTTAATAGTGAGAATTGGTTACCAAAAAATCTGAATTTAGATTTTTGGGTGAACTGTCCCTTTAATTCAAATGCAGAATGAAGGTTTTACCAATATGGGGTGCTCACTGTATATAGTTTAACTATTTGTTGTTTGATATAAATTAAAAGTTATGCTTTTACTGTTTTCAGGTTAACTATCAATGCTGAGTGTCCCATGCGGCTGATCAATTTTCCAATGGATGGACATTCATGTCCTTTGAAATTCGGCAGCTGTAAGTATGTTTACAATGGCAAATATTCCCTCTGAAGGGATCTACTGGTAAGACTGACTTCAGTCTGGATCTGTGTCTAATATAGATGCCTATCCAATGAGTGAGATTGTCTACACGTGGAAGAAAGGGCCGTTATTTTCGGTGGAGGTTCCTCAGGAGAGTTCCAGCCTGCTTCAGTATGATCTGATTGGACAGACGGTGTCTAGTGAGAGGCTGAAGTCAAACACAGGTATGAGCTTTGGGACAGATGATTCAGTGGTTTGCCAAGCACCAATTCTGACAACCTCTTAAAACATTGTCATGATTTCAATAAATGCCAAACATGTGGGTTGAATCTGTGTTGATGGATTTTTCTATTTGTCTTGAATGTATTTCTGCTATTCCACTGATCTCTCACAGGTGAATACATAGTCATGACGGTGTACTTCCACCTGCAGAGGAAAATGGGTTTCTTCTTGATCCAGACATACATCCCGTGCATTATGACTGTGATCCTGGCACAGGTCTCCTTCTGGATCGACAAAGAGTCAGTACCGGCCAGAACTGTGTTTGGTAAGCCTCTATTTTTATTTCCTTTTTAATTGTCCGTTAGTTGAGCTCACTGCACAGGCACCAGTATGCTAACACTAAAGTGCATGGCATTTTATGCATAAAAAATCAGATTTGAAATGAGACCTTGTATTCTAGACTTAGTGAGCTGCATCATTTTATGGCAAGATCATAGTTTCCTGACATCACGGTTGTTCTGAACGGCAGGCAGCAACATTATTTCTGCTAAGATCATTATTTATTCCGTTCCTGTGTTTTATTCACACAGAATGCAATCCTAGCATGCATAGCAACAAGCTCAGTGAAAACAATCCAGGCAGTGGACGAAGTGATAGAAAGTACCAATTCAGTACCATCATCAGTACCAATTCAATAGTATATTGAGACTACTGAATTATTTTAATAAGGCTATTTAGACATTTTTGAGGCTCAGTTTCGGTTAGGATTCTGCTTTAAAAGGCAGCTGTCTATGTAGGCTGTAGAGTACGAGGTGGCTCACTAAGTTTAGGAACTGAGCCACAGAAAGCAGGTGCTGGCTCTTAACTTTCACTTCGTCCTCATTGCTTTTTCGGCTAATTAATTTGGTATGTATGAATGAAGCATATGTCTTTGTGATCTCCCTCTTGTGTTTGAATGGGGCCATTAGAATGATCTTATTGGGCAATTAGGAGTGTATCAGTCTGTAACCTAAAGTTTATCTGTATGAAAGACACATCAGCATGAAACAATTAAAATCTGTGTCATATTCAATTTGCATAAGAGGGTGAAACTGTTTTGGATTCATATTTGAATTTTCTAATGAAAGGCGTCTTGTTTGGGGCACAATATATCTAAACTCTCATACACAATAATGCAAAGATTGTGATAACAAAAATATTTTACCCAACGGTCAATAATGTTCCCTAAAAGACCCAAAAATGATCATCATTTGCTCACCCTGAAGTCATTTTAAAAAACAAAAGAAGATATTTTGAAGATTGTGTGCACTTGACGGTAGCCATTGACTTCTATAGTACTGACAAAAAAAAATAAAAAATACATTCTTCAAAATATCCTCTTTTGTGTTCAACAGAAGATTCATGCAGGTTTGGAACGACACGAGGTTGAGTAAATGATGACAGATCTTTCATTTTTGGGTGAGCAATCTCTTTAAAAAGGGCTAATTGCGATATGTTCATGTTCTGCTGATAAAGTCACAACTTGAGTAAAAATAGATAAATAAATGGCTTCGCTCTTAGTGAGGTGTGAGATGTTTCTGCAAGCAAACACCGCTCATGTGGAGAGGTGAGTCACCTACAGCATGTTTCTCAGTTCTGTCTCACTTCTGAGGTGAAAGTGTTATTCCCGTGAAAAGAGATGTGAAAGAAAACTGAATACGGTGTAAAAAGAAATGAAGTGATTGTTCTAACAAATGAATAGTTGGAAGCACTCACTGTCCGTATCCATTGTAGTTGCTCTACATCACAGTCTTCTTCAACTAAAAGCTGAAATGTCCCAAAGCATTGGGTTCAGAGATGGAACTGACTGAGGTTCATTTGCACCAACTGTTTGCCCTTAAAAGCATTATTTTGCCCCAAAGAGTTGTGTTTGTGCCTTTGCTTTATACATTTCCAGTCATGCTAGGGATCCGTAAAACGTGTTCTCCTGTAAATCGGATCTGTCTAGATCATAACCTTTGATTTGAAGCTGAAGTTGAATATTCAATGAGTTTTTAAACTAGATTGTGGAGACTCAAGTTGTATTTATCTGTGAAAGACATCAGTTTGATAGGACCATGAGGATGAAAAGAGTAAATGAGCTCTGTTGATATTTATTATAGTAGTTATGAGTGCTACTTATGAGACTGGAGTTGAACTATTCAAGTGCATTGCTTTTAGACATAATGTGTTCATGTCTCTTCTGTACGGAATTAAACTGGGATGCATTTCCCAAAATCATTTTGTGCAGATTGTAGAGATCATTGATGCATGTAGCTTCAGCAGTCTACTTAGGCTAATGATGGTTTTGGGAAACACAGCTCTGTGTATGGGACATCTATCAGATTCTGTTGAGCACCTGAGAAAAGAGTTCAGAATCACATGAGAGTTAATAAATGATGATTCAGGTGGGATATTTCTTTGAGTCCTAGTGTTTATGTTCATGTTTGTTCAGCTCTGTTTATAGTGACTGGGCGTTACATGCAAACCTGATCCCTAGACAGCTCAGCTTCCCATTAGGTCCATTTATAATGGACTGCTGTTATGTCTCTACAGGGCTTAGTCATCTAGAATCAAGCTTTGTGCTTGCCATATAATGTCAGTATCTCTATTAAGACCTGGGTATGTTTCATCGTTACTGTCCTCATAGCAGATACTCCCTCTCTTAAATGTAGTCTCTCCTTGGGTGAGGAAATGTATCTAATCTGTTCGGCCCATTGACACCATGAGCTGCCCTATAGATCACCCACAGCAGACCATCAAAAACACAGCAAGCCTGTCCTGATGTGGAGAGCTTGGCAGATTGTATCAGCAATACCTTTGCCCTCAAAGTAACAGGTTTTGAGAAGATGGGGCATAGCATGGTGAAAAAAAGCAGAAAGACCAGATTTGTTTTACTTATGTGAGATGTATATTTAAAACTGAACCTTACAAAATGGAAAGTAAAGTGACAGCATGTGATTTGTCATAGAGCTTGCTCTCAACAGAAAATAATGAAAGTTGCAACCCAGGCTCATTCAGTAATCTAAGCAATGTTGCAGTTATGGATTTAATTTACTTAAACCTTTTCTGTTCCGATTTTCACCAAACAGAAACGCATCGTTGACACTGGCAAACCACATCTTATTGACAACTAGATAACTTATTTGCTTCCTTAATTATTTGTGTTCATACAGTATATCATTGTTAAATTACAATGCCACGAAACAATATTGTGTGTCTGCACTACACCGTAAATTCTACCATGGAAATTAACTCCACTCCCACTGCTTCAAACAGTTCGAGTTTTTAAAACTAGCATTCCTGCGATGTTAGTACTATGAACTTATTTCATTTGAGTCCACTGAGAAGGAATATTTCTTAACATAACGATGCAAACACTTAATGTGCAGTAATAAAGTAACTAAATACATGACTTTTACTCAAATCACTGCAGCTCATTGTCAGCTATAGCACACATGTATGTGCTGACGTACTTAACACAGAGATCATCACTGTATCAGCGACTCCACATTTACTGCCTTTATACAAAGCAGCAGAAAATCAGAATTTGTGGCTCATCATTGACTGAAGCACAGGCTCTACTCTCCAGCACAATGGTGAACAACAAAACTACATTAAACTAAACGATCTCTCTTGTGCAAACACACATTAATACAGTCAGTATCAGTTCAGTATCAGTGTATGACTTTGCCTAATTTTTTTTCTATGGATGTTCACAAATATTTTAGTTAAATTAACTTTTTTTTCATTTGGTAAAGCTGACGTTTACATTTTACAGTATATTACTGTTTTTCCTTGACTTAACGGCAACAAACTGTAGAAAAACACCTTTTTTTGCTGGCAACCATTAATTTATGGCAAGAAACAGTAGAAAAACAGTTATTTACTGGCAGCAGGGGTGCCAGTAAATAACTGTTTTTCTACAGTTTGTTTCCTGTAAATTAATTACAGTTTATTACTGTTAAATTATGTTCCATGCTGTTTTTTCTTCATCTTAAATCTTTAACCCTTTAAACCCCACAAGAAAATCATCAGTTTTAAATGAACACTTATAATGTGTGCACACTACAGAGTGTTTGAATAACACTGAATTAGTGAAGTTAATGAGATAATTCGGTGATTAATTGATGATTGAGCATAAGTGATAAACACCTGCAGAATCACTGAAGGAAAGAGAAACACAAAATCTACAAATGACTTCAGCCACAGGCTTAGATGAAATCAACTGAATAAAAGAATACATCAAATCTCTCAAGATCTGATTAAACAACTCATAAAACAGCTTCACCAGATTCGCATTACTAACCAGACTGACTTTATTTCTGTCAGATGTCTACAGAAGAACTTATGGAGAGTTAAATAGGTTTAGGTGTTTTTTTCACTACCATGATTGAGATCAGTGTTTACTTTAGTTGGGCTCTTGAACGTGACTTTACAACAACTAAGGTTTTTTTTTTTTTTTTTACATACTGTAACAATGCGCTTTTGGAACCTGTTATAGCAAAACAAAAGTACACAGAAGAAAAAAAATCTGATATTGTTGTTTATAGATTGACAAGATCAAATACTATTATTTCTGATCTAATCCTGTGTCTCTTCTCTTATTGAATATTGATACTACAGCATAAGAAGGAACACTGCTGAGCCGTAAGTTATGAAAGACTGTTAAGAAAATGTCACTCATAAAAAAAAAAACCTTTGCTGAAATTTAGACAGAAATATCAAGAATCAGCGTATGAATCACAACAATGGTGACAATCCACAAAATAAATGAACAGATCAGCTCTGAACATCACAACACATGCTACTAAAACTTAAAACAAATGCAAAATGATAAGCACATAAGAATTCAAGAAAATAAGTGAACAATTCAGGGGCATAATTTATTCATGCCGCAATGCATGCTGGGAATCATGGATGAGTTTTATCCTGTGCTGGTACCCAGCATGCATTGCATCATGAACCTTTAGATTGTCACCATTGTTGATTTCTCTCTTTGAGTGTTGTGGGGACTGCTGCCCGAAATATGTTTTAACTAAAACTAGTCATTAAATCCATAAATACTGGTTATCACACTACTTTTCAATCTTACAAAATTGAAAAAACAAAAAATTAATAATTGATTACTACAGCAACACTTTAAGTCAGTCTAGTAGATCATGCCTGTTACAAACAGCCATAATCACTTGACTATCAAAATTAATACTGCTGTAACAGATGTATCATGAAGATACAAATACAGCATTGAAACAAAATTTAAAGTGCAAAAAGTCAAGGGTCAGGAGACCAACTAAAGGAAACACTGATCTCCGCAATGGTAACATCAAACGAAACAGTAACATTATCATCTAAATCTCTGTAATTCTCAATAAGATCTTTCAATCTCTGATCTCTGATCTGATAGAAATAAAGTCAGTCTGGTTAGTAATGTGTGAAGTTGGTAAATCTTCAGTTGATTTCATCTAATCTGTGGCTGAAGTCAGTTGTAGTTCTTGTGTTTGTCTTGTTTCTCTTTTGTTCAATGATTCTACTCATTAACAGCAGCTGTTGATCATTGTCTGAATTCACTCATTAATTTTCATTCTCTCTGTCAGGTGGACTATATTAGTAAACTCATGTGGAATAGTGAATGAGGGTGTAGGGTGTGATTTGAAACACAGCCGCTGAGTGTCAACTTTGAAAGTTGTTAATTTACGATATATAGCAGCAGGCTACCTTCTCGAAAATGATGAATATTACCCAGAATGCACTGTTTTAATTAAAAACAGTATATTACTGTCGAAATTTGGCCATTTTTTAACAGCTATTTTTAACAGTGCGAATGCCTTCTATCGTTGATCTTTATAAACCATGGTCAGGGTCCTCCTATCAACATAAAAATCCTTAATTTCCGGGGTAGACCTAGACATTGTCTTGCCTTCTTATGTACGTGTTCCAAATATTTAGAATTTGAAACTTGCTTTGCATTGCTACATTTGTCCTTCTTTGATCCCCGCAACATAATTCCTTTTTTTTTTAAGTGTGTTTTTACGTTCAAAAGTAGATTACTATTGTCAAACTACCTAACAAGATTTCCAAAGTACTCGAAATAAGTTGGACTTTTGACATCCATTTGACAAGAAATAAGAGCCAAGTCATCAGTGTATCTAACATTATTGTTCCAAACATTCAAAAAAAAAAAGAAGAGAAAACTCTTCTTTCCTCATAAAATAAAAATCCCTTGCCTTTGGGTTACTATTTTATAAATATAATGTATTAAATGAAGCAAAACTTGTGAAACAGATGCACTGCTTTAGATGATGAGTTATTAAATGATGATATCCGCCATCTCTTCCATTTGAATCTCAAAGGCTTTTCAGCCCTTACTGAACTGATGCCTGTTATTTATCCTGGAGCTTTTCCACAGGAGTTCATACAGAGCTTTGAGTAAATGACCTGTTCAATAGAGCCAACGCGCGGCAGCGGCCCATTGGTCTCTCTGATCCATTAGGAAATAACTATACACTGCTCCCAACCTCACATTTTCCCATCAGCCCTTTTGTGATGGTGCTCAGAAGCATGGGAGAAATGATCCAACTCCATATCCTTTTAATAATAATAACAAGAGTGAAGAAAAATGCAAAACGAGAAACAGAAATAAGTTCAGCAGCATGACATCCATACAAACACACGACCAGAGCAGAAACACAGGAAACACACGGGAAAAAAGCTGCACTTCCAGTATATGTCCTTAACTTCATGTTGTCTGAGACAGTGTCAGTAGTCTGGTGAAATGCATTAACAGAAAAATAATCCTAGACAATTTTCGGTAACACTTTAGTTTAGGGACCAATTCTTACTACTAACTAGCTTCTTATTAGCATATTTCTATGTTCACATTTTAGACCCCTTAATCCACCCCATACCTAAACTTAACAACTACCTTACTTACTATTCATAAGCAGCAAATTGGGAGTTTATTGAGGCAAAAGTCATAGTCAGTAGTTAATTAATATGAGAATTGTTCCCCCAAACTAAAATGTGAAGTGATTTTAATAATTTACAATTTTCAAAACAAGAGTTTTTCAAGTTCATAAAGTTTTCTGTATTTTTATTTTATTATTTTTTTCATTACATATCAGGATTGGGTTGAACTGAGGCAAAGTTGAACCTAATTGACTGAGAACAGAACAGGAATTATAACTAGACTTACTAAGCTCAGTCACGCTAACTGGATTCTTTATTTCTTTATTTTTTTCATGTATTCTGGACAGGCATCACCACAGTCCTAACCATGACCACACTGAGCATCAGCGCTCGTCACTCGTTACCCAAGGTCTCCTATGCCACCGCCATGGACTGGTTCATCGCCGTCTGCTTCGCGTTCGTCTTCTCATCCCTTATCGAGTTTGCTGCTGTCAACTATTTCTCCACCTTGCAGGCCAATAAGGAGCTTCGGCGGGTCAACAGGGCCTGTGCCGCGGGCAGGAGTGATGGAGAACCTGTTACGGTAATTCTTTGTGCCTCTCTTCTCTCTCCCTCTCAATCTTAGCTGATAACAGGAACACTAGACGAAAGGAGACAGCGGCTTCCCAAGCCATTTTACTGCCGCAGATTATATAATCAGTTTAATGTAGCAAAACATCCGAGCGAAAGCATGCCAGGCTCAAAGCGAGGAGATCTATCCTCTGTGTCTCGCATGATTGCTGGAGGCGCTAGACGCAATGCCATCGTACTCTTGCCTGGAGCGAGTAAATTAATGTGTGGAGTCACAGTCTGAGTTCTGCTTGTAATGTCAAAGGCATAATGACAGAGACGGTTTCTCAGATTTGTGCATGGTATAAACTCTGAATTGTAGCAGTGTGGAATGGAAGTGCTTCTTATAAAGAAGCTAAGTGTCAGAGGCTGGTGTAAAAACAGCTTTACAGTAACAGGTTTATAACATGATCGTCCCATACAACTGTTTTTACACCGGTGTTTTTCTAGCAGGTTTCCTGAATGATTGGGCTAATTACTAAGATATCACCATTTACCCAGTTGATCAATCGCAGAAAATTGCAGTGTATTACAAGTTTTCGGAAATGGAAATGGCATTATTTAATTCAATAAGCACTAATTTGCATACATTTCCAGAACAGATCACTGTGGCTTCTTTAAAACACAGTGCTTTAACATGTCAAATAAAGATGAAATAAGCATGCATGCTGGCTCTTTCGAATAACATTAATGAACTACATGTAAAGAGCCAGAGAAGGGTGTGAATGTCCCATAGCCTTGGGTATTTAGTCTGAGTTAGGTGTTGCCTGTTGCGGTGTCAAAAATAGCTGCGATATTTTGGCAGCGTGAGCCAGGTGCTCCCTGGGTGAATTCACGTTGCAGTAGGGGCGACACAGTGGTCTGCAGCTGACTCTCACAGCTTGGAAACCTGCTCACGATGGAACCGAGTCAAAGCTGGTGCTCCATGCCAAAACTTTCCTAAGGCGCTGAAAACATGAGCCTTAAATAACCTTGTTCACTCAGAGTAAAGACTGATTAAAGTTCATTTTACAGATGCTATTGTTGCCCACCTGCTCTAAATATGATTTAGTGGTTACGACCTAATAATAATATTAGATTATCACATACAATTAGCTACATTGCATACAGCAGTTCGGTAACACTTTAGGGAACAATTCTCAATAGTTGCTTATTAGCATGCATATTACTAGCATTTTGGGTGTTTATTAGTACTAATAAGCACATATTAATGCCTTATTCCGCATAACCATATTCTACCAATTTCTATCATTAATCCATCCCATACATAAACTTCACAACTATCTTACTAACTATCAATAAGAAGCAAATTAGGAGTTTATTGAGGTAAAAGTCTTAGTTAATAGTGAGAATTGGACCTTAAAATAAAGTGTGACTTACAGTTCTTTACAGAGACATTAACTGGTTGAAGTTGGTGAGTTAGCCTCTGGAGAATAAAAATAAAATAAAATAAAATAAAATAAAATAAAATAAAATAAAATAAAATAAAATAAAATAAAATTAAATTAAATTAAATTAAATTAAATTAAATTAAATTAAATTAAATTAAATTAAATTAAATTAAATTAAATTAAATTAAATTAAATTAAATTAAATTGCAGATACCGGGGCTCCTTGAAACAAATGAACACAGAGCCAAAGAATAGCATAGTGCATCAATTGGAAAATGCATATTTTTTAACGATCCTTTTTGATCAAGTTTGCTTTAATGTAGCAGTATAACTCTCACAGCTCTTAGTATGCACTGCTAAAACATCACTACACAACCCTCCCTAAAGTGGCTTTCTATTACAACAAATTTACCTTTGCAACAAAATCAAAAGAAACACAACAAGAGTGAATATTATTATTTCCCATGCTGTATTTGTTTGCTTGTATCACTGGAGCAAAAAGGATCACTGTAAAAACATTTTCTGTGGTCTGTCGTTACACCGCTGCACTTTCCCTGCTAGTCCGTGTTCTTAACTCAAAGGAGAAAAGCGTCCATTGTGTCACCAGTCAAAAAGTTGGCTTGTTCTCGTCTCACAAACGAATCTGTCTGTGTGTAGAATCCTCTGGACCCTGGAGGTGTGTTGAAGAAAAGGCCTAACTCCCTCTCTCAAAGAGATGCTCCTGACAGGTTCTCCAGACCGCCACAGCCTGATCTCCATCAGCGAGGTTCCACTGTCCCTGCCAACAACCTCCTGACAGGAACTAGTATTATTGACAAGTACTCACGCATCCTTTTTCCTCTGTCGTTTGGGGCCTTCAACCTGGTCTACTGGATCGTTTATCTCACCAAAGACACCATGGAGTCCAGGTAGGAGCTCTGTTGGTCTTTTTAAGAAGATAAGGATCTGTGTAAGTCAAAATTTTTATTTTTCATTTATTTATTTTGTCCAGACTTCAAAAATGGCCTGTGCACACCCTTTAATAAACAAAGCAAAATTGCTACTGCAAAGCAGAAACCCAACCCAGGCTCATTGGAAATACATGCTTGTGTATACTTTTTATTCAGTTATTAACATCATACAATTTTTTGTTGTTGTTGTTTTAGTTACGATATCCTATATTTGTAAAGCACTATACTTTGTGTTATATTCATTATTTTTTTAGGCAAACTCAGTCTGTTTATTTATTTATTTAATGTTTTGTTCATGCATTCATCACTGTTATAGGTTTACACAACTATGATGACTACAGCTTCAGAGAACCCAGGAAATGTCAAAAGCGTCAATGAGGAGGAAGTAGGATAGCTATTAATCGTCACCTCTCATTTCCCATGCAAAGAAAGTAATTACATAGAAGCACAGCAGTAATCTACTATTGCACACTTGGCTATTTGGGACAGTCCTTCACAACTCCTTAAACAGTATGAATTAGACGTGTCAACGACTGAATAGAATTCAGAAATGTATTAATGACTTATGTGCTATGAACAGAAGAAAATGTGTGATTTTTTATTATAGGACATGTATATTTAATGGAAATGTTATTCCTGGCCAATGCTGAGTCAGATTTAGGGTTTCATGGAGCACATTTGTTTGCCTCCTACTCTCTATTATCACATGTTTCTCCTGAAGTCATGATCACTTATCATCTGATAATATGAGTGCTGTTTCTGAGCAAGATCTGAAATTAAAGAAACTAATAGCTCACCCACCCAAATAGAAAGAAAAACATTATGTAATGATTAGCTCATAATCCTGTATGTTGTTATTTTTCCAATGTATAATTAAGGTCAATTTATGCAGATGCCTCCCATATGACAGTTCATAGTGACCACATCTTCTATAATAATAATACTAATAATAGCTATAAAAGTATCATTAATATAATCCAGAAGAGTCCTGTGATATATTTCAAGTCTTCTGAAGTCATTTGATGTTAGAATAAAATTCTCTGTTCAGTTTGGGGACACACAAGAGCCCCGTTTGGTGCTTCTGCTGTGGTGCTTCTTTGTTGAATATTCACTCTGACATAACTAAGATTTCAGAGTTTGGGCAGATGGGAAGATTATCATACAAAAACGACTTAAATTCCAGTCTGTTCTGAAGGTCGTGACACAGCAAACCGACAGTCGGTCGTCAGTGAGCGTCTGTCAGCTCAGTGTTCCTCACCGTGTTTTTGGCTGATTGAGCGTATTGAATCAGGGTTGAGACAGAAGACTCTGATTGGCTGTTCAGCTCAGTGCACGAGAAGAAACGAAAAAGCAAATGAAGTAAAGAGGCACACACAGAAAGACCTTGATCTTCTCTATGTATTCCAATAGATGATTATTTGATATTCTAGTCTGGAATGAGGAAGATGAAGATCAACCTATCAACATGATGCATATTCAAAATCGTAATAAAATGCTGCTTAGTTTAGAATGACACAAATAAACGACTGCCACCTGCTGGTGTAGACTGGCGCAGAGCGTATGTGCTAGTCGGCCGATGGCTGTAGTGTTTGTGGTGTTTATACGCAACATTTAGGCGCAGGTGCAGGCCATGCTAGGCCACATCACAATTGTCTTTCATCGCTGCTATAGTTCTTTGACGTCGCAAGTTTAAACCTTCCTCGCATGTCTTTCTTTCTTTTGATTCCACTGGATTATCTTCTTCTCCTAATAAAGTCTGCTGTTAGGTCCATGACTTGTGAGAAAGTTCAATGCATGTATGGGTTGAAGCAGCTGATAATTGTAATTTTTTTATCCCATTAAACACATTTTAGGTAAACTCAATTCAATTTGTATAGCAATTTTTACAACGCATATTTTTTTGAAGCAGCTTAAATCATTAAATCATTGGTACAATCCGGAAGTAAACTCATAACCGGTCAGAGATGTATATCCTTATGGCAGTAGTATTTCAAAGCAGCTTAAAGCTTGTGATCATTATGATTACAATGTAAGGATTGGATTTACCTAGCCTTTTATTCTATTCATTATTCTACATGAAAAATCCATTTAAAAAAAAAAAACTCCACTGACCTAAAAAATTGTTGTATTGAAATGTTTTTGTCACTGTTTACATAATATTCTAGAGATAAATATTGTAATATGAAATGTGAATGTCTAAAATGAGAAAGACTTTTGTTCCAACAAGTTAATTTACACTTAGCTTTTCGTTCCCAAACTGAACATAGGACAGATTTTCCCCGTCCTCATGTCACCTTTTTTCTTTTCAAATCCAGAGATAAAAGGAAGTGAAAGAAAAAGGCCTCAAAGCCTCCATGAAAGCGCTGCCACGGGACAAAAGGATACCTCGAGTCTCTCATACACACACATTCAGTATGTCAGTGCGTCTGACATAGAAATCATAGTGGGCATTGCAGCCTGCCGGTGGCTGTTTAATGAATACTTCCATTCTGGAGCAGACATGAAGGAGGCACATTGGCTGAGTTGGCTTGTGTGTATTCACACATGTGTGGCAGCTTCAGCTCCCTGCAGGTGATAAGCTCTCCGCTTTATTCCCCACTGGAGAGCCTGACGCGAGAGGAAGCGCTTTTCTCATAAATCAAAGGCAATAAAAGTCAGCGCAGCCCGAAACCCCCCATTTTCCCATTTTCACGTAAGCCTTTGCCCATAACATTGTTTTAAGGATCATTCAATTATTGCCCATCTTAGATATGTCTGGAAATGTTGGATGTGAGACCCAGATCTATTATATCTTTATGGATTCTCACTTCACTCTTATCTACACTCACATAGCACAGTCTGAGGAACCATAGTAGATGTTTGTATGTGTGTTTGTGTTTCTGTTTGCATTTGTTATCTATGTCTTTCCAGGGCATCCAATTATTTGATTGATTGGTTGATTGGTTGATTGATTTGTTGATTGGTTGGTTGATTGGTTGGTTGGTTGATTGGTTGGTTGGTTGATTGGTTGATTGGTTGATTGGTTGGTTGGTTGGTTGATTGGTTGGTTGGTTGATTGGTTGATTGGTTGATTGGTTGGTTGATTGGCTGGTTGGTTGGTTGGTTGATTGGTTGGTTGGTTGGTTGGTTGATTGGTTGATTGGTTGGTTGATTGGCTGGTTGGTTGGTTGGTTGATTGGTTGATTGGTTGGTTGGTTGGTTGGTTGATTGGTTGATTGGTTGATTGATTTGTTGATTGGTTGGTTGATTGGTTGGTTGGTTGGTTGATTGGTTGGTTGGTTGATTGGTTGATTGGTTGATTGGTTGATTGGTTGGTTGGTTGGTTGATTGGTTGGTTGGTTGATTGGTTGATTGGTTGGTTGATTGGCTGGTTGGTTGATTGGTTGATTGGTTGGTTGGTTGGTTGGTTGGTTGGTTGATTGGTTGGTTGGTTGATTGGTTGGTTGGTTGGTAGTTGGTTGGTTGATTGGTTGATTGGTTGGTTGATTGGTTGATTGGTTGATTGATTGATTGGTTGGTTGATTGGTTGATTGGTTGATTGGTTGATTGGTTGATTGGTTGATTGATTGGTTGATTGGTTGATTGGTTGATTGGTTGGTTGCATTACACATTTTAGGTAATGTAATTGGACTGCATTTTGATTACTTTTAGATTACTTTTGGCCTAACTTGTTTATCACATTGACTGAAATAGGATAATATTGTACCATATTGATATAAAAAATACAAAGGGAATGAAATTATATTCCTCTTGTTGTTACTAACAATATGAAGTGCACTAAATATTACATTGTGTCATGGTTTCCCAAATTGGGGTTCATGAAGATGCAGCAGGGTGTTCATGAGTTTAATTGAATGCTAATAATTAATCAAATCATAAAAATGTAAAATGAACACTTATTAACACTGAAAAAAAAATCTGAATGTTTACAAGTGGTAAGCTATTTTAGAAAGGTACATTTAAAAGATGAAAAAAATAATTACCGGATAATTTATATGAATAATTTATTGCTATTGTGCAAATAATATGTAATCATTTAAGTAACTGTAATCTCATTTCAAGTACTTTAAAATGCACTGAAATGTAATCAGAAGTATGTAATCCAGATTACATACAATCAGTTACTACCCATTACTAGTCACACTTAAACAATAAGGTCCACAAATATGTATAATAAATACTTTATCATAGATAAAACATGTTAGTTAAGAGCCCACAAACATTACACACAAGCCTTTGCACATTAACATATGACTGTAAGAAAATGTATAAAACTTTTATAATGAGCCATGGCTGGATTTCCATCTGGACAATTATCTAAAACAAACATCAAAATCAATGCAAAAAATGGGTCACTGTTCATAGAATGAAAGTTCGGCCATGGCAATTCCAGTCACCTGATCTGAACCATATAGAAAATAAGTGGAGTGAGCTGAAGAAGAGAGACAAATTGCGTGAATAAATACAACCACCCATATAGATTTATGTTTCACTTTTCATAATCCGTGACCGACAGAGGAGCATCTTGGCGACATTTAAAATTTTACCAAGACTCAAAATGACACAGGCACAGACTGGATTTTTTAAGTGTTTTTAAAACATTTCAGCCGGTGTATATATATTGTGAATATATTATTTACCTCATATAAGAGCATTTGGTTGAGTCAAGCACTTCATCTCTTCAGCACGCAGCACGAGCAGGACAAACTACAATGCAGAATATTAATAACTATGACTGGACTGTCACACCAATACCATTATAAAGAGAACACCATTATAATAAAACGCTGTGAATGTTTAGAGTTTAGCTGCCGTGTTTCTGCACATTGTTTCATGAAGAACACATCTACAAAAAGAGTTCGCATTCAGAGCCACGCAGACACGTTCATTTGCATTCAGCTTTTTTTGCAGATAGCCTATAAGTCCTAATAATAACGTTATGTTGTATAAATAACGAAGCGTATTCTACAAGAAATTATGAGTTTAATCCCAATGATTAAAAACTTGCTATCAAATGCTCAGTCTACTGGTCATCTTCAGCGCACACAGCTCAAAACAGAAATGCAGCACATTAATAACTACTGTCATATAGGCTAACGTTATAATGAGAGCACTATTGTAAAAATTGTGAATTGTTAGGGTTTCGCTGACGTTTAGTGTAAACTATCTTTTAATCAAAACATAAAAACATTATTTACCCCATTTGTATCTGCGAGGCATTTGTTACACATATTCCCTGTGTGTTAACATCAGTAATTATGACTGTCGAATGTCTGACTTGACTCAATGTATTTTGCCCCGCCCCCAAACATATGATTCGACTATCAGTCGAGTATCAGCAAGATTCGAAAATTCCGATTCGACTATGAAAATCCTTAGTCGGGGACACCCTTAATATATATATATATATATATATATATATATATATATATATATATATATATATATATATATATATATATATATATATATTAGTGCTGTCAATCGATTAAAAAAAAATTACTAATTAATCGCACAATTTTTTTAAATTAATCGCTATTAATCGCGATTAATCGCAATTAAAAGACTGAAACTTTTTGGATATGTAAATGTAAAATGTAAATAATTAATGTAAACTCAAGACAAAGAAACTATTTAAATTCAAAATATGATTGTTTATTGGAATTTTTGTTTAACTTGTAACACAGGTTTTCTCATGTAAACAACATACCTGCAATAAACCATCAATATCCTCCAAATTAACTGTTGGCTTGAAAGCCATATTTATTACAGAAATAAAAACACAGGCATGTAAGTACCATTTGAATTTCAAAACAATCAATGCCAATAAAAAACAAAATTGATTTCCATGTTGAATTCTAAGTGGACTGCAAAAAAATTCCAAAGTATAGTCATTGCCAGTGCTTTAAGTGGGCCGGTACGCACCGGTACTCAGTACCGCCACTTCCAAATATAGCTCTTGAGCGTACCGCCACCTCTCCGTGCGCCCAGAACGTGCTTGTAGTGTACCGGTACGCTCATTTGGACATCTGTTTTAATAGAGGTTTTAATCTTTTACCTGCACTGCCGATTTTCAGAGCGCCCTTCACAATGTAAGCTTCCTAATTCATCCCACCGAGAGCAGAAACTACATTACCCATTCACCCTTAAGTTACACAAGTGAATAGCGCATGTGTCGCTTTCCCACTGTTAGTGTCAACAACTCAACGTGGCCGGAGAAGGTGTGTGGAACTCGTTGTGAGTTATACTAAAAAAAAAACTTGAGTATTTATTGTCTGATAAACATTAAAAACTGTCTGTGGAGGTTGAGTCGTCCTGCAGCCCCCGCTGGCTGCTCATTGGCTGCAGCATCTTTTTTCTAAGTTCTAAAAAAATACCGTAGACGGCAAGGCACAAATTTAGATATTCATTTATCTAATTAATCTATAGCCTATGCACAAAGACAATATGATCTTTTTGTCCCCTTTTTGTTTTAAAGCTTGATGAAGAGAGAGAGCGCAAGTTGCTGCAGCTGAGGAGGACAGTGATGCACGCGTACAGGAGTGATTGACAGTTTGCGGCACTGTGTACAAAAAATACTCCGCTACACAATTATTTCGTTATTTTCGTTTAAGCTTATTAACGTTAGCATTACAGAAAGGTCTGATTTACGCACTGTTACAGTCATTGTTTTTTTTTTTTAAACAATGACATTTGAGTTCATGATTTTAATGTTGCTGTTTCTTGTGGCAGACTAAATGAAGAGTAATGTTTCTTGTGGCAGACTGTAGAGTAATCCGGCAGAGTTTTATACTGAAACTTTCCATCTACATGCAATGCAGCGAAAATTACAGCTGTTTGGAAAAGCATATGCATTTTTATTTGGTTTCCTTGGTCTGTAGTTAAATGGCATGGTTTGATATAGTGCTCAGGTAAATTTGATCTAAGTAAATGTTAAACTTTTGAAATTCAGAAAAAAAGAACCACATATTGATGAATCAATACATGAAAATTGTGTATATGTGTCCTGTTATTTATCTTTTGGTATGCATTTCAGAAAAATAAAAGGTTAGGATTCAGGTGTAATTGCAAATAGTGATTAATCCTGATTAATCCACTGAAAATTCTGATTAATTTGATTAAAAATTGTAATAATTTGACAGCCCTAATATATATATATATACACGGGCGTAATTTCCTATGGGGACATGTCCCCCCCACTTTTTAACTGCGCGCCGTCATCGTTTCGTCATGGAGAAGGAGGACCGAGCAGAACAGACATCCTGCCTGTCTGTGTCGATGCGCACAGGGACGTCTCTTACACACCCTAAATAGTGTAAGTGGACTGAAAGTTCTACTGAGCAGCCGGTATCACAGTCAGTCATGAAACACCAACAACAGATGACTTTAATGTCTTCATGGATGAAAAAAAGAAAGGAGATGTGATTTGGTTGATTCAGTAAATTAGCTCAGGCTAGAGTAATCAAAATGTCTGTCCACTTATTTTTTTACAGTCTTTGGTCTACACCTGTTGATGAGCTAACGATAACATAGAGTGTTGCTAGGTAACTTCAGACCGTTAGCTAGCTTACCTAAACATTTAATGTTGCGTAGAACATTCTGTGTCCACTTTAAACAGCAGCGTTTTCTGTCAGCAATGAATGTCAAGCAGACTCTGGCTGCTGTTATAAGCTACTCAACTCATACTCAGATGCAGAAATAAAATAAGTCTTAATAATAAATGTTTTTCTAAACTTGAGCTATTGAGATAGGAATTTTGGGTTTTCATGAGCTGTATGCCAAAATCATCAGTATTAAAACAATAAAACACCTGAAATATTTCAGTTGGTGTGCAATGAATCTAAAATAAATGAAAGTTAAATTTTTATCATTACATTATGGAAATAATGAACATTTATCACAATATGCTAATTTCTTGAGAAGGACCTGTATAAAATTATTCTCTCAAGTCTTGGCTATTCAACAATAAATAAAGTAAGACATATTTTTCTCATACATAGTAGCCTATTATTCTTTTTGGCAGAATTTATCATTATAAACAACTTAATTATTTCCTGGATTTTGTATCAACACAGTCTCTAACTGTATGTAAATGGAGGAAATGGGATTCAAATCGAAAAAAATTTTCCCATTTTGTGTCCCCCCCACTTCTCATACCAAAGTTACACCCTTGTATATATATATATATATATATAAACACACACACACAAAAGGATAACAAGAGGTTAAACAAGAAACAGGTGTGCACAATAAAAAACCTGGAAACATAATCAGTATCGAAATGAGAACTAGGAGTACGAGTTGTGAACAATGACCACAAATTTTAAATTAGTTAGAAGGCTGTATATGTAATAATGTTGTCCCTTACATCAGTTTGCCTCTTAAGTCAATGGAAGTTCACAGATCCCTGAATTATCACCAGCACCATTCGAAGCAGCATCACCCGGCTGAGCGCCATCATCATTTAGGAATAGGCTGTGGGCTTGTTGAATCCACTGCTTATTCAAAATACCCCTGTTCTGAGGGAACTGGGAACGCAATAGCATAACTGGGGTGGGGGGAATAGAAGATTGGCCACCAGACATAAGCTTTGATAAACAGGTTTGTCAGGGAGCCTTTTTCATTTCCATATCTAACCATCCATAAATCCATCCATCCATCCATCTATCCTCCACCTAGGATCCCTCACATTGTAACTCTGCCATGACTGGAAAGAAGCAGGCCTGCTGCAAATAAGGTTTATATCCAAAACCTGTCAACACAAATAAGCTCTATAAATAAAATCTATGACTCTATTCAGAACATAAATACACTTCTCAGTTATAAACTGGATATTCCTTTTGCTTTGTTGATGAACTCTAGACAGTGTGATGTAAAATCAATGTTATGTGGATAATAAAAGCTGACACTCGGTTATATTTGCTAGTAGTTGTTTCAAGGCATATTAAATGTGAAATGTGGTTGAAAACAAAGAACTATGGAGAGTTAAAATGTAATATTTCTGTGATGGGTTAGCAAAGACAGCCATAGTTGATAACCCATACTGTAGCTTCATGCATGTGAATCATTTTATTTACATTTGGCACTTGAAGTCCCTGCCTTTTTCTTATTTTTTTCTCTTTTTTCTTTACTCTCTCTCTCTCTCTCTCTTTCAGGGAGGTGTGAGCTTATGTTAGAAGCCACAGAGAAAGGCGACTGAAGACATGGTCATCTAACAAACTGACAGATGGATATATGGAAGGATGTGTGGATGAGAGACACATTCAGGGTCTGCTGCTGAAGATGAAACTGTGACTGCAAGGGGACAATGATAGCCTTCTTCATCTTTTCCCCTTCCCTCTCTTCAGCCCAATAGCATGTATTGATCTCTCATCACTCTGGTACGAAACTCTCCGACTGCAGAATGATTTTCCTACTTCCTAAAGACAGTGAAGGTGCAATGGCTCTTGTGGCACTCTTGTTTTGACATTGTCACGTAATTACACACTCAACATTTTCCCTTCACACAAAATAATAATAATAATAAAAACTACTCTTCAGACACCCACAATAATGTGCAGGTAAAACTTTCCAGCAATTGTAAGCCTTATAGCACCCATGCTACTTTTACCCTGAACAGAAGCACCAAGCACCAGCTTGAGTCGATTTTTTGAAAGCGTACTGTACAAGTGTGTAGCGAGTGAACCATTAGTGAACCATTTTACATTAAATATTATTACTAGTATTATTCGTAGGTTACACTTTGTTTTGTAAATGTCCAAACCATTACAGATCTTCCAGTGTGCTGAGACATGTATGATGGTTATGAGGTACACAATTGACGATACCTTTTGGAATTTAGCAACAACTCGGTCAGGTGTCCCTTTAGTCCATCTGTGCCTAGGGGAATTTTCATTTGCACTATATTTGAAAGTGCATGCACTTACTGTACAGTTTACTTACAAAACAAACTACTGAATAAAATAACGTAACTACGAGTTTAGGTTTATTTTACGGTTAGTACCTAGTTATTACACAGTTATTACAATTACTTTGTATGTAAATGCATAACAAGAAGTGCTGGATTTTCCTCTTGGCACATTGAATATTTTTGCAGTTTAAGCAGCTGATGCACCTGCAATTTGTTTAGCCTCCTTTACCTCTATCTCTATTGCTTACACATACTGCAAACTGACAGCCAGCCTAATGTGACTCATCTTTGCAATGGCATTTATAGTTGTGGTTTATTTTCAGTGTTAAGGTGCTTTATTTATTGTGGCGTTTCCATTATTTGGTCCACTTCCTCTACACAACTGCAAACAGTTCAAGTCTTTCCAGACACTGGAGTCCACCTGGGGCAAAGAATCTGTGCTGTCTTCAGACAGTAGTTGCTTTCTTGAATCATTTTGTCCCACTCTTGTTGCTTCATTGAACTGATGAGGGTCTTTTAGGAGAGAGTTCATTTAGAACTCCTGGAGGAAATTATGATTGTGTACAGTATGTGTCTTGCTGACTTATTTACACACTTCTAGAAAACACCTTACTCCTACAGATATGCCATTTTCAAGAGTGTATTAGCAGAATCAGTGCTGCTGTGCCTTTTTTTTTTTTTTTCATCATTGATAATTGATAAATTATTATTCTTATGTAAGGTGCTGTAATAATTGAAGATGATTTATTTGTTGGCCTCCATCAAAGAATATTCTAACATTTATATTTGAATGCATCGCCGTCCAAGCCTGCTTTGGCAGAAACCAGCATCTGAAGAGGGTTTCCTGGCAACAGTCCACCGGCTGTGAAATGAGTTCATTTATTTATTCAGTTTTCAGACTACCATATTTAGATTTTTATTTATAAATGTGCTAGAAATTATGTTCAGTTCTCAGCTTATGATCAGGTATATTGACTGCCATCTTTGCATTTGAATGCTCAAGTACATTATCACCTAATAATATGCTTTTTAATAAGAGCACATTAATCAAACTCAAAATCAACTGAAATTTCCAGTTTAGACTAAGTAACTGCTAATTCGGAGGTTGGGTATCTGGGGATAACTGGGTCCTGCGACAATGGGGACCTACCCATGAAAACTGTCCCTGGCCAAATGCATGCAACTTTATGGGCTGTACGTACATGTGTAACTATGGGTTATTTATTATCTGCATAAGAGTACTGTTGGACTAATTTCTGGTTTGTTTTTGTGGACTGCATGGCCTCTCATGCACACATACTGCACACTGATGGACAGGTTATCTGACCCGCTTATCTTCACATTATGCAGTCTTATCTGAAGAGAAAAATACAAATCATACAGAGGGTTTGATTTGTGTGTGTGTGTGTGTGTGTGTGTGAGAGTGATGTGTGAGTGATGGGTGAGTGTATGTGTATGTGTATGTGAGAGTGAGTGTGTGTGTGTGTGTGAGAGAGAGAGAGAGAGAGAGAGAGAGAGAGATGCATTGCTAAAGCAATCGTTGCTGAGTTTTGAGCCTGTCACCATAAAGCAAATGCAGAGATGAGATAACATGATGAAAGCACAACCTTATATATATATATTAATAACTTCATATAAAATATGACACTGATGTCTCCATATGATGTTTGACTTTTATGTTGATTTTATGGCTTTTTATCCCCTTTTGTGCAGAGAGCTTTATTTTATCCTCAGCGTGTTTCTTTTATCATTTAATAGTTTTTTTTATAGTTTTTCCTTTCCTGAGTTCCATCGTAAAGTTTTTTTGTTTGTTTGTTTGTTTTATTTGTTTACTGGTCACAATAAAGTCAATTTTAGTATGTCTATGTAATATGCTGTCAAATGTTAATTCTATTAAAGCCTTTTTGGTATTCATAGCATGTAGATTGTTTTTGTAAATGCTTCCTCTCACTCATTTCAATTCAGAAATTGTAATATTTGTTGCTTTATATATATATGTGTATTTTATTTTTTTTTTTTTTTTTTTAGTTTATATTAAAAAGTTTAAAAATGAGAAAACTGCTTAAAAAGTTGACTTCAAAAATACTGTTGAAATTTATGATTTTGCCATTTAATTAGGATGGAAATTGTGATGTTAATTGCTGATGGAAAAATAGTACCTAGTCTAAAAACAATTCAAATACTGAAACAGAAATTATTATATGTAACAGAGTCCATGGACCGAAATTATGACCCTTTGGAAGCACATTTTGTCAATTTTAGCACATTTAGTCAATATTGTTTTCCTTGGGATACATTTTTGGGAGATATATATAAAGTTTTGAAAAAGTTCAAATGCACATTCACATTTATTCGTACATTATGTGCATTTTCTGTAAGTTCTCTAACTATCATCGGGGTCATGTCTCAGACTGAGTGACTCATGTACTGACATGGAGTAAGTAGATATTGGTCTGGGCAGTTATCTCTGTCTCTCTTACAGCCAAATGGCATGAGATTCTGCTCATAAACATCAACCATCCAATTACAGCTCCACACACAGCCCACGTTGGAATTATCAAGGCTTGTGTGTATGGATAAACAGCACAAGTGTGCCAGAATCCATTCAATCCCCCCTCCCTCCCAATGCCCAAATGCTCGAGGTTGCCCTTTCTAGTCAAAAAGGGTAGAGTGCCACCTATTGGTACACAGTTTGTAACCTGCCCTGTGCACTTACTCCTCCGTTCTTCCTCCACCTGCATGAATATGCATGTGTATATGCTCACAAGCAGGTATGCAACTTTTTTTCCCATGCTCATTTTGTGCTGTTTGGGATGGTGAGCAGTGCGTTTGGTAGAAGAGATAGCTGATGAAGAGGTGCAGAAGGCACCATGGGTTGATTCAGAGTATTTTTTGTGTAACACTACATTACCAGAATAAAGAACATTGTTTTCTGTTTTTAAAGAAGCTCTATTGTGTTGACTGATCAACCCAATCAACAGTCAGCTACCACATCAATGTATGACTCCTTGCATATGTTTTATGAATTAGGAATTTAGCTTTTTTTTTTTTTTCTTTTTGTGATGACAACCAGGATATTTGTTTAAAAAAAATTTCAAAACCATGCCAAAGTTAGCTCAGCCCCGCTCCAACAGCAGACTGTCTGATCCACTCTGTGTTCTGATGTCGCAAAAGCAGAGAAAATGACTAGAGGGAGAGAGAGAAAAGGGTAAATAAATAGAAAATCACACATGCAGAATCATGGCAGACTCTTTTGCCTCAAATGCCAAGCTGTCATTCAATAAACAAGACAGCAGAATCCAGCTCAGTCCAGATGCACTCTACAGTAGACTACGACTAAACGTGCCCTCATCCATTACCCTCCAACAATCTGACTGTCACACACCTGGACTCATTTAGTGTGTTTTTGCCCGTGACCCAGTTTGTGTCTTCGGTGTTTAGTTTGATTAGTTCCCAGGTGTGTCTATTATCTTCCTCATGTGTTCCATGTCCCTGTTAATTTAGTTATTCCATCCACCTGTGTTTCCCCATTATCCTTTGTACTTAAGCCTTGTCTTTTCAGTTCTGTTTTGTCGGGTCTTCACTTGCTACTTACGTGTGTCTACCTCTGTGCTCCATGTTGGATATCCCCTGTGTTGTATATATTAAAAACCTTATTCCGTTTATCCTCGACTCCGTATTCCTTCAGGCAGCGTAAAACCGTGACAGAAGACCCGACCTAAAGAAGAAAATAGAAAACTGCGTGTTTTTTTCCTCCGTTTTGTTTTTGTGTTTTCAAAGTCTTTTTGTTTCGTAGTGTTCTATGGATCCCCTCTATCGTCCCGAATTCCTCATCCTCCTGCTGAAGCAGGAAGGACGTTCTCTCGAGGACCATACCAGACAGTTTCTCCTATTAGCTAATGCCACCAGCTACCCGGACGACGCGCTCTGCACCTTCTACAACACCAGCCTGAATTCCAAATGCAGAGCGTTGTCGTCCGAAGATGGTCCTCGAGAGGATTTCGCCGCATTCGTGGAGTGGACTCTGGCGAGAAATGGCTCATCTTTCACCATCTGCCCCATAGAGGATCTCGCCAGTCCCACTCCTGACCCAGAGACCAGCCAGCCACCATCACGCCGCACGGAGCCAGAGCCCACCGCAGCCGCAGAGCCCGAGCCATCCACTGACAGGGAGCCGGATCTCGAGAGCGCGACTGACCAGGTGTGTGAGCCGGCAACACCGTGCATCGTGGGAGTCCTCGTGGAGATCGAGGGCATGGAGGAAAGCCCTGCCCACACTCCTGCGACTGAGGGTGAGCCGGATACAGTCTCTGAAAGTCATATGGAGCAAGTTCTGGATCTGATGGACTGGTCTATGGAGGTAATCCCTAATTTTCCTGTTTCCCCGCTGGTTCCGTCCAGCCCTGATTCCCCTGTATACCCTCTCAGTCTCCCACTCCTACCTCCTCCAGTCATTTCCTCTGCTCCATTTCCGCTGGTTCCATCCAGCCATGAATTTTCTGTTTCTCCGCTGGTTCCGCCCAGCCCTGAGTTTTCTGTTTCTCCGCTGGTTCCGCCCAGCCCTGAGTTTTCTGTTTCTCCGCTGGTTCCGCCCAGCCCTGAGTTTTCTGTTTCTCCGCTGGTTCCGCCCAGCTCTGAATCTTCTGTTTCTCCGCTGGTTCCGCCCAGCCCTGAATCTTCTGTTTCTCCGCTGGTTCCGCCCAGCCCTGAATTTTCTGTTTCTCCGCTGGTTCCGCCCAGCTCTGAATCTTCTGTTTCTCCGCTGGTTCCGCCCAGCCCTGAATCTTCTGTTTCTCCGCTGGTTCCGCCCAGCCCTGAATTTTCTGTTTCTCCGCTGGTTCCGCCCAGCTCTGAATCTTCTGTGTCTCCGCGGGTTCTGCCCAGCCATGAATCTTCTGTGTCTCCGCTGGTTCCGCCCAGCCCTGAACCTTCTGTGTCTCCTGTATTCCCTCCCAGCCTCCCTCTCCCGCCTCCTCCCAAACCTGCTGGTCCCTCTACTCCTTCGCTGGTTCCATCCAGTCCTGATCCTCCTGTCCTTCCTCCCATCCTTCTCCTCTCTCCTCCTCCTAGACCAGCCAGTTCCTCGCCATCCCTGCTGGTGCCAGTCAGTCCCGCAGCTCACCCTCAGTCCGCGCCATCGGGGCGCGGTGGTTCGCCGCTGGACTGCCAGTCTCCAGCTCCGCCTTGGCGTGTTAAGGCCCTGTCTCCGCCTCCAGCCTCCGAGCCCTGGACTCCTCCTCGGTCCTTCGACCCAGCGGCTCCGCCTTGGCTCTTAGGTCCCTCGTCTCCACCGTGGCCTGTCATCCCACCTGCTCCACCGGGCTCCCTCGTCCCTCCGGCTCCACCTTGGTCAGTCGTCGACCATCCGCCGCCTCGGGACTCCACTCCTCTGGTTCCACCTCGTCACTTCATCCCTCCGGCTCTGTCAGGCTCCTCCTTCCCTCCGGTTCCACCTCCATCCTCGGTCACTCCGGCTCCACAGCGGTCTGCCGGGACCCCGCCTCCACCTTGGTCGCCTGAGCCTTCAGCTCCACCTAGGCCCTCCGGATCCTCGTCGTCACCCTGGCTCTGCGGCTGTGCTGCTCCATCTTGGGCTCCTCACCCACCGGTGCAGTCTCCGCCTGTCGGCCCCCTGGTGTCGTCGACCCTTCCTTCACCATGGCTCCTCCCGCCGTCGACTCCACCTTGGATCTCCGTCCTGGCTGGTCTCTGGTGGACCATCTGGCTCCTCCTGCTCCTGTCTCCTCCCTGGCTCCTTCCTCCGTCTCCTCCCTGGCTCCTCCTTCTGTGGTCCCTGTCTGCTGGCCCCCTCCTGGGAGTCCGTCCTCCACCGGAACCTCCTCCCAAGTTCCCACCCACGCCTCCCCCTGTTGTTTCTACGGTGCGAGGACGCACCTACCGGGAGGGGGGAGTACTGTCACACACCTGGACTCATTTAGTGTGTTTTTGCCCGTGACCCAGTTTGTGTCTTCGGTGTTTAGTTTGATTAGTTCCCAGGTGTGTCTATTATCTTCCTCATGTGTTCCATGTCCCTGTTAATTTAGTTATTCCATCCACCTGTGTTTCCCCATTATCCTTTGTACTTAAGCCTTGTCCTTTCAGTTCTGTTTTGTCGGGTCTTCACTTGCTACTTACGTGTGTCTACCTCTGTGCTCCATGTTGGATATCCCCTGTGTTGTATATATTAAAAACCTTATTCCGTTTATCCTCGACTCCGTATTCCTTCAGGCAGCGTAAAACCGTGACACTGACACAGTTCAGTCACATTGTGTGGGTAGTCATGCACTTCTAATATTCGAATCCATTAAAGGATTTTTAGGCTGCATTAATTAGGTAAACCGGAACCGGAAACACTTCCCATAACACCCGATGTACTTGCTACATCATTAGAAGAATGGCATCTACGCTAATATTAGTCTGTTTCTCTCTTGTTCCGAGGTCACCGTAGCCACCAGATCCAGTCTGTGTCCAGATCAGAGGGTCACTGCAGTCACCCGGATCCAGTACGTATCCAGACCAGATGGTGGATCAGCACCTAGAAAGGACCTCTACTGCCCTGAAAGACAGCGGAGACCAGGACAACTAGAGCCCAGATACAGATCCCCTGTAAAGACCTTGTCTCAGAGGAGCACCAGGACAAGACCACAGGAAACAGATGATTCTTCTGCACAATCTGACTTTGCTGCAGCCTGGAATTGAACTACTGGTTTCGTCTGGTCAGAGGAGAACTGACCCCAACTGAGCCTGGTTTCTCCCAAGGTTTTTTCTCCATTCTGTCACCGATGGAGTTTCGGTTCCTTGCTGCTGTCGCCTCTGGCTTGCTTAGTTGGGGTCACTTCATCTACAGCGATATCATTGACTTGATTGCACAGATACTATTTAAAGTTATGTGTGTAAAGACCTCTAACACTAGCTTGCTATATCCTTTTTTTATTATTCTATCTGTTTTCTTATTTATTATATTATTTAAAATCCCATGCTACGTGTACTGTGTTAACCTAACTGAGACTTGTTATAGCACTTATATATCATTGCTCTTTTTGTTGTTTTTGATTGCTTCCACTGTCCTCATTTGTAAGTCGCTTTGGATAAAAGCATCTGTTAAATGAATAAATGTAAATATTTAATGTAAACTGAACTGAGCTGGATGATGACATCACTGAATTCAATGATGAACTGCCTTTTTGCATTATTTAGATACTATTTTTCTATTTAATGCTGTTCATTTGATCTATATTGTTAAAAGTGCTATATAAATAAAGGTGACTTGATTTGACATAATCCAACTAGTGATTCCCAACCAGAGATATATGCACCTCATGGGGGTATTTAGGCCCATTTCAGGTCTCATTAGAGAGACAAAAACAAGTTGGTGAGTTTATTTCTCATACACAGTATCAGCTGTACATTATTGTAATAATGGCCACTTGAATAATAATGATGGTTATTTTAAATGAAATCCATTATAATATGATATAATAGGAGAATGTTTCTGGTTTGTTTTTATTAAAATGGCATCAGTTACTGCCATAAGTGTACAAATGAGTTCACCAACCTAGACAAATCTAGAACAGTCTTATGAAAATATTTTACAGAGGCTTCTCATTTAATGGGCCATTATGCATATTGATGTTGAGGATGATATGCAGAATCAATACAATTTGTGGTTAAGCCAAACCCTGTCCATCAACACTGCAAATGCTCATGAATAAAATTCCTTGCAATCTGGCTTAAGCGTCTTATGACCATCTTCCATTTTAAGGCATTCAAAGGAGTGACACGCAATCTGATCATAAGCTGTGAGCAGCGACACATCCTCATGCGTCCTGCTGAGCTATATTGAAGATGCATGACTGATCTGTTGTAGTTAGCACCATATAAATGTCCATACACCATCCATCCACCCGTTTATACCAGCGTCTCGTCTTACAGGCCAGTTGTCCATACACCATAATTGTGATTTTGATATGGTGTTGTTTGATTTCGATCATTTTAGTAAACCTGTCTTCCTGATTAGAATTGTGCTACATAGACATCATCATGCTAATATAAGGCATGTACAAAAGTATAACACCATTAATAATAAATGAATCTCTTTCAACTCAGGAACTTCAATGCATCAGTAGATGATGTAGTGGGAACTCATACAAAATCAAATCACTTTTCCCACAGATGATGCAATGCACTGTGTGTGACACAGCCGTGTCTTTATAAGTAAAAGTATGGCATCATCCATTCAGAATTTTCTTTCTTTAAGGCTGTGTGTACTATAGCCTGCTGTGAAAGAGTATTCATTCATAAACTAATAAAAGATTGGTTTATACTTGCACACTTTCTCCAGTGAATTGATTGCAGTTTACTCCCTGCTTATGAGATGGTGGGCTTGTGTTGTGATGTTCTCAATTGATCATCATGTCCATGCTGTGAGCACTTGAATATGTGAACATTTCACTAAACTGTGGCGTTTTTAATTTAATTGTACAATGCATTGTACTTTGCTGGTTAACCAGCGAGTTATGAAAGCTGTCACTAGGGGAAGAGTTAGTTCTAATTTCTGCTTGTTATGGGAATATGTTATATTTCTTTAAAGGTGTTTTTTATACCTGTATAACTTTCATATATATTCTGACCCCAACTGCAGACCAGTGACCAGATAAAGTTGTCTGTACAGGACTCTGTACAGGCAGGCAATCTTGAGAAATCCTAATAACATGTTCAAGCCAGCACAGCTGGTGTTTATTAAATGTGGGCTCCATGCCCTTGCAGTTTGTCCTAGAAAGATGTTCATGATCATACTATATGATCCCAGGGATTTCACTGCAGGCATCATATATGAAAGCATCATTTGGATTTTGCCAAAGGCTGCATAAGCCATAGATTTTATCTGGTTGTGGATTTCATAAATATTATTGCAGTCTTATGAAAGGATGATATTTAATAAAAATACCAATTGTACGGTAAAAACAGGCATAATGGACCACTCCAGTCTTAGTGGTTGACAGGCCAAGCTTGTTGTAGGCCTTCACAGCAGCAAGGATTGTAGCTTGTAGGTCTTTGGTTTGTGAGACTCAAGCTAACAGTCATTAGCATACTGCAACTTTGGGACCCACACTGCTGAGACCTTAGTGGTTGCTTGGAGAAATTAAAAAGGTTTACATCTGACCTGAATTCAAGTGTGATCCCAGTGCTGCTTTCAGACTCGTTATGGAGAACGTCCCAGGTTACCTATGTAACCATGGTTCCCTGCAGGGAATGAGACACTGCAACTGAAAACGCTTTTGGGAATGCCCTTCAGCGTGACCAGCTCTGAATAATATGTATAATCAGTTTCACGAATGGGCGTGACGTCATAGGCAGGTGACGTGGCGACCAGGAAACTACAAAAGCACATGAGGTGGAACGAGCGTCAGCTTCTAGGAATGAAGCAAACTCTGGAAGGGATGCCGGAAGAATGGCCTTGAGACGCAGTGTCTCGTTCTCTTTGGGGAACAATGGTTACATACGTAACCTGGGACGTTCCCCTTCAGGAACTCGAGCTGCATCCAAGAAAGCTTTTGGGAATGAGAATGCCCATGCCGTCAGACTTGCAAGTCCCTGCCTAGTGTGTATACAAGAAGCACAGCTAAGGCAAGAGAATAGAAGAGCCAGGAGTGGCTTGATGATCTAAACAGTAAAATCACTGTCCACCGACTGAAGGTCTGTTTTGTGGCCTTAGGGGGACCATAGCATACTAGGAGTGGGTCCGCCTTTCTCCACATGGCATCTCTGTGGACGTTTGCGTTTGCTCACACTGGAAAATAGGAAGGGGCCACTTAGAGGGCCTGAAGATCCCCAACTCTCTTTAGAGAACTGATTGCTAGAAGGAAGGCAGTCTTAATCATGAGATAGAAATTTCTTCAATAGGCTCGAAAGGAGGCTTACAAAGACCTTCTAGCACAAAATCCAGGTCCCACGTGGGGACAAGAGATTGTACTGGAGGCCTCAGCCTCAGTGCACCACAGAGGAAATGTAAAACTAGGGGGTGTCTGCCCACTGACTGGCCACTAAGAGGGGTGCGGTAGGCTGCAATGGCCGCCACGTAGACCTTCAGGGTGGAGTGAGTCAACCCTGCAGAGAAATGGGACTCCAGGAATTCCAGTACTGTACCAACTGGGCAGTTAACTGGGTCAAATTGGCGATCTCCTCACGAAGAAGAGAAGGGTTCCAAATTCAAGGCACACAGTTTCCTCATTGAGGGAGCTCTGGATTGGAGGATGGTCTCAGCAACCTCGGTTGAGGGACCAGAAGCTACGAGATGTGCCCCCTCAGGGGCCCTACCCATAACTTCCCTAGCTCCCGGCAGGTATAAAATATTGTGCCGTCCGCCTTCGAGAGGAGATCTCTCCTGACGGGAATCTCCCATGGAGAGCCATCGAGGAGCGAGATCAGATCTGAGAACTATACTCGGCCTGGGCAGAACAGGGCTACTTATAGAGGATGGACCCCATCCCGGTGCACTCTCTCCAGAACTGAGAAAAGCATACAGACAAAGCCTCGGCCAAGTCTGCACCATAGCGTCCAGTCCCAGAGGAGCTGGATGAACTAGAGGGAACCAAAGGGGACAGTGCGATGTCATCTGAGTCACAAACAGATCCAACTGAAGCTGACCACATATAGTCCATATCTGCTTCACCACCTCGGGGTGATACCTCCATTCCCCGTGCCTCTGCCCCTGTCTCGACAGGACGTCTGCTCCCACATTCATATGCCCAGGAATATGTACTGCTCTTAGCAAAAGGAGTTTGCCCTGGGACCACAGAAGGATCTGGCGCACCAGCTTGTACAGGGGTCGCATACGCAGACCTCCTTGGTGGTTGATGTAAGAGACCACCGCTATGTTGTCGGTGCGCACCAACACATGATGACCTGTTAGGTCTGGGAGAAAATGATTCAATGCTCGAAACACTGCTAGCATCTCTAGACAGTTGATATGCCATGTCAGACGGTGACCACTCCACAGACCGCGGGCAGGGTGGCCACTTATGACCACACCCCATAATATCACAATGCCGAACAACCATCTGGTGTGATTGAGCCAAAATCAACCAATCGTTGATATAATTTAGTATGCGGATGCCTTGGAGTTGCAGTGGAGCCAGCACAGCATCCACACACTTTGTGAAAGTTTGGGGTGAGAGTGCTTGTCCAAAAGGAAGAACTCGATAAAAGTAAGATGGTAAGCTTTGCCCCTAAAAAATCAAACCTTAGGAACTTCCTGTGATTGGGAATAATAGAGATATGAAAATAAGCATAAGCATTTAGATCTATGGTGACAAACCAGTCCTCGGACCTGATCTGAGACACGACCTGCCTGACAGTAAGCATCTTAAACTTCAGTCATGGCTGAGCGGTTTAACTGACGCAGATCTAAAATCGGACGCAACCCCCCATCCTTTTTTAGAACTATAAAGTATCGGCTGTAGAACACAGACTCTCCGTTGTGAGGAGGGACGCACCTCGATGGCCACCTTCCTCAAGAGGGTATTTCTTCTTGTTCCAATATCAGAGCCTGCTCGGGCCCACTAGTGTGGGAAAGACCCGTTGAAAGGTGGCAGCGGAGACCGGAATTGAATTTGATAACCTTTTAATACAGTCTGCAGGACCCAATGAGACACATTTGGCAGTAGCTTCCACGCTGCTAAATAGTCTACTAAGGGAACCAGTCTCTCCAAACTGGTCTCTGATGTACTTTGAGCTGCTAGCTTGGTGCACTGAAGCGGAGGACCGGCAGGAAACAACTGAACTAACTGCTGTTAATGGCTCTGAGGAGAGACAGACACCGTGTAATGTGGTGCACCTCGCTCTTCCCCAGTAGGGGTCACCCTTAGCGGTTCTGCTTTTTGATGTTGGTTGTCAGGACTGCTTTGAGAACGAGTCAGTCTTTTATTCATTATCTGGCTCGGCTCGGTGTTCATCTTCAGGTCTCTCTTCACATCAGTTCAGTCAGTGTACTGTTTGAGTAAATGCATTACTCCGGGATATTGGTTTGTTTGAACTCAGAGGGAGTGTCAGCCACATTAAAAAAGTTAACAGCTGAAGTAATTTGTGGATTAATGCGTATTGGAGATGGGAACTGTTTCAAACAATTCAGTTTGATTTTGGTGAACTGGTTCAAAAAGATCCGGTTACATCGAGTGATTTGTCAATGAACCGGATATCACAAACTGCTTTGATTTGAACTCTCTCACAACAGACACGGAAGAGAAGACAATGCTGAATAAAGTCATAGTTTTTGCAATTTTTGGACCAAAATGTATTTTCGATGCTTCAACAAATTCTAACTGACCCTCTGATGTCACATGGACCACTTTGATGATGTTTTTCTTACCTTTCTGGACATGGACAGTAGACCGTACACACAGTTTCAATGGAGGGACTGAGATCTCTTGGACTAAATCTAAAATATCTTAAACTGTGTTCCGAAGATAAACGGAGGTCGGAGGATAAACTGAGCTATTAATGACATAATTTTAATTATTGGGTGAACTAACCCTTTACATCCTTGTTAAATGTGAATTAATATAATCTCCCCCTGCGGTACATGAAATGTTGATCCTGTTGTAATCTGCGATCATGATGACTGTAACATGAGGCTTCCCCTGCTTCATTGTAATCCGCAAACCCTCGCTTCCAAATTAATCATATTTATTTTAAAACCGTTTACATCCCTCCATGCCATATTTAAGTCCCACTTGAATGCTCCCAGATGAGAGGTGGTCCTTCTGTGTCAAAAAATTAATCAAAAACATCTTAGGACAAGGTGTTCACACTGACAGCTGTCATTGTCAGAATGTTAGCAACTCCGTATGTTTGTTCAAATTAGCAAAGTAACTGGAGGGGGGGAGGGGTCTTACCGATAGGTCAATTCAATTTTTGCAAATTTAAACCTGCGCAAAAAAAAAAAAAAATCATGGGAGCGAAAGTGTGCATCAGTTGTACTCTTCGAAATCCTTCATTCCAAAGGGTCTTTCGAAGTGGCCAACTTTGATCACTTCTGATTGGAATGACCCTTAAATCTGAAGTGTCCTTTGTAGACAGATTTAGGGTTTTTTTGTTGTTGTTTTTTTCAGCGGTCACGTATGGAGGCTGTAGTGTATGTTGGAAAATGGAGTCTGTAGACCGGGCAGCCTGAATTTATTTATTTGTTTATTTTATTTTTTTGAAGACTGTGGGTGATATTTTTCATGCCATGTTTGTCTTTCCCATGATTCAACGGGAGCAATAATATTTTGTGACGGTCTCTCATTTAATGATGCAGTCCATCTACTCAGTCTGGCCATGATGAAAAGCACTGTGCTTTGCACTGGCCATGGAAGATTAGTGTTTGGGGCCAGTGTTCACACAGAACAAAGGGGGCTGTTTCCTCAGAACACTTCAGCATCTGCACCCAGCCACTATGCTCCCTCCCTTCTGAACACCCGGCTTCTCAAAAGACCCTAAGGGACAGCTTTACTAACAGCTTGCACAAACCCTGTTTTGGCATTAAGGATTTACTAAAGACACACTGTGAAAAACTTGCGATGAACACAGCCATGTTTGCAGCTGAACTTATTGCATATGCATTTGTAGGTGGAAAGTATTCAGATGAATTACACAACACGATTTACTATGGTTTGCAGTAGTCGATTTACTGATATTTGTGGTATTATTTACCGCCCTACAAAAAACATGTTTTAACCCATTTTATACATGGCTGTGATTGTTGCTGCCCACAGAGAAGAGAGCATCTAAATTTATTTCAAATGCTAGAGGAAGAATTTATCACTACATATTCTTATGCTAATATGCATCATTAAGGAAATTAGTTGTGTTTGTGATCTTTAATTTGTGTATTTTCAGTAGACAATTTTTTGGAATTGGGTTCTCGCATTGTATAGTAAATCTGGACCTTCTGTCAAAATACTAGCAAGTTTTCTGTTCAGTGAGAACTTATAGTCAATCATACACAACAATTCAAAAATATGAAACTGCATCAATTGTCATGTTTCAGTTCTACCGGCATCCAACAGACTAAATGAAATATATTGTTTGTTTGGTAAAACTTTATTTTAAGGTGTCCTTGTTACAGATGTTACATGTACTTACTATTATAATAACAATTAATTATGCATAATTGCATGCAAGTAACCCTGAGCCAAACCCTGATCCTAAACCTAACATATAGTAAGTACATGTAGTTCATTAATATTACTCAGTACTTAGATGTAACAAAGCCACCTCAAAATGAAGTGTAACCTTTTTTTTTCTTTACTATAATCCAGCCTACATTTTTTGCAAGTGTCAAAGGTGTGCCTTCTTGACAACGCACTAAAAGTCAACCTAAAAGTCTTCATGACTATAGAACGTGCAATAGAAAAAAACAGTGTGACAGAATTCCTGCAGTTAATACTTCATTTCTTCTACCTCGTGCAGCTGCCGTTTTGCTCTGCTTTTTTCTGTCCTCAAACCCACTGAGGAATCTTTTCTGCCTAGAGCTGAACAGTGTTTGAGAGCAATTGTCCCTCCTCAGGCATTTTGTGTTAAATATTGTTAGTAGAGGGACAATACCTCTCTAATAGCTAAGCAATTAAAGTAGCAAGGAAATGCTAATGATCTCTCGGTGTGAATTAAAGAGTCTTGTTTACCAGCTGGGTCAGAGTCTGTCCTAAACGAGCATGTGATCACTGGAGAGACAGCAGTTAGCACCGATACTTCCTGCCTGTGCGTGGGAGCTGACTGTAAATACACAGTGGACTAGGATGGCTGCACATTAATGATTACCTGCTTATTCTACTGGTCTTGATTGGGGGCATCTGAAAACATTTATGCTTTTGGGATTGGTTGTCATAAGTTATTTAAAAATATACACATATAAAATTATGCATTTGGCCAATGCATTTTAATGAAGCCAAATAAATTTGTAAAAGTTGACCAGCTTGCAACATACTTAAAGAACTTGACATTATACTTAAATTAAAGACGTTTTGAATCTTAAAGGGACAGTTCACCCAAAAATTTGCATTTTGTCATCATTTAACCACCATTAAGTTCCAAATCTGCATGAATTGCAGAACACAAAAGATATTATTTTGGTAACCAAACATTTACTATCGACATCCGTGGTATTTTTATTTCATTCTTTGGAAGTCAAAAGCATCTGGACACATTTGATGAATGGCTATTTTGTAATATCTTCTGATTATCAGGTTTTGTAAGATTTAGTCAGACAAAGTAATTTTTTCACATTGCATCATGCTGAATATCAAAGCTATGATATAAATATATGCATTAAACTACATAAATCTATAGCTGCAGATAACTAAATACCTTGAATTCCAATGCCAAAAGTGCAAGGGAAGAACACTTTTATGCTACATGCATAACAGTTCACATCTCTTGATGTAAGCGACTGTGAATCTCATGTATCTCTTATCTCTGCATATCTGTCTAAAGTGATGGATGAAATGTAAATAATAAAGAATTGCACTTTTTGACTATGCAAAATAGTTTAAGATATAACACTGATAGCAAACGCTGTGCTCTTATAATCTGGAGGAGCATTACGATATTTATCCATCTAGATCAAAGGGATGTTCCTTCTTTTCCCTTTACGCAAACGCTTGCATATTTCTGTTGATGATTGAAAGCACCTTGAGTACGCTGGACAGAAGCTATGCTAATGTAGAAGAAAACGCCCTTGGGTTATTTGTGTAAGTGTGACACAAGGACACATTTAGCTCAAGTGTCTGAGTGTAAGTGTGATTTGTCTGTGTTGTGAAAGAAATGAGAAATGCTACATGAAAATAAGGTTAACTTCACATTACCATGGAAACACACTGGAGCGGAGCTGGTTCCATCTGCTCGATCTAACTTTCTGTAAAACTTCTAGCGCCTGTCAGCAGCTGTTATCTCTCCATGAACCTCTGCGAGTAGAGTCACAGGGAAAATGAAGTATAGTCACATGTTTGTTAGTATATTACTCTTGTTTAATTAATTCATGCATTATTGCATGCATCGTGGAATATGAAATGCTTATGATCTTGACACAGCCTGCAGTCGTTTGCTTGATGCTGATGATACTAATGATCTAGATAGATAAATGATCCTGTAGGTGATTGTCAATCTGGTAGAAGAAACATACTACTGCATACATGCTGTGCTCAAATCTGCTACTTCCTTGATTTTCTGCATTACAAAAAAAAAAAAAGAAGAAAAAAAAACTTCTGCACCACTGTAGGACGAGTAATTAAATATTCTCATTCAGTTTTACACAAACTGAAGTGTTGATTGTTTTCTTCATATCCAAGTTGTTGAAAGAAGAACTGTGAGCATATAAATTATATCTTTCATTTTGCAGGAGTACACTCCTGTCCATCAGTTAATGTCTTGTGAAGTAAAAAAGCTGCGTGTTTGTGGGAAAAAAATTCACCATTAAGACATTTTTTACTAAAATCCATAATCCATAATAATACTTCCTCCAGTAAAAAAAAATAAAATAAAAAAAAAGATTGCACATTTCCTGTTGTCTCTCACATCAAAATCCTGCCATGTACTGTTTTAGAGCTGTTTTGGCTTGTAAAAGGTGCTTAATCTGTGCAGATTTCTCTCCTGATTCAGACAAGATTACTTTTTCACTTAAAGAAGCATTATTATGGATTCATATTTTAGCCAGAAGGTTAAAACATCTTAATGATGAATTATTAATGTTTATTACAAACACGCAGCTTTTATCTTCTGGCGTCTGGGGCTCTGTGGATTATTGAGATGTTTTTATCAGCTGTTTGGACTCTCAATCTGACGGCACCCATTCACTGCAGAGCATCCATTAATGAGACACTGATGCAATGCTACATTTCTACAAACCTGATGAAGAAACACACTCATCATGGCCTGAGGATGAGCTAATTTTCTGTGAATTTTCATGGTTGAGTGAACTATTTCTATAATGTTTTATTAGTTTTAGTTCTTATTATATACCATATTTGTGGAAAGTGCTTAAAGCGCTATCATCTTACAACAGAGTTTATTCAATTAGAGATTATAGGTTTAGGAAATTATGTGTTAACGCTATAACAGTCGCTTTGGATGATGAAGCTGGGCTCCGAACAAGTAACACAGCCTGAATCAGCCTTCGTCTAAACTCTTGATCTTCATCAATTTCCTCACTGTGAATATTTACCACAGTGGCAGAGGAGGCTTAAACGTCATTATAATAAGTACTTTAATCTATTTAAATCATCTTTTTCACTTGAAAGCAGGAAGATTTATCTTTTCCCTTTTTTCATTATGTTGTTTTTATAGTAGTGATATTTGGTTTATGTTTTATCTTTACCAATGGCATCTATCCATATGTATCGATGAATCAGTATTATATGCATCTAAAAATGTCTCCTGTTTTATTTTTCCTGCAGGCATAGTGAAAAGTGTCTAGTAAATTAAACAAGCTGAATTTTATCTTTAAATATATTGCTTTAACCCGTGGCTCTTTTATACAGTCAAAACACTTTAATGTTAAAACCGAGCAGCAATATAAAGGGTTCTGACTGTTGCTTGCACCTAACTGAGCCCAGCTCTAATCACTGACAGGCTGGTATTTAATGCACACTAGGGGGCATTTCACCCTTTGCCATTTAAGTGTGGAGACAACAGAATGAGAAAAGGAGAAAAGGCCTCACAAAAAAAAAAAATTCTGTGTTCCCATGTTGAACTGATTATATTTGGGATGAGCAATGTCAAGTGCTTTAGCTTTAAATAATGGAAAGAGGTGATAAAAGAGGTGAGAGCTAGAAATAGATAAAGGGTAGAACATGCACAGCCAGTGGACACAACCCAAACACAGTACAGCAAAAAAAAAAAAGGTATTGAGGTATTTATCCAAGTGGTCACTGTGTTCAAGGAGAGACCAGTCATGCTTGATGTTCACTGATTCAAGCATGATGACAAGCAGCGAGGTGAAAAAAACTAAAAACCTGGTTAGCTGTCTTGTTAGTGAATGGAGTTTATTTGCAGAAGGGAGGCAAACAGGTTAGTGACAGTTCAATAATTTAATGATGATTCAGTCTTGAGGATGATTGCTATGTCCTTGCAGATTTGTCAGCTTCTGAACTACTGAGGTGGAGCACACAAGAAATACAACGAAGGAGACATGATGATGGTGATACAGCGCAGGAGATAAATCGAGAGAGGTCAACAGTTTCAGCAATGACAAAGCCATGTAGTGTATTTCCAGTAAACTTTTTGGATTTGTTGCATTCCATTTTCATCAGAAGTTAAATTTCAGATGATATTGTATGACTGCGTTACAATACACAGGTAGGAAAAAAACGAAATGGATGCATCCATTGTTAGCATTACAAGTCATAAAGCATTACATGTTATAAATCAGTGCTTCACAAAAATGTCATGTCCATGTACATGTTTGAAGTGTAATTTGATTTTAAAGTTCGGCTCATTTCCTGTTTGTTTACATGGATGGGGCAGTAGGGTTGACCTATACCGCAGCCAGCCTCCAGAAGGCTACTGAAATATTGTGAATTCACTTTTCAGGACATGTGGGACACATTTGGTTGATGCACTGAGCATCCATTTTGGATTCTGAAGTCAGGGTTGTTGTGGTCCCTCCACGGTTTGTTTATGCCCTTCCCTCCGTCTCGTTGACTCGGGTGTACGACACTGATTATGCTGCACGAGTGCCCACTATGTCCATTTTCCATTTTTAATATCCAAGTACAATTAGAAAACACTATTAGTTGACATGTTGGTAAGATAAATAATAATAATAATAATAACAATAAACATAAAATACACAACACTCTCTTTGTCCAACTTTTAAAATGTATTTTTGAGCTGGATGCATGGCTTTACCGAGAAGACAATTCCGCGAAATAAGGAGAGTGCCAATAGAGGCAGCCCACTAGGATTCGATTTCATGCAAATATATACACTGTTAAAATCCTAATTTATGACAGGACATGACAACATATGTTTTCTTCTTTGTTATCTACTGCATGATAGCTGTCAGTGCCCGGTCCACAGACTAGACTGAAATAGCTCTCAAATTGTCTGTCTCTAGTACAAGCTTGGCTTTGCATTGCAAGGTCGTGTGTAGAGGTACTCTCCGAGCCGCTGGAGGTTGATGAGACAGGCCCATGCTGAGATGAGCCACTCTAGTGTGACAACTTGCTGTAGACCCTGTCATCCCCAGAACCGACAGAAAGCGACAGTCATACGGTCGGGGACAGTGTATACAGTGCTCAGCGTTCAGGACCACGGAGAGCTCCACACCAGCATTATCTCTGAAGTAGGGATCGCAAAACACTTCAGCACTGAAACTCCTTACATTTTCCACCTTGACTTTCTTTTCTTTAGATAACACAGTTTCATCAAAGTTTCGAAATCATTGCTAAATATGCATCATATAGGGGCTGTCAGCCTTTCGATTTAATTTCACTGTCCATAACTCTTCTTTAGACTGTTAAAAATATATATACAGTGATTCAGCAAAGCCAGATTCTATATTTTATGATCTTTCTCTGTCTCATCTCAGAATTAATTTCATGTGTTGGTGTCCTGACTAAAGACATTCACACCTGGTGCAGCAGGCAAATCTTATGATTACCTGTTGACGCTTTCATACCCATCATGCTATATCTCGCACTTCAGAAACCAGGAAGCCTGGTTGCCGGTTCTCCCAAAATAGTGACAGATCTGGCAGTCGTGAACAGCTGAAGTGCATAGGTGTTGATTATGTCACCTCTTCCAGTGTTTCATTTACAGGCGTGAAGAATCTGAGATTCGTCCTTCTCTGCCTATTTCGAGCGTGGGCTGACAGTTTCTGTCATACATTCAGGCCAATACTAGTGACACACTGATAACTCAGAATTGGGAATCTGAAATCTACTTTTCTATTGAACAAGCTGAAACAAGTGCTCATAAATCAGTTTACTTTCAGCTTTAAAGTTAGTGTTTAAGTTAACCTAATTATACAAACACTGAAAACTTGTTCATGTATGCTAAACAATACTAAATGTTAAGGAAGAAAAGCAAGAGTAAAAGATGGCCTGAGAAAACATAAACTGCTCCCTGTCTACTCCCTCATAGATACACAGCCTGACAGTTAACAGTTAACATCACCAATGCACACTATCAAAAGATGAAGGCCGTTGGCGTATTTTCTTGGCATACTACACATGCAGCATTTCCCAGCCTTCTTTGTGTCAAAGGACAAAGGTTGTGCTGGTAGATTGTGTTATTAAAATATATGATGCACAATATGTATAATGTGCATTAGAAAAGAACAACACATGCATTGCTTTGCATTGACTTCAACAGTGTAACTAAGTAATTAAGTATATTGTACAGTCAAAGTTCTGATACAATGATTTCAAGAATGATGAGCACACAGAATGAAAACATTAATTTATATCTCAGCATATCCAAACAAAGGTTATTCTGAGCAATACTAAGTACAGACCTGATGGTTAATAGTACATGAACCTTGCTGTCCTCGGTGGAGGCTCAAACCCGATACTCTGCTTGAGCTCTGAGTTCAACCCATGTGGGACTGTATAGAGGGAGAATACAGAAAGAAAGGAGGAGATGGGGAGGTGGAGGGATGCCGAAAGTATGGTTACTGGGACAGTGCAATGAGTGCTGCTTTATATTGGGCAGGACTGAATGATCGGTCACGTGCGAAACGTGCAGTGATGCGCGAGATCCGCGACTCCTTTGCCTAAGAAGTTCCATGAGGGGAACACGGGGAATTTAAGAAACGAAGACATTGTATTGTAGAATTGCGTGCTCTTTAAACCTTTAGAACTAAAGTTATTTGTGTTGCAGCTGTTGCTCGCGTTGCATCAGGTTAAAGTGGAACTAATAGCAGCGAGCACAAGAGGCAAAAGCTATAGTCTGCTCATCATGATTTGTTGTTAAATCCTGTCTCGCGCATGCATGAACATGCACACGGACACATAAACGTCAAGACGCTGTGGAGTTTGTATGAAAGCTGTGCTATGTTTCAGATCGTCTCAGCATCCTCTCCAACACCCAACAGGCTGAGATCAACGCTCGCGACGTGGCCTCTAACAAGCTGCGCTATTTCCCTCGTTAATGTCACGTTTAAAACACACCCAGGCTTTTAGTTTGTGTCCTCACTACGCAAATGATCAGAAAAGCTGCTCTGCAGACGCGATGTTAGGACTGCGGATCTTCCTTAAGCGTTTGATTTAACACATATCTGTGCGATATTCGCGATATTCCAGGCGCTGGGTGAGTCGGTGAGACGAGGGGTCTTAGAGACTGCTTCAAGGTAATTTTGGGAAAGATTCGAGCCATCCGGATTTTTAGGTGAGAGATGCATGCATTCCACTTTATTTGGGTTGTATGCATGTGCATGCACTGCGGATCGGCGTGCATATTGCTAAATGTGTGCCTGGCATGCCTGTAACGTGGCAGCGCTCGACAACGTTGCTGTAATAATTAATAGCATGTGTAATCGTGAAGGAGACGATGCGCGGTGTATTATTGTTCCAACGCAATGCAAGAGAGCAAGAGAGATGCGAGATATGGGTAACAAAATGTAAGAGGATTTGATTTCCCCACCACTGAAAGAGATTAAGTCAACAGCAGCGCAAGTGAAATTGTGCTGCATATAAAAAATGGTACGGATTGGTCTTTCTCTGTGAGATTGGTAGCTACCACCACCTTCCATTCTGAATCACAATCGCAATGCACTCAGGTGATCTCATTTCATGGCCATAGCACCATTGTTCTGCTGTAGTAAAGCTTTATTCTTGTGGATTTGGGCTTGGTAGATGACTAATTTGCTGTAAACTGGGAAGAGTTTCGATGAAGAGTGCGCGAGAGCTGCGCGCGCTCGGCAGCATCATCATCAGCAGCAGCAGCCTCGAGCTCAAATCCAGCACAGCTCACATCTCAGAGCATCTTCTCCTCGCATCCAGACAGAAAAGACGTGTGCGAAAGTTTGACGATAAGGTGCGATCGATTTAACATAAGTCTTGATGCCTATGTCCTATTGTAAAACCGTGGGTTGAGGGATCGCAACTGCATAAAGGTAGTGCCATATTCTGGGAACCTAAAATGGATTATGAGGTACTTTTATCTCTGCACGATGTTTGTGGTATGCATGATTGCTGTGAACTTGGCGATGGTCTGAAATGATGCACACTGTTTGCTTAATTGCTCCAATTGAATTACTACACCGGAGCAACCCCGAGGCGCACGCCCAATACTGATAACGAGATGCCTTAAATCGTGCTTTTGATGATATAATCCCTGGGAAGTCAGGGCATTTCGTCCAAATCTCTCTCGTGCGATCTGAATGTGGGCATCACGGAGAGAGCCTCGGCGAGTGATCACGGTTTTTACACGGAGCTGTAAATCATTCTGCATGATGTTAATGGAGGATTAACACGCCGATTGTGTGTGGACTGATTTGCGTTAATGCGTGCCACCCGGCGGAATGAAAGCACACCGATGTATTTTTACATCTATAGCCCTCTGTTATGTATATAAACACAGATTAATGTTCCTAAATTTGCCAAAGTGCAATTAAACATTGAGTATTTGCATTGTGGGTCTTGTGGCATATGTAATGAGCTGACTGTCGTTTTGTATCATGCAAAACTGTTATTTGTTTACTCTGTTTACACTGCCTTAGTCTTAATCCGCACTATATGTAAACTACACAGGGGTCAGGACCTCATCAACACACAGCATGCATCCATTCACAGGATAAAAAAGGGGAAATAGTAACATTTCGTTCAGCACCTGTTAAACTGCTTTCAGTATTTGTATTTAGATGATTAAATGTCTTGCATCACATCGCTCTATTGCGACTCATATAAATATACAATTACAGGTATCCTCATAGACAGACATTGATTGGTAACTGTGGGAGTCATTGCATGTCAGCTGACACTAAAGACCTACTTCTTTTGAAAACGTTTGTCTAAAAACATATGTTTAATTATATTTCTGAGGTATATTAATGCACATACTCCCTATAATCAATCGTGGTGTGGGTTTTGACAACCACATACCTCACTTCTTCCTGTAATTCCTCCACCTCAGTTAAAAGAGAAAGGAAAACCTTGGGCTTCTTTGAATGATGCTTTTAATGAATGTATTTTTGTCTTCTTTAGTGGGGATACATCCTTTGGAGAATGATGTGGGGTGGAAGAGGAGCAGCTTGGCTTTGGATTTGGGCCTGTTTACTGGTGTCCAGCGTTCTGGCTGGGAAAAGGTATGTTTGTGCACCTGAGGTTGATGCACTCATATATTGAAATGATCAACACATTCTCTGCTGTTGATAAAGAGCACTCTCTGTGCTCTAGTGTTTAGTTAATATCTACGGACTTTGATCTAAATGTAGCTCTTATAAAGTTAACAGACGGAGATCAGAACCTCAGACCTCAGAGAGGATGTCATGCTAATGAAGCGTTCATTAAGGTTTTCATTCTCCTACAACTTTCTTTACGGTTATACTGCATGCTTCATAGGTGAATTTTGCTTGCATATGTTTGAAGCAGGAAATTAAAACTGTGCATGTCTATTATCAATAAGCAATATCACTGAAATAGTTTTTTTTTAGACAAAAACATGTAGCAAGATATTTCTAAAACTACATCCAAGTGCTATTTTGAATGTAAGGACAAATGCAGAGGTTTGCAACTAAACATAAATATTTATTTGAGAGGATTTGGCTTAAAAGTCCTAAAGTGTAATAGTAACCAATGAGTTTATAGTTTCATGAATGTAGCTTACTGTTAGCAGAGAATCATTCTGTGGATTTATTTCTAAACGATTAGTTACAATAAAAATATATAAAGATGTTCGGGGGGGGGGGGGGGGGGCATGTTTTAATGATGCATATCATGAAATCATTTTGAAAAGATCATGGTTGTAAAATAAAGCGTGTAAAGTGATTACAAATGCCATGCAACATTTTGCTTGCTTTAGACTTATTTTATACGTTCAGACAGGTGACCGTCACAGCGGTGTTGACATACCCATGAATATTTTATAACAATACTTTAAAAATGCCACAGGCACACAGCGTCTCATTTGTAAGCTGTGCTGTGACAGCATGCGTTCACACTGTTGCTGTTCAGATGACCTGTAGATGGGGTTGCTGTACAATGTTTAATGGGGATCTGTATGCTGCTCATAACCACATGGATTTTGCAGTGTGTTATTCATGTCTGTATGGTTCCTCTTTCAACCTACTATCACCAGGTCTGCCAAAAATATATTTGAGTTCATTATTACTAAATAAATATTTTTTGTGCATTTTTCTCTGAGGTAATTTTGGGTCAGGCTGGCATTACCAGTGTTGTTCTGGCATGCATGCGTAATATACTGTATGAGACTAGGTTTTCCTCTGATGACCCCTTTTCCGTGTCGCTCATGGGGTCTGTGTGCATGTATGTCTCTCTGCGCAGATGGGGGAGGGTGGAGGTCTTCTCCTTATATTTTTATTCTCGTTGTATTTGAGCCAGCCTGTGGTTGAATCCAGTGAGGTCCAAAGGTGTGAGAGCCCACTTGCGAAAATGCCTGTGTTTTGCATCTTTATAAAAGAACAAAAATACAAACTAATCAGAATTTGATGGGAATGTTTTTTTTTTTTTTTTTTGAAAGTCTGCAAGTTTGCACAAACCAGTATGATTTAAAAAAAATATGTTTTAGTTAAAAAAAGTAAATCTGATCTTTGTAGAAAGGAGGGTCAATATCGAAATTTGCTTACATTTGATTAGTAACCTAGAAATAGTTTTCTTTGAAAACACAGAGAAAACCTGGTCTTAGACTTTCAGACTCCATTGTATGTTCTGCTGGGAGACATTACAATTGATTGAAATGAGCACAAAAAGCGTGCACTGTTCTTCTCAGCGACGGTGAGCATATATCATCAGACAATTGTGTTTAAATTTGATTTAACTGCTTTAAATCAATAGTTTTCCATGTTGCTTTACTGGAAGATTTATAGTGGAATTACTTGCAATAATACAAGCCCGATATCAAAAACACAGGATGCAAGGCTAACCTGCAGTTCAGTGCGGTGATGTCTCTCTGTTTTGGGGTCTGTTGCATCTCAACCTCTCACTTTTCTCTATTTGAAAACACCCCCATCCGTGGACAGTGTTTATTGAGTCTGCAGACACACAAGCCAGCTGAAAAACAGTGATAGCGATTACCAAAAAAGCAAGCAATTATGTATGAACGGTCAGACGGTGATTGTTTTTAGAGGAACACAACTTGGCCACTGTCTCACAGGCTCTTGTTCATTTTACACTATATGATTAAACTGCATTTTGCTCCTAATCATTTGTCTGAAATATTGATGAGTTCATTCTCTTTGCAGCCATGGGTGCGTCTTTTAGGATTTGGCTTCGTGTTGCTAGAACTCATGCTTATTTGCATCTAAAAGAGTATTTTATCTAATTAATAATGCATTGTTCCTGTGTATATATATATATCCCCCTTTGCTCCTAAGACGGAAGGAGAGCTGTTGTTCATCTGCAGGCTGTTGCATTGCAAATTCTCTTTAAACCGGCTGGATGTTTCAGAGTTACACCGAGGAGGGTGTTGCAGTGATTTTTCACATCAGGGTGTGTTATAGACACACATGGTGTGTTTTGAGTAAAAGGTCTGCTGTTGTGTGTTGTCAGCTCCAGTCAAAGCGCAGATGAGCAGAAAGACAACACCACAGTTTTCACCAGGATTCTGGACAGCCTCCTCGATGGCTACGACAACCGTCTCAGGCCTGGGCTCGGAGGTACGTGAAGAAGTTTGGCCTCATGTGTTCGTGTCCCAGTTTTCAGCCCTGTGGGAGATTTCTAAACTTACATCTTCAGACGGATGTAACAGCACTTTTTCACATCGGGAAAATAAATCAGTAACCAATCATGCTCCACTCGAAATAGGTTTCTAATTCACTTACGTATATAGCAGTTTTAGGTTTTTTTATTATTATTATTATATTTAAATGTAATGTCCTGCAGAGGAAACAGTTTCCGTTCACCTTTTATAAATGAATAAGTTGCTTCACCTTATGTGTAACTTTTCATTTTCATCTCTTCAGTCTCATTCAATTTAATACATTTGGGTCATTAAATCCAACAGATGTTTGGTCAATCAGTTTATTGGTACAGTATATTTATATTTCTATAAATCTGGATTCTAGAAAACTAGTTTGCAGTTGTTGAAACAAAAACAAAAAACAAAAAAAAATATAAGGAGTTTTTGTAATATTATAAATTATTTTTGGTAGATGATAACCACAATGTTTAAAGTGTGTGTGTGTGTGTGTGTGTGTGTGTGTGTGTGTGTGTGTTATACTATTGCAAACATACCATACAAACATTATATTACAATATGGATTTCATGTCAGTGCAAAACATAAGTAATGCAAGTTTATTTCCTAATGTAACAATGTAACATCTTTAACAGTAACATCTGAAACATGTAGAGTATCTTTCAGTGTTTGCATTTGAATGAGCTTATTGTGAAGGTACTGAATGAAGAGAAGATCCTACTGTTGTGTTTCAGTGATCAAACCAAACATTCTCATTACATATAATAATCTAGTGCTTTACAGCATTGATTATGAGGACTGATAAAATGCATAACTGTAATTAAAATATGCGATCAGGTTTGGATGTTTGATCAGTTTGTACAAAGAGTTTTGAAAATGCACACCTTACGTAATAAAACTAAAATAGTATTATTTGTCCATGCATCTGTTTGACCTTACTAGCATTACCTTAGCATCCACAAAGTGAAAACATGTCATAAATAGCAAGTAAAGCTGACTAACAACTTCTGTCAACATCAGTCATCATCCCAACACACACAGACATGCTGTTTTTCACTGAGGCAAGAAAGTAAGTGCATTTCTTAGTAAATGACACCAACTTATTTATAGATTATAGTAAGGTTTGCTTGACGTGATTGGGGATTTAAATGCTCTGTGGAAAGGAAAGGAAAGGAAAGGAAAGGAAAGGAAAGGAAAAATATCCCAGTTATTATTAGAAGTTGGATGCAAGAGAGACAGAAGGCATGAAAGTGGAGTGTGAAGAGTTTTCTGGACTCAGACAGGTTGAACCTCTGGATTAAAGTGATGTTAAACTAATGAGCAGCACTGATTGACACTCAAACTCCTCATTTCTTGCTTCAACAGAGCGTGTAACCGAAGTCAAGACTGACATTTTCGTGACGAGTATTGGGCCGGTCTCGGACCATGACATGGTAAAACTGTTTTACTTTGTATAAATGTCACAGGTTTCCAGTGTAGCCAGTGTTCAGAAGATTCATCTACATCTGCTTCAATGTTTTCACCTCAATGACAAGCTTGAAATGTGATGATTTCATCTGTAAATAATCTGTAAATCTGAAGCCTGATCCAGTATACACTAATAGTGGAAGAAATTACTAATTGATTATAACACCATAACCCATATTTCTTATCACTTCTTTACATAATAATAATAAATAAATAAAAATAGATGAATGTTTTGGAATACATTAAAATATCAAAGCAGGTGATATGTATTTATTTATTTAGATTTAAGCACAAGAAGCTTGTTAAGCAGAACATTTCACAAAATATTTTAAATCATAAAACGATAATATGACTCTTGTTTGTTCAAGAGTTAGTGAAACATGTTCATATCTGATGTGATGAACCCGATGTCTGTGAGGGGAACGTACCTTTACTAAAAAATACCTTTAGAAACAGGAAAGTCAGTTCTGAGTAGAGCTCGAGCTTCATCTGTTTGCACTTAGTGATGTCATCTAGTGAAATGACGTTCAGATATAAGTTTATCTTCAGTCATATATTGAAGCCACTGTATATACTTTTTATAACATAATGGCATATCCTGCCAAACATAAGTTCATTTATGAAGCATCTCTACATGTTATCCATGCTTGTCTACTAAGTCTACTAATGTCATAAAAAGGTTCAAATGCTGCAGTGATGTTGGATTGTTGTTGTTTTTCTGCTTTACATTTCATTCACCCAGTCATGTGACTCTGTCTAGAACAACCGGCTGTGTCTGAGTCATAATGGATGATCGTGTGAATATGAATAAATGCTCACAGCTATGACGATCAGCGGTTGTTAGAATGATTCATGCAGCTAATTATGACCAGCACTGCTTCAGAAAGCTCACGGCTCCACTAGATGACTGCGGTTTTACTGAAATTATTACACAAAAGCTACTCTATAACTACAAGTCTCTATTAGAATCCTCAAAGCATTTGAGGACAAATGAAAAAGGGCTTGTTATGTCAAATTTGGAGCTTGACCGCAGCTGATCACTATGAGCTACAATTGTATGACAAGAGTATAACCAAAATAAACTGCAAAACAGCAGCACAAATGCAAGCATGTTGGAAAAAATGTGAAAATGCAAATGCAACGCTATCATAAAATGCCTTGGATGAAGTATGAACGCCACATGAACATGTTTCACTAACTATTTGTGCGTGGGATGAGAAAAGGCTGTGTTATGTTGCAGGAGTACACCATCGATGTGTTCTTCAGGCAGAGCTGGAAGGACGAGAGGCTGAAGTTTAAAGGTCCCATGGCAGTGCTCCGTCTCAACAATCTCATGGCCAGCAAAATCTGGACGCCCGACACGTTTTTCCACAACGGAAAGAAGTCAGTCGCCCATAACATGACCATGCCTAACAAACTTCTGCGGATCAAAGAGGAAGGAACGCTGCTGTACACCATGAGGTGAAGCTGCTGATGGTGCATTTCCTTCTAATGATGGGGTTTGACCTGAAGTGATCTGGGTCTCCATCTCTCTCCGTATAGAAATACACTCAAATATATATTTACAAGAGTATTAGTTTGACATGAATAACATAGACATCTGCCTCTCAAGTGCCTAAAGCACCGGTCAGGTTATAAAGCATCCGTCATTCTGCTTAATTAGTAGATTAGGGCGAAGATGGAAGTTCATATTTGTGTCAACTAAATGAAAAATGGGAGGAATGTACCGTAGGGGCATGACATTTACTGATTTATCACGCTGTCAAGCTGGAGTGAGACTGTGCATGTGTGTGCGTCTGTACTGTAAATGTGAGCTGTAGTAATTCCTGTGTGTATAAGTGATCTAAGCGGTTGCACAGGGGTCCAGACAGTAATGCGTGCTAATAATAATAGCTTTGCTAAAGTTTGCTTGTGTCAGTCTTGTGCATTAATGCTTAACAATGAGCGAGCGTGCAGTTATCATGGGCACTTCAAAATACGTCAATATTTCTGGATCCCTTATTATCTGAATTGTTTGGGTTTTTAGAACACATATATATGGACTGCACACTCAGCATTTTAATGCATGTATCTAGATAACCTAGAAAATTAAATACTAACACAAATGGTCAAATATATGATTACATCTTTAGATCTAGAATGGGTGAGCAGCAACTCCACTTCCGTTGAATTCCATTTCAATGCATTGCTTTAATTTAATAACAATTCCATACAAGTTATACATATTTATATGCATCATCATACTGTCCAGATGTGTTTTTCTAACGGTCAGGATTATAATATTGTATCCCGCTGTCTCTCTCTCCATCTCAGGCTTACAGTCAGAGCTGAATGTCCAATGCACTTGGAGGACTTCCCGATGGACGCCCATGCTTGCCCTCTCAAATACGGCAGCTGTAAGTACGGTGACGTTCACACGCTTCCCTGGAGAGTCTCAGACGGGGACTTTCACAGAGCGTAGAGATCATCTCTGACAATGCATCACTTACCCGAGTCCACACAACCAGCCGAATGCATTTAGCTACCAACTAATCCTTGAAAAGAAAGAACAGATGCGTCTGCGCTGGAGGAAGAATGGTGGGGGGGGGGGGGGCATGAATAAAAAACAAGCTTGTGACTCAGTGCCACGAGGCTCTAGATATTTCAGTGTCTGCTGCGTCTCCGCTCCACTGCAGTGTATGACCCTGCCAAGCTCTTTGACTTCACACAGTTGATGTTGTGTCTTGTTTGTTTGCATCAGACGCCTACACGAGGGCTGAGGTGGTGTACGTTTGGACGCGAGGGGCGGCGCAGTCTGTGGTCGTGGCTGACGATGGCTCCCGTCTCAACCAGTATGACTTGATGGGACAGACGGTCGACTCGGGTGTGGTGCAGTCCAGCACTGGTGTGTTCATGTTTAGAAATCAAGCCTTTGGTTATGTTGTAGCATTTTAGCCAGAGTAGCTTGCTCCAGAATTTTTTTATTCGCCAATCGATACAGGTACTTTAACTAAAGGGTCCAAAGTGGGTTAACTGGATTACCTTCTTTTCAGTAATCTGATTTGGTAGATTTAGTTGTCAGACAGTGAATTCCCCGTCATTATCAATCAGTCGTTTTTTTGATGGTTTGCAGGAAATGCATTGTGGTAGATTACTATTCTCTCAGATTTGTTAGTATGTGAATATAATCTGTGATGCCAGTTACTGAAAGCTGATTTAGACTACAACAGGAATACTACTTTGCATCTCAGTGAGCACAATACACAAATGTGAAAAAGAGCATCATCTGGAAAGAGCGTGTTCTATTTAAAGCACCATATTTGCATATTAACCATCTGATAAACATCATAGATTCTTAAATCTCATGAATCGTTCTAATATCAACTAGGAATGATGCACTTGAGCAAATGCTCTAAATATCACTTCTTCCAGATGAAAACACATATGCTGCAGCACATGAGCTCTATATGGTTATTTGTTCCCATGTGGGAAATTCAGGTGTGGATAGCAGCATCAGACATAAAGTGCATTAACACTAGTATGTTTTCTATACACACCGATATAGACAATCCATTAGAAAACATAACTTAACAAAAAAAAAAAATATGCAGTGCAGTGATTAATTAGGAATAATGATTTGGCATAAAAATAAATGCATACTGCATATGCATTGTTATATACATTAGGGTAAAGGAATAGTGAATAAAATAACTATATGATATCCATTCAGATTCATTATATTCAATCTTGCATATCAGTATATTCTGAGAAAAGTCCCTAAATGAGTATTCTGTGCTGCAGTTAGTTTGCATGATTAGTTGCATTCATTTTGGGTTAATTTCTTTATAATTAAATTAACACGTCTAATTGACTGTCCTAATACTCATTCATTAATGTATATATTTCTCCTCTTTCACTTCCAGGAGAGTATGTTGTGATGACCACACATTTCCACCTCAAGAGGAAGATCGGTTACTTTGTCATCCAGACATATTTGCCGTGCATCATGACCGTGATCCTGTCCCAGGTGTCCTTCTGGCTCAACAGGGAATCTGTCCCCGCCAGAACTGTGTTTGGTGAGTGTCCTAATTGATCTGTAAGTTAAGCGATCGATGCACTGTTAGCATCACTTTGCAGCAGTCTCCAACATCTTTAAATCTAGTGCACTGTTGTACTGTCTACTTTCCAAAACACGATCTCATAAATGATTGATCTGGAATAATCTAGCTAGACAGCAACTGCTTGCACCACACAAACAGTGTTCCTCAAGAGACACACAAAACACTCCGCTCACAACTGATGCCGGAGACTTTGATGTTAGCATGTTCAACGCATAAAAATATATGTAAATAAGCATAAAAATGTTCTGCGTTTCTCTAAGCTCTTCCAAATATTATTTAGCTCGTTCTGGGATTTCCTTGTACACTTTACACTTGTCCCCACCAATTTCCTGCCAATATTTTCTCCACCACTTTTTGAAAGCCATTGAGAAAAATAGCTTGAACCCATGTGCAATACATAGGCAGTGCACCAGTCAGTCCGTCCTCGTAACTTAATGCATGCATGTCACATAAAACACATTTGAGCCACACTTTTTTATTTCAAAAATAAAAAAGTTTCTGTTTCTTTGTCTTAAAAGGTTGTCTGTCTTTATTTACAGTTTTCCTCAATCCTTTATTAAAAGGCTGCATGCATTGATTGTTAGTGCTTTTAGAAGGAGCATGCAAACTGCACAATCATACATTCTTAATTTGACAGTGAGCACAACAGTATTCAAAGTTTTAAACTGTGCCGGGAGGAATCTGTGCGTCTGTGTGATGTATTATGTAGCACATGTCGGAGAGGAAAGATTTTTGTTTTTCTGTCAGCTTGTTGGGCTACCCTTGAATCAAGTCTCCTGACTGGGCTCTTTGGATTCCCAGGCGTTTGCATCTTAGACAAACATAATAACAAATAAATAGCATCTGAGAGCCGTCTGTGCCTTAGTTGGGTTGCTCAGCCTTGCAAAACTATACTGATATTCTCAATTCTAAAAGCTTGTATTCTACAAATGCACTTAGATTGAAACATGACTAGAGGGCCAAGGATGTGACACAATTGTTTTTTTTTTATTTTATTTTTTTATATATATTTATTTCTTTATTGACCAGAATTTAAATCTCCCCTTTTCCAAAAAAAAAAAAAACATATTTATGTGCTTCATAAAAATACCCTGCAATTGTACTTTTGGTATACTAAACGTGTATTTTTAAAGTCTACTAAATTGGAACAATTAATGTTGTGCGTAATCCAGTTTAACTGTGCAGAAGTAGTGCTGAGGTCCAACTAAAGATAAATGCATTTGATTGTGCTAAAGGGGAACTATTGCAAGTATACTTCAGGTACACTTTAAATATAGTGCGTTTAAAGACTGATATTATAAAAAGATCATACAGTCCTTATTTATAGGAATTTAAAACACATTTTTAGCATAATATTAAGAAATGTGCATTGTGCGATAAAGAAATACTCCAAATAAAGTGACATAATTTTTTATGAGTAAGTTTTAAGTGATACGCCATTTGAAGTATACTTAGTATAAAAATTATTTTAAATATATTAAGTTAATGTCATAAGCTAATGAATTGGAACGAGAATCTCATTGGTCTGCAGACAACTGTCCCACCTAAAGGGTATTCCCATAATGCAGCTTTATCATCTTGAGGAACGTCATCTGTCATTTTTCTCTTTTCGACACATCTTGATTCATGACACTGAACTACACGACAAGTGTTAGGACCGAAGCACTTAAGACCTGAATAAATACAAGGAGCATAAATAGTAGGGATGCACGATATTATTGGAACGTTATCAGAATTCAATTGTAAACAGCAGCTTGTACCCGCAGTATAACTTTATTACAGTTTATTTAGTTCAAACAAGCAAGTTTTTGCTCAACATTAACCAAAATTTCAAATAATGTTTATAATCTTTGCACATGAGAGACTTGGTTATTGTTTCCAAGCGAAAGAAAACATATTGGTATACAAGCTTATAGCCAAAACGAGAAAAAAAAAAAAAAACATCGGCATTGTTCATCACCTATAAATAATAATCCTTCTGTACAAACTTGATTGAAGTTAAAAACTTACCCAAAGGGTACAGTTCTGTCAATATTTGTTCAACCTTATGTTATACTGCATCATTTTCTTCTTTGCATGAAACACTATGAAAATATATGTAGCAGAATGTTCAAGCAGCTCCTTTCCTTATAATGAGACCACCACTGTTCTGTCCACTTCCTGTAGCCTGGAACATTCTGATAAATCATTTTATCATTCATTTTAATTTTCGGTGAGTTATCCCTTTAACAACACACTGACGAATGGCGCTGCAGTTCCATAACTTGATCTATAACAAGGCTTAGTGCCGATAGTGTGGTTTATGTTGGTGTGAAGAAGTCAGTAATGTCACAAGACTATGATGTTAAAGGAAAATGATGAGCAGTATTATGGGTCCATAGCAGGAACTACCTGTAAATCACAGAAGAAGTGCAACAACATCTTGTGCTGAAGATATTCCTCCAGAGACCTGAGGGGGTTGAAGCAAATTAAACTAGAGAGAAGATTCATATTGCTGCTGGAAATGTCTCAAGACCAGGATAACTTTGTTGAGACAGAAGTAAGTTTAATATTATCAGTGTAGAGAGAAAGAGAAATGGCTAAATAACTCAAGACAGCACAGAACTGAAATTACACCGAACAAAACTGCTGAAAAGGCCCTTTGAAGAAGTAGCCTTCAACACCACAGATAAACTCAATTTCACCATGCTTTTCTGGAAAAGAAAGTGTTGAATACTGCAGAAGAAACTAGAATTTGTTCCTGTCTTCTCAAAGTTATTGATTTTTTTCATTAGCATCACCAAACATAAATAGAAAGATAATTATTTCAAACATGTCTCTGGAACACTCCTCTGTCTTCTGTTGGTTACTTAGACTGATATTCTCGTCACAAGACTCACACCATTGCTTGAGCTTTGTTGTCTCCGTTTGGTAGAGATGTTCAAAAACCATATGGGCAATAACACTGTAATGCCACGGAAAATATATACATTAGGGGTGTAACAATATTCAAACCATATTCAAACGTTTCAGCGTGTTGTAATGGAAAGAGTGCATCCACAGGGTTACTGTACATCTTCATGACCAGCACAGTCAAGTTCACTTGTACAGCCACTCACCTAACCTAATTAATTAGATGATTTGGTGATTAATTAATTGCAAATCAAATCTGGAGAAATAACTCAAAGATCATTTAAAGTCATTGTTGTGCAAAACATCAAACAGAGATTACAAAAAGTAGGTTCAGCAAGAAATATTTTGTTTGATAAAATGTATTAAATATACTCTTTTGGATGATGACAGAATTGAAATTTTTGGTTGGGTGAGCTAAAACTTTAATAATTTCTTTTTAATTGTATTATTATTACTAAGAAAATATGAAATTATTTCTTTACTAAAATGATACTGCAAATAATAAACTAAAACTGCCAGTAGGTGGTGGTACATGTCTTAATGATTAAGTCATCGAGTCATTTATTCATTCGTTTGATTCGTTCAAATGGCTTATTCATCTAGGAGTGAAGTAAAAGGTTCTTTATGAATGGTTCATTGAATCATTAAGCTTGTTCGACTTGAAGCAGATCATCACCATCAGATCGATCGGTGTGTGACGTCAAAGAACTGCAAGAACTTGTGGACAATGTCACACACCAATCGTTCTGTGCAGCGCCACATCAAAGCCAACGCCACTATGAAAAAAAAGAGCAAAACCAAGGCTCCGAACCAGTTCAAGGGACGGAAAACGAAAACCGGAAACAAATGAAATTTTGACAGGAACAGAACCAAATTTTATAGTTCCGAACAGAATCGAAAATTTGAAATGACCATTAACCGGTTAATAACGTTATTTAATCGTTCCATTTAATATTTGAAATTTGCTGTCAACCAATCATGAATTCCAGCAGACTCCGGCATATGCAAATATGACTCTGAAGTCAGTGAGTGAAATGTCGGCTCAGCTGTGAACTCATCTAGCCTGACTACATCAGACTTCCTGCTTCCGCTCAATTTCATTTCGCTTCTGTATCATAGACAGTAAAAGAAATGGACACAGCGACCCCATTGGAACTCAATTGAGACAAGTGAAGCCCAGTTTTAGCGTTTTTTAGCACTTCCGTTTCTGACGCGCAGACTCAAACGAAGCTTGACGACGTCAGCAACCTGTCTGCCAGATGTAAATCTTCTAGTAGCTGTGTGTGCAAACTGCCATCGTTAATCTTGCAGAGACGGCGAGCTTGAGCGGGGAGTTCTTTGGCGTGAGTGAGCAGGAGTAAGTATTCTGATTAATTATTTTGTATAGTATTTTAAAATGTAACGCCAGTACGCCATATTAAGTTAATTGTCTGTGAGCTTATCCTCCTGTCTGTACGGTAATGCGACAGAGAGACGAGTGGTTATGACGCAATCGTTAGCCTATTTTTTACAAAAACTGTTTCTACGGGGCCATAATGTAACATAGAAGGTAATGGAGCCCTTTATACATTGTCGTGTATCTTTAGAAATAAATAATGGACAAACAGAGTCTTTAAACGCCTCAGATGTAAAGTTATTCGCTGTCAAAGTGACGCCAAAATGAATGGGAGTCAATGGGAATACTAACGCAAGTGAAGTTCTGCTAAAAGATGGCAGCCCCCACCCGACTTCAACTTCCGGTCGAGTTCCTTGCCCCTTGTTCTGTACTCAGTCTGATGCAGCGTCAGAGCTTTCTGTTTGCCACCGGTCTGGAAACAGCCGAGCCAATCAACGAACAGAGGACGGGCTGAGAGCCGTGACGTAGATGCTAAGGGCCGAGATTTACATTGTAGGTTAGAGAAATCGAAAACCGAAACGACCGCGGAAATGGGAAACGAGACACGGGATGCAATTCGCTCTGTTATGGACAACATTCAACTCTTTTTCAAACTGCAAAAGTCATTTACAGCCATGTTCACTCCGGTATTTCGCTCACATCATCATGTGTTTACAACAGGTTTACAGTGGAAATTCAATCATAGATTTGAGTTCGATGCATGATGTCTGTGCTTCGATGCGGCTGTACAGGCGAATAACATACGTCATAACTAAACGTATCTGATTGGCTTACGGGTAACCAATGATTTTAAACTTCAGACAAGCACCCCCCTAGCGAGAGAGAAAACACTTCTGTATTATGCCATTCCAGACTCTGTCTACGAAGCAAAGTGAAGTAGCAGAGTCTGGTATTACCAGGCTACAACTCATCATAGGCAAGTCTAAATGGCAATGCACAGCCTTCAGGGCCGGATTAAGACCAAATTATGCCTGATGACGCAGCGCAAAAAGGGCCTTTTTTTCTCACCATTGGTGAATGTGCATTCGAGACTCAAGCGGCAGCAGGCTTAGCCTTTCCTGCCCAACTGAGGACCGCGGCTGTCCTTTGATTATTTCCAACTTTGAGAAGCTCCGCTCGCCAGGGGCAGTGGACACCATCATGCATAGATAGATGCGCTAACCAATTTCGACATTTGGAAACGTCTGAGAAAGATTCAGCGATGACAAAAACTCGTACAAGCTCTGCTGATTCGTTCACAGTCACCGGTTTCTGAGTGCGCATGAATGCAGCAAACTGTATCATCTCATTTTGACCGATTAATAATCATTTAAACGGTTTAAAAAGTAATTAATTTATTTTCAGTAAATTATCAAAATATTTAAAAAGGTTTGCTGCATTGTTAAAATACGCTAATCTGTTTACAAACATTAGGCTATTTTTTTATAATCATTTGTTATTCAAATACATTGCGAATACGGAAACTTTGATTTTGTGTCGAATGAAAAACCCAGCTTTGGTTTCAGTTTCGTTTTAGTCTAAATTAATAGGTTTTAGTTTGTTGTTAATATTGCTATAGCTTCTTATATTTTTAATTCCTGTTCTTTTCTAAATACTGTTAATTGAAATGATTTTTTTTAAAAACATTTTTGCATCCAGATACGTCGGGAACATGGGAACATTTGGATTTGTGCCAAAAGAGAGATTAATTTGTTTTTGGATTGACGTTTTCATAGCCTAAACTAATAACTGTTTTTTATAATGTTTTTAAATATGTTGTTCTAGACTACAGGCATTTTAGCCTTTATTATTTCGGAAGTAATAGGGCTAATAAAATGCCACGTTTTTTCTTTTTTTTTTTACTCTCAAAATGCAATAATATATATATTTTTTTTTATTTTTTCGGAATGGTAATAATATCAGAGGAACGCAGAACAGAAACGTTAAAATATTGATTCTGCTCAGAGTGAACCGATTGATTTTCTTTCTTTTTTTCATTTTTAAGCCCTGAGCAAAACAGACAGCATTGTGTCTAAAATAACACAAGATTAATTTCTTAATGAACTGTTGTATAAGATGAGTATCACATTTTGCACTTAGCCTACTTCTCGTGTAATATTTCTTAAGTATGTGATGTTAATATGAGACACAATGAGTCCCATATCTTGAATTTTCAGGACATTTTCTAGGCTCCTCATTAGTCATCAATCGATCCACATAGGTCTAGTGCGTCAAATACCTTAATAATTTTAACACTTAATTTTTTTCCATAATGAATTCATCTGATTAATGCGTTTAATAACCAGCCCTATATATATATATATATATATATAATACACACACGTAAATAACATGCAAATAATTTCAGACAAGACATAATGTGGATACAAAAATCTTTTTTATTTTATCAACTCTTTATTTTTTTATTTAATGCTTGCCAAAATGAAAATAAGCTTGTATTCTCTCTCTCTCTCTCTCTCTCTCTCTCTCTCTCTCTCTCTCTCTCTCTCTCTCTCTCTCTCTCTAGTCTCCACAGACTTTCTTTCCCTAACCACGTTATTGAACACCTTTGAGAGTTAATGTAATTTTTGTTGCACTCTCATTATTCATTGTCTCCCATCCTGTTGTGTGTGTCAAGGAAAATGTTGTTAAAAGATATGGCTCATATAAACAAATGTTCAGTATTTAGACACAGTGAGTGGAACATTTTAATAACCATGCTAACTAACCTAATTAGAGCTTTAACCGTTGGGTGTATCTCTGCAGGATGAGGCTATCATCAGTTATTTCACATAGACACTTTAAGCAAAAGCTGCCCTAAATAGTTAGCTATTTTTTATTTTGAATAGTGATAAAAGTAGCAAAGACACATCATTGCAGTTTGGGGTTTGTCTGGTATTACTTAGCTTGAGAACAAATAGCAAACATTTGTAATGATGCTGTGAGAATCAGTGTTTGCCGAGAGGATCAGTCTGACTTCAGGAGGAGGGCTCAGGCTTGTTTTGGGCAGAAGAGACAGCAGGAATTAAATATGCACTACAGTTTCAATTTAATTATGTCCAACACCACACATAATTCATACTAATGAATGTTTGCCAGCTGTCACTGTTCATTACAGGAGCTCTCTTTGAGGATGCATGGTCACAAACAGTAAAAAAACTCTCAAAATTTCTTCAAGTAGGTCATTTTTCGGTCACACTATATTTTAGGGTCCAATTCTCACTATTAACTAACCATTAACTATGACTTTTGCCTCAATTAACTCCTTATTTGCTGCATATTAATAGTTTATAAGGTAGTTGTTAAGTTCAGGGTATTGGGTAGGATTATGGATGTCATGCATTATATGTACTTTATAAGCACTAATAAACAGCCAATATGTTAATAAAGACATGCTAATAAGCAACTAGTTATTAGTGTGAACCATTTGTACCATTTGAGCAGAGTTTAAACACCACAGCCTGTCTGAGTGTTGTTGCTCTGAGGAATGAAGACAAAAGGGGCCCAGCACTATTAAACTTAAACACTATTTTGTTTTCTGGCAGATTGATTAAATGATGGCCTATAGTGGTTTAATGCAGGTGTTTTCCGTATGCTTTGACCGCTGCAGGAGTGACCACTGTCCTCACCATGACCACCCTGAGTATCAGCGCCAGAAACTCTCTGCCCAAGGTGGCCTACGCCACAGCCATGGACTGGTTCATCGCCGTCTGCTACGCCTTTGTCTTCTCGGCTCTGATTGAGTTTGCCACTGTAAACTACTTCACCAAGAGGGGGTACGCCTGGGACGGGAAAAGTGTGGTGCCCGAGAAGGTAAAGGCTTTTCAGCTTTCAGTTAAGAGGAAAACTAAATGTAACAAAATGTCATTAAAGTATTCGTTCATAAAAATGAAAACTGTACTGATATTGTCCGAAGCTACTGTTTTACATTTACTGAAAGTGTTTTATTATTATTATTATTATTTACAACATTATATTAATTATTGCTAAATGTGTGACTGAATCATATAATACCTTAATTAATAATATTGATAGTTCATCGTCTAGCTGACTACGTCTTGTATTATTATTATTTTTTCTAAAATCCTGTCAAATGTGCACAAACTACAAGCTACTACTAAATATTGTAGAAACATAATTTTCTGTAAAGTTGCTTTGTAACGATTTGTTTTGTAAAAAGCGCTATACAAATAAACTTGAATTGAATTGAAACTTGAATTGAATATTAAGAAATTACTTTTAAAATGACTTAAATACAGAAAAATCTCATTTAACATTAAATTAATTAGTATCTCATATAAGATTGCTCACAAAAAGTTAAAAAGTTAGAAGATTTTCATAATAACGATTTAGTTTCTTGTAAAAATTTTACCCTTTCACATAATGATGAAATTTCTCATAATGACTTAGTATCTTGTAAAAAAAACTATTTGTTCATAATATTTAATTTCCTACTAATAATTACTTAATGTAAGAAACAGACGAGGTGACATTAGGTTACACTAGTGACATCCACTGGATAAAGCCGGATAAATGTGAAAACATGGCGTGTACAGTAGTTGTTTTCATTGAAATAAAATGTATAATCTATATTTTACATACAATCTAAAGTATTTTATTTAATTGTTCTTTTTTTTTTAGATGTTACATTTTGATGTTAAATCCACTATTGCTTTATATAGAGTTGTTCTAAAGTCTATACAGTATTTAATGCATTTACAGCAGAAGTAACTAATTAAATTACAGTAAAAACCCCTTTAATTAACCCCTTACTTTTTACTCAAGGGAAAATTAATTAAATTACAGTAATTAATTACTAATGCACTACACCCAACACTGGTTTCATGAAGTTAAGTAATTATAACCAAGCAACTGCCAATGACTGAATGCGATTGGATTGATTTGTTCAAACTTTATAGACATCAGGTTTAACAGCAGTGATCTCAAACATACAGCATTTCTTACTCATCTCAAGATTAATTGCAATGTAACGTTTAAACTAGTGCTGTCAAATGATTAATCACGATTAATCGCATCCAATAAGTTTTTGTTGACATTTACGAAAAATTATCTGAATATAAATATTTGCATGTAAAATTTTCAAAATGTATACTATATATATACATAATAAATATACACAGTACACACATATATATCATGTAAACAAAAACGTACCATTTTTGGATGCGATTAATCGCGATTAATCGTTTGACACCACATTATAAATCCTTATCCTTATGTAAAATCTTCTTAATCCAAAGAAGAAACAGAAAATAATGAGAAAACATAAAATACTGCGTGATCGTAACAACTGATGACATATTTCCTGTTGACCTCCTCTACAGCAAAAGAAGAAGAAGGAGTCATTGCTGAAAAAGAACAACACCTACACGGCTGCGACGGCGACGACGTTTGCTCCGAACATTGCCAGAGACCCTGGTTTGGCAACTATTGCTAAAAGTGCCCCCCCTCCACCAACCGAGCCCAAGGAAGAGCCGAAACCCAAAGCCCCCGAGGCCAAGAAGACCTTCAACAGCGTGAGCAAGATCGACAGGATCGCCAGAATAGCTTTCCCGCTGCTCTTCGGAACCTTTAACTTGGTGTATTGGGCAACTTACTTGAATAAAAAACCCAAAATACAGGGCGCCCTGCAGCCACACTAATTCTATCTCCCCAGTTTTTCTCTTTTCTTTCTTTCTTATGTTTCTAAACGATAACAACAAAAAAATTGAAACAAAACAATTTGTCTCAAATATGTTTCATTAGTAGTCAAGCTCCCACGTTCAAGTTTGTGTCAGCATATGTAACACACTGTATATACCTATGATAACCCGAGGGACTGGATTATGTACAAACCACTGCACTGGAAGGAACTCATACTTACTATATATATACAATCCGACAGTATATCAGACCTGAGAAATGCTATTCTGCAAATGCACATAGAATTATAGTTTAATACTCCCCTGCTTAAGGAATAGTAAACCCCCCCAAAAAAGAAGCAATGATTCTGTCATTACATACTCTCCCTCATGTTGTTCCAGTGCTGTATGCTCTTGTAGAACACAAAAGGAGACACTTTGCTCTTCTCGTTTCGATGGCAGTTTAGCAGCTATGTCACATCTGGCAGGACCCAAACCAACTACAAAAGTTTCCACGCACTTTATTCCACATCTTCTGAAGTCCTGCTCCTCATATGAATCTACCACATAAACCTATAGATGATGTATGCAGTATTTTTATGCCGCTTTTTACATTTATTTTTGTCCTTTTTGGACATATGTGCTGACTGTGTTGTTGTATGCGGAAACATTTTGAAGAATGTTCAACTCTTGTGTTCTAGAAGAAAAAGAAAACACACACAAACAGCCAACAGATTTAAAACAACATGAGGGTGAAATTATATATATATATATATATATATATAATGGGTTGAACTATTCTTTTAAAAAAAATAAAATGTAAAATGTTTTTGCATTACATTAGCAATGTACATGGAATAAGTTTGCATGATGAAGCTTTCTGTACCCAGTTAACAGCTTGATTTCCTCTGTTTTTTCTCTTTAGCCTGTGTTCTGGATCTTCTGTTATTTGACCTTAAATTCTACTAGGGTTCCATTAACAGCAATAAAACATGTCTCAGTGAGAAAAAAAAAAAAAAAACATTTACACATGGATATAAAAAGTGTAGAGAAAAGATTTATGTGTATATCATAAAGCATACTATTTATTTTGTTTCCATGTAAATATTTTGAAATCTTAGAGATGTCGATATTCATTTTGAGCTTTGCTAAATATAACTACAAGGTACAAACTCAGTGCTTGACAGAGAGAGAGAGAGCGTTATGTTTCGATTCATGCAGATCATTGAGGATATTCGGGAATAGAAATGTTTTATTTGATTTATTTATTTGTAGTCAAGTTTTGATTTAACTTTTGATGATTAAGCATGTGCCGATACATATAAATGAAAACCATTTAAAAGAGAGACTAAAGTAGATGCTTAGAAAGATTGTATTGGTGTCAGATTACAATTTTATATTAAGCATTAAAATATTCTTTATTCTGGTCGATGCTTTTTGAAAGAGAAATTGTGGCGCTCACAGGATATAAAAATGATGGCACTAGAGTTATCACTTTAAAGTGGACGAGTCCGAGCGGATCAAGAGCAGTGCCTTGTATATATTTGTGAGTTAAGAGACTACTTTATTAGAAGGTGTTCTCCTTGTTTGTTTGAATTAGATATGGGCAACCTTTCTAAAACATCAGTGAAGAACGTATCAGCCACACTGCCTTCGTCTCACAGCCCATAGTGAACATATATTCCATTCCAGACGTCTTTGTCTCTGCTCGTTAATGAAAACTAAAAGAAGACATGTCTAGCGATTAGCCATGTATTTGAATACACTGTTCTACATATACAGTAAATATGTCTTGTAGTGCTATTACAATGCCAATTTTTTTATGTTTGTGGCATGTCAGTTGCTCCTCAAGCACCTGTCGAACAGAAACCAAACTTATAAAGACTATCCTCTCTATTTTTGGACTGAGAGAAAAAAGAAAAGAAAAGAAGTTCTCTTAAATGAGGAACTTTTACACGTGATCATACTTTACTTTGATGTAGCAATATAGATTAGTAAGGGCTTTATTGTGATCGAAGTGATAAAAGGCACACCATTATGATCAGTTTGAGTTGCTCTTCTTGGTTTGTTTATAAGAAGCTCTTATAAGTTTGCAGTACTCCTGTTTCATCAATTTGCTACTTTCCTTGTTTTGAAAAGCTTTTTCAAAAGAATGAATACACAAAATTTTGAAATGGACGCTTTTTGGGGTATGCCACTGGATCAGGATATTTTGGTCACATTATCTGGATTACATGATGTGGATAAATGTCATGTTCCTCCTCTTTATTTTAGAGCTTTTTGAATATTTTGGAGTTTGCAGAGTTTGTGCCAGATTACTCTGGGATATGTGTGGAAACAGTATGCAAATGCACAGTCATAGATTTCTCTGGAGCCAGACTTTTGTGGATGTGGTGAAAGTTATGAGTTCAGTCTGTGTGTGTGTCTATATTTATGTACACACACACACACACACACACACACACACATTGTCCATGATGATACCTGTTCTAAAGATGTGACCTTTTATTTGTACCAACCTCTTGTTATGCATTTTGCACATTATAGGCATAATTGATAGTTATGTAGTCAGCTTTGTGCTATGCAAGGATAGCTTTGAACCATATTAATTAGCTTCACACTTCTCCTTACTGTCGTTTCCAATATATATTGTAAAACGTCATTTACAAACTGTGCACCCTATTTAGTTGTGGGACTGTTTGTCTCTCTGAAAGCATGTAGAGTTGTGTGGTTCAGATCTGAAATCATCTATTTTAAAGACAGGGTAATGGCAAAGGCAATAAAAAAAGATGGATTTAAAAGAATATTTCAGTTAGTGTGTTATATTATTTACACAACAAATAATATATACAGTATATTTAGATTTGTGTTGCATCTCATAATATATTTTTGATGACCTGTGTTATGGATTAGGAAATTGTACTTTTATTTCATTTGTTTTATGGGGGATTATAGCATTTCGTTTGCATACCAGATTGTGAATGTGGTTTAATTTTTGATTTTGCAATGTACTGAAGAAATCCAACACATACTGTAATAAAAAAAAAAAAACTGCATTTGTGCTTGACAGAAGTTGAAGAAACTACTAACTCAAAGGATGAACGTGTGCATAAATGGTTATAGACGCAAACAGCAATGTGCACAAGTCCAGAGACAAATTGCATTGATTTATTCTGTACTGTACACTGGGAAATCGTCTTTGTAAAGGTTTGCTTTCTTAATTAAATGTTATGGCCCTGTAGAATTTGATTATCTTCATTAGTCATACAATAAAAGAAAAAAGAAATCAATCGGTTTTGCTCATTTCTGTTGCTTTAATGCATACGCTTGCCTTGTTTTCCAAGAGTAACCCTGAGTAGGGAACGAGATGCTGTGTTCTTCCACAGCCCTTCATTAGACGTTGCCTTTCACGGCTTCATGTGACTCTGTGTCAGAAGCTAATGCTAGAACCAAACCACTGGTAAAAAGAGGAATATGAACTGACACCTGTTTAAACAGGAGGGAACCATGAGTCAAATCCATGTCCAGATTATAAAATCTGATAAAAGTGAATCAGACAAATGTCCTCCAAAGACACACCATTAGATAAAGCCAGAGAAGAAGCAACACTCCTAGTAGTGAGCTGAAATACTAGAAGGCAAAGTGAACTCAAATGCCTGATGAGCAACAGAAATTATATCTTTCACACGGTGCAAAGCCTTCGTTTTATAGCAGCAACACGAGTAAATGAAAACTGACTGGCCTTTGCTGCAATATCATGAATGTTTTGCCCTCCAGGTGTCTGTGCCGGTCACATAAGAGACAACTAGAGCCGCATTCAGCACCAGAAATGTGTCTGAATGTGGTCAGACTTACTCTGATTATCTGCTGAAGCCCAAACCTTAGCATGCCAGACCGGAGGTGAGGTTAGGTGATTACTGACATATTTATATAAATGTATTTATTGTGACAATCCTTTGCTTATATTCAGTTTATTCTTGCATTAGGGAAATAGAGAAATAGTTTATCTGCATGTAGGGTAATATAACTGCTTAACTACGCTGAACTACTGAACTGCAGCCATTGTGGGTGTTTTCACATGACGGTGCAGCATAAACCATCGGCTCTGGCCAAATGACATACATGGGTTCATGAGTTCACGCTTAGATGCAAATGTTGTCAGCACGATTTGCAGCAGGATCAGTGCATTGTGAAACAATGTCATCTGTGCTTCTCTTTCGCTTCTCTGTGCTTTGTCAGGTTTACTTTGTGTAGTTTTTGAAGCATCGGCTTTGAAAGTCCTGTAAACTTGCATGATATTGCATGATATTTTTATGTTTACCTCATAATTAAAGTGGCTGTGTGATCTTATGAAGTTAGCAATTTTTTTGTAACCAAAAAATTCAAATATTTGTAAAATAATTGTCCTGTGTTATTTTCCATACATCAAAAACATTGCATTTAAGAAGGCATTAACTACTGCTGATTGGTGATAGTAAAAAGTAGAGTTGTCAATCCTGAACTGTCTGAAGGTCCTTCATTCTCAGTACTTACAGTTCTCTCTCTGTTATCTTGTCATGTACTCTGTGAATAAGTACATTATTAAGTCACCGAAGTGTTAATTGGTAGAGACCCATAGACGAGGCCTGAGCAAACCCCCATCTCAGGCGAAGAACAGCTTGTGCTTCCTCCAGAGCAGCCGAGGCATGCTTGAAGACGCTCATGAAATCACGATTCTCCTGAAGTCAAGCATTGCTGTGCCCACCTCATCTTCTCCAGCCCTCAAGAGGAATCAGAGGAGGGAGTCTGAGGGCCGTTATTACACAGACTCCACTAGTACACAAATGACAAACAGTGTAATAAAATCAGTGTGCTGGTTAGTTCATGATAAGAACCTAATGAGAGGAAAATGGTTGTATTTAGGGTGCTTATCAGAGCAGGTAATGTCCTCTTTAAATGCTGGTCTGAGGTCAGGTTTGTGGTTTCTCCTAAAATGATTACGGCTTGATAGCTTGATAGCATTTTTTAATCATTTCAATTTCCCCCGAGGTCTTCTTATAATGTAATTTTTTCGACACTAAAAGCAGAATTCTTTTTAAAGGGATAGTTCACCCAAAAATGAAAATTATGTCATTAATGACTCACCCTCATGCTGTTCCAAAAACCTGAGACCTCCGTTTTATCTTCTGAACACAGTTTAAGATATTTTAGATTTAGTCCGAGAGATCTCAGTCCCTCCATTGAAGCTGTGTGTACGGTCTACTGTCCATGTCCAGAAAGGTAAGAAAAACATCATCAAAGTAGTCCATGTGACATCAGAGGGTCCGTTAGAATATTTTGAAGCATCAAAAATACATTTTGATCCAAAAATAGCAAAAGGACGACTTTATTCAGCATTGTCTTCTCTCCCGGGTCTGTTGTGAGAGAGTTCACTGCAGCGTAGTGATATCCGGTTCACGAACAAATCACTCGATGTAAACAGTTTTAAATCGTTTTAAAAGGTTCGCATCTCTAATACGCATTAATCCACAAATGACTTCAGCTGTTCACTTGTTTAATGTGGCTGACACTCCCTCTGAGTTCAAACAAACCAATATCCTGGAGTAATTCATTTACTCAAACAGTACACTGACTGAACTGATATGAAGAGAGAGATGAAGATGAACACCGAGCCGAGCCAGATAACGAAGTTATCCTCGTTCACGAGTCAAGAACAGTTTCTGTCGGAAGCGTCCGATTGGAGAACCGAGGAGCTGATGATACTGTGCATGTGTGATTCAGCGTGAAGCAGACCGACACAGGATATTGGTTTGTTTGAACTCAGAGGGAGTGTCAGCCTCATTAAAAAAGTTAACAGTCATTTGTGGATTAATGCGTATTGGAGACGGGAACTGTGACATAATGTACCTGTCATGTGGAATGAGCACACTTTGTAGCACTCAAGCATCGTTTGCAGACATGTAAAATACTGTGTAACTGAATATGTTTGTTTTAGAAATTAACTAGTCACTTGCAGTGTTCGGCAGCAACTAGTTGCATGTAACAGTATTATGTAAATTAATTACAAATTGCAGTAACACTTTAATTTAAGGTGTCCTTGTTAAACATTACAGATACTTACTACTATAATAATAATTAATTATGCATAATTACATGCAAATAACTCTAATCCTAACCCTATAGTCAGTACATGCAGTTAATTAATATTACTCAGTACTTAAATGTATAATTACACTGTAATAAGGACATCTTAAGATAAAATATAACATAGCATTAGCTGTTTTTGAAGTGCATCAGTCCACATTGCCTCTTACAGCTTTATTTTTTTTATTTTTTTATTTATATTTAGGTTGTTTCAGAGTTGCCACCATAGCGAGTGATAAAAAATTCCTTGTGCTGGAAATGTCATAATCATTTAAACCAGAAATCAGAAAATTGTTGGTGCATCCCCAGTAATTTATTTAACAATCTCTATTCATAACAAGAGATTTTAGGATACAAAATAGGACACATGCTAATTTAATAACTGGTTTATTTCCTATTTGGGTTTATATAAATGTGCTTTATTTGTCAGGGTTTTGCACTGTGACTTTGTTTTATGTTTGTTTCTTGTGTCTAGTGTCAGCACATGGCCTTGTTAGTTATTTTCTCGGCCATGTGCTCCTTTAGCCCCTCCCCCTTGTTTCCTCTTTACCACACCCTCTTGTTAGCCTAGTTGGTCTAATTGTGCTCACCTGTCCCTCATGTATTTTCCTCCCCATTTATAGACCACCTTACCCTTTTGTGTTTGCTGGTCCATGGTCATTCTCACCCCTCTGTCTGTGGATGTGGCTGAATATGTGTCTGTGTCTCCCTGTCTGGTTGGTCTTGTGCCCTTGTTTTGTCTAGTCCTTGTGATTCTATATTCTTGTCTTGCTCCTTGTTTTAGTAATTTGTTTGTTCTTGCCCTTTGCTTTCATTTGTAATATTTTAGTTTTTTTTTTTCTTAAGTTTGTTAAATTAATAATTTCTTAATTTGTTCCAAGGCATTGATAGATGCCAGTGTTCTTCAACAAACCCTCCCACACTTTACTCTTCTAGTGTTTCCAAATAAAATATTCAAATTTTTAAATGTTTTTAAAAACATTTTCCAGTAAGTTTCATGAACTGTTTATTCAGAGTTATATTTTATGTAATAGCCTTACTAAAATGCATTATTGTTATTTTTGCTATACTACTTGTTTAGTGAACATTCAAAAGTAACATTCCCATAATGTTTGCAAAATGATCAAATGTTCATATAACCAAGAAAAAAAAAGAAACTTTTTTTTTTTAACAATATTTTGAACATTCAGGCAATGGTCAGAAACATTTTGAGAACGTTAGCAAGTTATAACAGTTTAAAAATAAGTGCCTAAAATAAAAGTAATGTTTTTTATGCATATGTACATTTGTATTCTTAAAACGTAACATCTATGTATGTCTAAGCCTGTCAATATACAGTACTGTACGTTGATATTACATTTTTAAATGATAACGCTTTGAATTGTAGAGAGAAGTGGTGGTGTCGTAGATTGATGCAAGATGTGAAATTATCACCTTTGATTCCCAGCAATATGTAATATATTACATTTTCTATGGAAAGTTGAAGTGCTGGAGATTGACCAAATCATATTCTAGGTCTGTCTTCCCTTCAAAACAGGAATAACATAATTGCATTATCTTAAGGCTAAAATTGATTGTTTGCTGTGTTTGTGCTATCGTGCAGTTTGGTCTCTTTGTGTTTTGTTTTCCAGTTCCTGATTTAATCGTATTTTCTATATTACTTTAATAAAACTGCATTTGAATCCTGCTTTCCCCTGTCTCTGAGTTCTCCAAACGTTACAGTGGAGATGTGCTCAGACTCTAATGACTTATTTCTGTGCTCCATGGTTCTTCGCACCAGACTTAACAATAATAATTCTCAACAGGGGTTGTTGGACTGAGGCATAGTTGGAGGCCAAACAACATTTAAAAACAAAGAGTCATAAGAGCTGCCATCCCACATAAATATCTGGCTGGTGCTGGCGAGATGATGTGTGAGGAGAGCCGAAGCAAACAAGCCTTTTAAACAGAAACAGAGACCAGGCTCGGAGCTGACTCACTCCAGACTGATGGGAATATACATATAAAGTTACATACTGTTCAATATTTTACACTATGTTAACGAAATCACAATCAGCAAAATCTATTTACTCTGCAAATGCATGAATAATATTATGAGATTAATGATTTAAATATAACTGAACTGCTAGTTAGTGGTGGCATCTGCGATCATACGTGTGATATTGCTTAATTATAGCAGAACAGAACATTTTGTATATATGAGCAGCATGAGTCCGAGACAAATCTCCCTTCATGGATGAACAGCAGGGCTACACTGATCCAACAACTAGGATAAGTTTATACTGGTTTCCAATATTGGTCTAAGCAGGTCTTCTCCATAGGGCTGTTGGGCACGTCCCCTTTCCTAACCTTTAATTCAAAACATTATTGACTCAGCGTGTCTCTTCACAGGTTTTTAATTCAGTCACTTCATATCTTCTGAAACTAGACACTGAACCAACAGTGAATGAGTCGGCAGCAAATGAAAGGCAACCAATTGGAATCGTTATCATGTTAGCAAAATTGAATTTCATCCCATCTGTACCTTTGACTTTGCTTAGAAAGCGCGTGCTACGGTCACCAGGTTTGCAGGGAGAATGCAAATGACTGACTGAGAGGAGCAGTGAGACAAACAGAAAAAAGAAGACATCATTTTGGTTCCCTCACACATTTTTGAAGCCGCCTGTAATCATAAATATGGAAATTCTGCATTTACCCACCCTTTCTGAGTGCCCTTTGAAGAGAAAAAAAAAGAAAGAAAAGAAAAGAAAGGGAAATGAGATATGAGCAATGGACAGTGCTGACAAACAACAGCCCAGCATACTGATTGCATTAGATACCGTGCTGTCCAAAAACCAATATCTCTGTTTGCACATGGAGAGCATATCAAACCGGTGTGTTAGAACAACCTGTATGAGAAGACAGCGAGAGAGAGAGAGAGAGAGAGAGAGATATAGAGCTACAGGGAATGAGACTTGGCTAGCTCCTTTTCTTCATAAGCATGTCGATGCAGAGCCTCCAGCAGGGGGATACCGGTAATACCACAGAGACTGTCAGGCAAGAGACAAAGACACACAAACAGAGAAAGATAGAACCAAAAGGACTTTTAACCAAGTCCTTAAAGCAAGCACCTAAAGTAAAGAATAAAGGGAACGCAACCATTGAGAGAATGAAACACAAACGTAGGCTGAGACTGAATATCAGCATTTCTCATATTGTGTCATTTAACCGGAACATCACAAGCAACAAAATAAACTTACTCAAAAAAAGGAAAATTGTGTTCTTCAGTTCTTCAACTGAGTTGAAGTTCTCAGCATTTGAGTTCCTGTCAGCAGTCTTGTGTAGACAGTCCTTTGGAAAAAGTCTGGTGCACATTCTGACCATAAAACCTGGTGTCAACTATAAGTGTCATGTTTAAAAGTCCTGCATTCATATGTAGGAGAGAAACACAAGCTGCTGCAGGAAGCAGTCTGTAATTATTCTGAGAACATGGCGACAAGTTACGCACATGAGTAAAGGCTTAAATAAAAGCTTTCCACATTTACTTATTTCTTAGGTGGATGATTTCCGTAGCTGTACTAAGTTTGCAATTGATTCCTTATGGCTTTAATACACCATACAAGTTATATCAATGACAGTAATCATTTACATTACATTTACATTTATTCATTTAGCAGACGCTTTTATCCAAAGCGACTTACAAATGAGGACAATGGAAGCAATCAAAATCAACAAAAGAGCAATGATTTATTAGCGCTAGAAATCTCAGTTAGCTTAAACACAGTACACGTAGCCAGGGCTTTTAAATAATATAATAAATGAAAAAAAAAAAAACAGGTAGAATACATAAAGATTAGAAAGCTCATGACGGGCCGAGCGGCTACACCTGCGTCCCATCAAGCTCCGGCTTTATAAACCTGGCAAATGAAAATAGAGGCGAGAGATGTCTCCACAAGATTCAGCTAACAGTTTCCTCTATTGTTCCCGCAGAGAGCAGTGTGTGACCGCCAGCCCCAGCATGAAGGGAGCGCACAGACCCACACAGCATAGCGCACCACAAGAGGAGAGAGAGAGAGAAAAGCCGAGCACCAAGCACCGAGTACCAAAACGCCTCATGTTAGCACTTTCTCCCCAACACCCCACAAATAAAATCCACCCTTCGGGAAACTTATCTGCATCCTCGTGTCGTGTGCTTTTTCACCTCATCACACTAGTGGAGAATGCGGGAATAGCAGTGAAGACCCCTCCACATTCAGTGTCATCCCTCTTGGATTGATCCGGACGTTTTTTTCTTTGTTGGCTCACGTACCCTCTCTGTTTCCCCAGGTTGCGCTCCTCCTCCAAAGATGGAAGATCTCCTGAAGCACCTCACCTAGGTGAGCATCCGCTAGCAGCAAATTATGGAGCACATGGCCTCCCGACAAGGGGAAACCGAACGCAAGCTTGCCGTGCTCCACATCGCTGCTGCCCAGCGAACTCCGCTACCTGACCCCCATGTCCAGGTGACACAGTTGCTGCCAGCGATGACATAGCAATGTACTTGCAAAGGTTCATTACACCGCTCTTGACGGGAGAAGCACCACGGGTGTACTTTGCCCTTACACCGGAATGGAGTCCTTCCTACGAAGAATTGAGGAAGGAGATCCTGGGCCGGGTTGTGCTATCCCCGATCAGCGCTGCGCATCTCTTCCACGAGTGGACCTTAGAGTGGCCACGGCACAAGCCACCAACCTCTCTTGCCTTGCCAAACACTGGCTACTGGCCGGGGGTCCCACCGCACACCAGGTAGCTGAGCTCATCGTGGTTAACCACCTCCTTCGAGCCCTTCCCTGCCCACTTCGTCAGGCAGCCGGCATGTGGAACCTGTCGAACATTTCCGAACTTGTCGAGGCCATCAAGCTGGCGGAGGCTGCCCAACACCGGGAGATTGGGGAGCGAGTGCCGCCTTTTCCCCGAAGGGTGGTCCAGGAGTGACACACGCTAGAGGGCACCCAGCGACCAGTAAACAGGCCGGCGGTACCCGGCTGGCAAGATGAGCCCATGCCCACGGCCACCGAAGTACCCCGCTCTCCTGAATGACCTTGGCTGGCATGCTGCGCCGTGCACACTGAGAACGTGCCACGGGTGGAAGTGAAAATAAATGGCCACCCGTTCCTCGTCCTCATGAGGTGCCCTTCGAGCAGATCGGGATGGATCTGTTAGGGCCGCTGTCGAAGTCCGCCTGGGGCCATGAACACATCCTTGTCATCGTGGATTACAACACCCGCTACCCTGAGGCCATCCCCCTCCGTAGGGCCACAGCGAAAGCTATTGCCCAGGAGTGGTTTCTACTGTGTAGCATGGTTGGCATCCCATCCCAGATACTGACTGACCAGGACATCTTTTTTATGTCCTGGATGATGGCTGACCTGTGCAAGCTCCTAAAGGTCCAACAGCTCTGCACCACGGTGTACCACCCCCAGACCGATGGGCTAGTCGAATGGTTCAATCAAACCCTGAAGCAAAAGCTGCAACGAGTGGCCACCGAAGACAAGCGGGACTGGGACAAAATGCTGCCATATGAACTCTTTAGTGTCCGAGAGGTCCATCAAGCATCCACTGGATTCACCCCGTTTGAACTCCTCTTCGGCCGACAACCTGCTTGACATCGCCAGAGAGGCCTGGGAGCAACAACCAGCGGTACACCAAACCACGGTAGAGCATGTGCAGGAGATGCATGAGCGGATCGATCAAGTCATGCCCATCATCCAGGAACACCTCGCCAAGGCCCAACAGGCCCAGCAACGGTATTTCAACTGGGCGGCCCAACCACGGGAGTTCCAACAAGGAGACCAAATTATGGTCCTAGTCCCCACTGCCACCTGCAAATTCCTGGCCACCTGGCAGGGGCCGTAGACCATCACGGAGAAGGTCGGCCCCATCACCTACTGTGTGCAGTAGCCAGGAAGAAGAAAAGTGGATCAGCTGTACCATGTGAATCTCTTGAAGTGCTGGGTCGGGCCCCAGCTCTCTGCCTTGCCTCCCGTGGCTGTGGACATGGACCCCAAAAGTCGGAGCTACAACACCTGGTCAGTCAGTTTTCTGATGTGTTCTCCCCCCAGCCTGGGTGGACCCACGTTCTTGAGCACGACGGCCGCACACCCCCTGGGGTTATCGTCCGGCAGTGGCCTTATCATGTCCTGGAAGCTCGGTGATATGCCATCACGGAAGAGGTACAGGAAATGCTGAGGTTAGGGGTCATCGAACCATCATGCAGCCCATGGTCCAGCCCCATCATCATGGTGTCAAAGCTTGATGACTTCTGCAGCCTAAACAAAGTCTCCGTGTTCGATGGCTACCTGATGCCCATTTTATCTCGACCCTCAATCTCACCAAGGGCTACTGGCAGGTCCCCCTAACGTAACAGGCCAAACTGAAGACGGCCATTGGCCACTTGCACGGGGCCGCAGCCACCTTCCAGCGTCTAATGGACGTCTTCCTGCGGCCGCACAAGGCCTACGTGGCTGCCTACCTGGATGATATCATTATCCACTTGGAGACTTGGGAAGACCATCTGGAGCGGCTGCGGAAGGTGCTCTTGGAACTACGCCAGGGTGGCCTGACCACTAACCCCCGGAAATGTCACCTGGCCCTCGCTGAAGCAAAGTACCTGAGCTACCAGTTGGGTCACGGCCTTATAAGACTTCAAGAGAAGAAGGTGGCAGCTATCCTCTCCATGCAGCGACCTGCCTCCAAGACTCAGGTACGGGCCTTTTTTGGCGTTGGCGGGCTACTACCGCTGCTTTATCCCTAACTTCTCCTCCTTAGATTCTCCTCTGACAGACCTGACCAGGAAGGGGTAGCTTGAGAAGATCCTTTGGAGCCCTGTGACAGAGGCAGCGTTCCAGTGGAAAAAAAGACAGCCCTCACATCGGAACGAAACTTATAAAAGAGTTATGAAATACAGTGAAAATGTATGCACATTTATGAAAAAGGAGTTGTTATTTTCTTTTGTGGATTGAGCTCGCTGTGACTTCTCTCAATACTGGATATGTATGAGCATGGGCATGACACACAAGTGACTGATTGTTAAGGAAAGGTCAGGTCATGTACTGTACAGATTATCTTCATATATATCTATATAAACGGTAAACTAGCAAGCTGAAAATATTTCTCAGGCACTGTTCTGATGGTTTGGGTGTCAGTGCTAAAACTTATTGTTTACCATATTCAAAAAATGGAAAAACATCTTGATGTGTCCATCCTGGCCTTCATAAAACTAGACAAGCCTATGTCTTTCCACATTAAATGCTTTCTGTCTAATTGATCCGAAACTCAAATAGCTACAACATCCAGGAAAGGGAAGGGTCAGTTTTCTTAAAGCCAGAGAGCAATTACTCGGTCCTGTGATCCAATTTAGACAGAGGTAACTGCCTCACTGAAGCATAATGGATTTAGTTAAAATTTTTTAATGTTTTCTCTGGAACATTTTCAAACCTAAGATGGATTATTTAATTTTTTCAGGTTCATGGATCCTCTCACCTTTTCTCCGGAGCTGGAAAGCTGAGCTTCCCTACAGCACTTTAGTGGGGAAGCTCCCAGGGCTTTGCAGAGATATTGATGCCCTTGGCTTCCCTGTTAATAGGATATTTGATTCTCCGTCAGTCGACAGCCTGCCGAGTAAAACGAAGCCTTGAGGTGGTGGTTGGGCTGGTGCCTACAAATCAGAAATGGTGCTCTGCATTCTATCATAGCAGTCAATGAGGCTGCCATTTCAACTGTCTTCATACAGCCACAAAAAAAGCACCAGTGGCAATTTAATAAATTTTACAAATAAATTTAATTATCTATCAAACACATAAATAAATTCAAGTACATGCAAAAACAAGCCTGAAGTTATGTGTAGCTTTGTATTCTGCTTCAAAGATTTACAGAAATATGCTTTTGCAAAACCTTCTGATACTATTTATGTGATTTTTATTTAGAAATATAACTGGTCTGATCTGTTGTCACACATTAATGCTGTTTGTAATCCTGAAATTGCCTGTTTACAGTTGTATATATTCTGTGACTATAAGACCTTTATTAGCGTCACTGGGGAAAATTATCCTCATATTTTTACACCATGTAAATAAATTTGTAATCCTACAGCTCCAGTCCAAGGGAGCCACTGCTCTGCACATTTGGTGTGTCCGTCTTAAGCCTGATTCAGATGGTAATTGTTTCTCATGGGGACATAAGCTATTTCAACATTTACACGGGTTAGTTTGTGATTTTATTGCCCATGTAAAAATCCCAGCTGAATTACCTACTGATTTTTGACAAACACCAAGTCTGTGTGGTAATTTAACTGAATCCACATCTCAAATTGTATTGTTTAAACCCGTTCTGACCACTGCCAGACACCAACAGCAACTGTTGCACTTCACTGTAATTTTCATGCATATTGATTATTGAAATGCTGGAAAGTATTTACAAGAACAATATTTTACAAATGCTCCATCACAGCGAGTGGGAGCTGTTGAAAATAAAAAGAAGAAGAAAAGCACATAAACATTTGAAATGGGTCTTTATTATGGAAGCAACAAGTATCCAATACAATTTTAAAATATGTGTAAAATACATATATACACATAAATATATAAACCAAGCAGCTTTATATTTTCCTTACATAATTAAGAGGTTGCTTTAACTTTGCATTTCTGCTAATCGCCACATTTTTAATGACATGCATCCTTTTGAGAGGTAAAATGCAAGACAGTCCTGCTAGCTATTCACTTCTGTTCTTCAGCGATGTCTGGTCTTGCTTTATTGTGTCCTGTTTCTCTCGTTTTGGTCCAGTTTGCCTAGCTCCAGGTCATTCCTGTTAGTGCCTCTTCTCCTCCAAAACATGATACTAAATATGGCCTACGTGGCTTTCCTGAAAGTTCAGTGCCTTTTAGACAACACTCGGTGACAGTCAGCAAGAGACTGCACATCTTTAATATGTTAAGGATGCAGAGGACATGAGAATGCACTCATCTTTAGAGACATCCGCTCAGAGTGTTAGAGAGGCACTGCTCTCCCAAAAGGCTGTCTGGAAAAATCATGCATGTGTGTGTGATGCTTATTAATATTTTACATGTGTAGCTTAGATTCTGCAATGGTTAAAACTTTTCAAAAAAAAAAAATGTTTTTATTATATTGGTATTATTACATATTTGTTTACTTAATATATTTCAAATGAAGAATTATAGAAAAGAAAATAGATATATTATAAAGATATATATAGAAATAGATTTATTGCAAGTTCAAAAAATAAATGACCTGATATTGTATTTTATTTTATTTATTGTATGTTCATTATTGGAGTAAAGATTAGATTAATTAGGATCCATGATCATTTAAAAATACACACAGCATCTTTGCTTCTTAATAATAGTAATTTAAAACATTTTAGTACATGGCTACAATATAGTCAAATGTGAAAAAGAAGGGATCTGAATACTTGCTCAATGTATCAAATTTAATTTACTTGCGTCTCAAATAATCACTGCCTTATTTTTGAACAGGATCTAACATTGGAATCTGTGCCCAAGCTTTTGGGTATGAATCATCTTATTCTCATCCCTATGATATTAAAGCTTCATAATTTCTTTCTTTCCCTCTCGCTTTCAAATAATCTTTCATAAATATTTAACATGTTTCCCTGCAGAGATGATGATATGAATGATTTACGAGCTGAGCTTTAGAGATGCTCTACTCTTCACAAGTTTGAAGTGAAGCACAAGAACAAACTCTAATGTTCAGCTGCAAGGATTTATTTGTTTGTATGTCATCTGCCTTAGTTAGCATCCCCAAATCCTGTACCCCGCTGCAAGAAACCCCTTTAGTTAAAGAAACATCAGTGATAATGTCATTTCCTTTATTATTACATTATGACTAAATTATAATGGCCTTTAAAAAAAGGTGCATTATATAAACACATAATTGTTTTGTATAGATAGATAGACAAAATTAGTGAGCAGCTTCAAGCTCCTCAGTATATGAACCGTCTCAGTTTTCTGAAGACATGACTTTTCCTCAAGCACCACCCTCTGGCCAAAATGCACAGTCCCCACTCTCTAACAAAATACTGTGTTAAACTGTCGGCCACTTTCAGATTTGAAAAGTTTTACAACATAAACAACTTTAAACAGTTTACAATGAACAAATTTCACCTAATGCTAGAGAGTCCCAAACGGTCAGGTATGTTCACTTGAAAGAAAATAAGCTAGTTGTACCAGTGTCTAACTTATAGAGTGTTTTACTCCTCTTCAGCTAGCACTGGGAGGTTATGTGGACATGGCTAATACAAAATCTATGACTGCATACTGTAAGTATCTCCATTTTTAAACCCCACATTGTTGTATTATTCATTAGAAATATATCCAGCCACATCACATCTCATTGATCTGTCTCTCAAAGTGTCTCCTGTAAGACAAATGTTTTCATTATCATATGTATTTTTATGAATCGTATTACCCATAAGATCTGAAATAAATTAGGACTGTGAATCGATTTAGAAACTTGATAATTAGAAATAAATGAAAAACAGTAGAGTATAAATACTTGGAAACAGCTGAGCTGAGAAGTGTGTATTTTTTATTTTCTATGAACAGGAAAGTTCTGTGGCTTTTTACAGCATGTCAGTTTGCATATGAATTAAGTGTTATCTATATTGTTGCATTGAAAGTTAATTTGACCACCGTTTAAATCAAAATGGATTCAAAATACACAATGTTAAGAAAAGCGCTGCTGGATCATTTGTTATTACCTCACACATTAAAACAATGTTTCAGCTGCTGCATTGTCCACACATTCAAGCAGATGAATATATAGAAGCTGTAAAATAACTAGGGCCAGGCTGAGGAGCTTATAACGTTGCATGAATTTGCATCTTTGTTGAGGAAAGCCCTTATTATCCTGAAAGCAATTTATATAGCATTAGAATTATAGAACTTAGAACTTTATTATTTCTGAAAAAAAAATGGATGAAGGTGTTATCATTATATTTTATTATTATTATTATTATTATTATTATTATTATTATTATTATTATTATTATTTATATGCAGAATTCTTTCCAGAACAGATGCTCATTTCGTTCTTTAGCTGGGAAACATGGGTTTAACATGTTTTAGTAAGCTTCTCTTTTACACTGTATGCCATCTCTATATTATATCTGTTTTTATTATTATTTCATCTAAACATTGTTGTGCAAACTTTCTCTTTTACCTCTCCAATGAAATTCTAAAACTCAGAAGTGAGGTGATGATTATATGAAAACACAGAAAAGCCCAACGATTTAATAAGCAAGCGATGGTCTCACAGACACCATAGTACATTTGGGCAAGAGTTACCAACATTTATTTGTTACAGTAAATGATTTTTGCTAACAGATTAGAGGAAAATGAATGCATGTTCTCAGAAGTGAGCCAGTAAACCAAGCATGACCACAGGAACTAAACATCCTGCGGCTAACTTTTGTGCTGAGCACTAATACTGAGCGTACGTGGCATAAGATGAACAACAGGCCAGGAGCGTGAATTACAATCTGTTTTCCATTTTATTCCTTCCCGGTGGCTAAAAGAAGTGGATGGACCATTCAGCCACAATGTCTCGCTTAAAAACAGTAGATAATTCATTAGACACATGATGTTATATAAAGGATATTCTAATGTTTTCTGCATAGCTAGAGGATAAATTAACCTACATTAATTTGGCCTGTTTATTTCTTTATTTTTATAAAAGTTGGAAAACACTGGTGAATAAATAAATTAGCACATGCATGCATAGATAGATAGATAGATAGATAGATAGATAGATAGATAGATAGATAGATAGATAGATAGATAGATAGATAGATAGATAGATAGATAAGGAGCTGTCCGTGGTCCTGAAACACAAGATAGACTCATATGTGACATCTGTGAGCCGTAAGCAGTGATTGGTCGCCTACATCACGTGGAATTACCATGAGCTTCTTCTTCCTCATGCTGTGAGGAATTACTCTCTCTCTCTCTCTCTCTCTCTCTCTCTCTCTCTCTCTCTCTCTCTCTCTCTCTCTCTCTCTCTCTCTCTCTCTCTCTCTCTCTCTCTCCAAACACACATTAGTGCTATCTACACTTCCAAAACACACAGGACCTTTAATTTAGTAATTTATGGACACGTTAAATAATTCTTACACAAATCTCCAAATCCATTTACCCCTTACAAGCTAGCAAATATTAAATGTGAAATACAATAAAAACGGATAAAATTCGTCTAAGAATAACTTAGAGTATTTAAATGTTACTATTAATAAATGCCTCTAACACGTTAAAAATAATAAAATAACCTATGTAAAACAGAATGTAAATTCTGATTGGATAAGTCGCGTTCGACACTAAAATCATATCGCATATTTTTATTAAGTTGTTTATTAACAGCCTACATTTAAGATTCGTTTATTCCCTTTTATTTAATATTGTTCTATTTAAAAATAATAATAATATCAGAGACTAATATAAAAACAACAACACATTTCAGACTCCATATAATGCGTGAGTGGATGCTCTATATAAGATGTTGTTTGCGTCGTTATGTTTTATGGGGTTTTATTAATAGAAGCATGTGAGTTTTCATTGCATCTCTACCACGCATGTGTTGTATTGCTGCGGCGACGTGCATCAGATCCGCTTTCACACACTTCATCTGCATTCACACGGTTTCCAGTTCCGCTGGACCCGGATAGATCGCCTTCATCTCTTCATCTCTCTCCAGATATCTGCCGTTGTTCAGGAAGCTCGTGCTCGCTGTCTGTGCGCGCTCTGTTGCGGATCTGAGACGCGATCTGCTATGTGTCACAGCGAAGAACGGCAGTAAATAAAGGAGACGCGTCCGTCTGCGTGAATACAGAGAGCAAGATGGTGATCATGGCTTCCTTTCTGTTCTCCTCTAAACGCTTGAGAGCGATGGCCATCCCCGCGATCACGCCCAGGCTCTTTCTGTGGGCTTTTCTAATCGCACATCTTCCTTTGAGGTAAGAATATCACACGAATGTTTCATGCGAATGTGTTGTGGCGCGCGCTCGTGATATGTTCTGCGCGTGTCTGCAGTGCTCTGTTTCCTCTAATCTGTTTGCCTCAGTGCTCGGAGTCTAGGAATGGATATGTGTTTTGTAACAGAATGAAGATCTGGTGAATACACTGTATGTCGACGTTGGGGATTGCACGGTTTTGTACGTTGCTGGTTTTAAAACCCTTCAAATACGCTCCAGAAAATCCCTATAAAAGGCTATTGAATAGTAATGATAAAACTAGTAATAAATATATAACGAATACTAGTTATATAATGACCGTATTCTGTCAGGATGTGTGTCATGATTCAAACAGCCATTAAACCAAATCAAGGGTGAGTCTTGTTCCTCAATGAACTATGCATGCTATTTCTGATTCTACTCAATCTAGGGCTAAAGTTCAAAGCTCTGTCATCTGCATGACGCCATTTCAGTCAAGATGTTTAAGAAGATTTAAGTCAGGGATTGACTCCTCCTCTCCACCTGCTGATGAAGATTCAGGAGCAATTCTGGCCTATAACTACACAGACAGAGCTCGGACACGTAACGGATCACACAAATAAATGATTATCAGGGGGTTTCAGCTGTCATGTTTTGTTGAGGTTGGCTTTACGTTATGTTAGGTTCCCTGAGATCCCAGTATTATACATGCTAAAAGTAAAGCTGTTATTTTAGTATGCATCCCTGACCTAATCAAACCCCCATAGGCACACATTATTGACCCTTTTGATCACACAGTACACTACATATTTTAGTTTTCTGGGGACCCACATGATTTTGACTGAGGAGGGATGGTACAGTATAAGCATATATTTAAAATTAAAATATGCATTTCATCACCTTTTATTGACCGGAGCATCATCGGTCACATGGGCTTTCTTTATTCAAGGAGATTACTGACAAGAGCATTTATTGTAATTATGGTAAAAGCCTGCTTATGTTCTTATATTTAACCAGTGTTTTGTAATATAATACTTGCTTTCTGTTATCAGGATAATGCAATAAATAGTTTTCCTATCTGACACAGATTTGATATCATAACAAGTTTCTATCATACATCCCAAACATGCATCCATCCAGAAAGGCACCTGTTTAGAGCTGGGCCTTATTTGGGATTAGGCTGGTGATCACTGACGGTGAAGGGACAGTTAGTGAGGGATTCACACGGTCAATACAGGAGCTGTGCACTCTTAAGAGCAGAGATTTCAATTGCTGCCGTCACTCAGGGTTATCTCCCAAATCTACTTGAACTTTGAAATTGAAGACCGTAGGTGTTCTACTATTTTACAACTAAATTACTTCGTTCATTTGGTCGTCTGAATGATGTGTGGGCATATTTCTCTAACCTATAAGGAGGAATAGACCAAGCAGGTGTCAGATTCAGGAGGATCAGTGTGGCACCGGTGTCGTGTCGGCTGCGCCCCGAGACTATGACATTTTCATCTGGAGTCGCACCACAGGGATTAATACACTCACTAGTGGTGTGATGAAAAGATGTCTGCTGCCTTTGATAGCACTCAGCATGCTGGTTTAAGAGCAAGGCCTGTAGTAACACTTCAGCCTTATCACGGAAGATGTTCTGAGTCAAAGCCCAGGTGTTTGAGAGCTGACCCGACAATCCTAAACGCATGCGGTGTGTCGCAGATGTACGTTATGATATTCAGAAGCTCCTCTCTCATCTTCCACACGAATGGAAGCCAATTTACTGATGTGTTACTGATGCATAAATGCAAATATTTGCTTTGTCGTTGATTTCCTTGCTTAAAACAAATTGGAAAAAGGCAGTAGTAAAAAATGTCTGTACTTACTGTATATAAGATGCTATCTCAAGTACAGACATTTTTTACTTCTGCTTTTTTCTAATTTGTTCCAGTTTCATAAATCAGTGGTTCTCAGTTAGTGAGTTGCAGGACAAAAATATAACAATCATGCATAGTTAGGAAATAAAATAAACAAGCCTGGAGCAAAAGCAGTCTGCAAACTTGCAATAAAGTATCTATTTTTTTCTTTTCTTTTTTTTCAAATAATTATTTTTTAATACAAAGTCTAATCATAGTTAAACTTCAAACTGATCTTATGGTAACACTTATATTATTATTATATTAAGGAACCAATTCACACTATTAACTAGCATGCACATTACTAGCATATTGGCTGTTTATTAGCTAATGCTATTTTAGATCCCTTACTAACTATTACTAAACAGCAAATTAGGAGATTACTGAGGCAAAAGCTGTAGTTGATTTTAAGTAATAGTGAAAATTTGACCTTCAAATAAAGTGTGAGCAATCTCACATAGTTAGTCTCAAGATGATCAGTGGATATCCAGACTGTTCAAAGGTCATCTAATCATGGAGCCGAAGTCCATCACAGGTACAGGTTTGTCTTCAGGGACATTTGGTTTCTACATGCACCAGATGGTGTAACTCAGCAGAAGACCTGGGCTTAATAAACAAGAATCAAGGGAAATATCATCTCCTTTGCATGATGTGCTGTCTTAAACTGCGAAGCATCACGGAAGGGTTACTGCGAGCGTTTTGCTGCATTGCTGCATGGACTGATTATCGACTTGCAATAAGCAGAGATGTTATTTCATTACACTCGGGATGATATGAAAATTTGATGCCATGGCTCTCACCACCACACAGAAACCATTTGGCCCAAGCACTCAAGTTATTTGCAAGTCATTGCAAAATTGAAGCTAGTATTATATTTAGCATTTTGCATTTTTACTTTGGCTGCAACCCGTTATGAATGGCACGTTGTGTTATTAACATTTGACTTGACAGCTCATGGCATTGACTTCTGAACAGTGTTGGGGTTAATGGATCCAAAATACTGTAACTAAATGTACATAATCAGATTTCTTTTTTGAGGCAACTAGAAGTAGGTCACCCAATACATTTTTTAATTTACAAGAAAGAGTTACTTTCTCAAAGAAGTAGTGCCAGTCACTTTGTTTTCCATTTCTAGACGTCTTTGTGTATCCACCATACTGAGAAGATTTAAACTGTTACCAAGCTCCCAGCCATTTGATTTCTGGTTGTCATTTGTTGAAATAAATATAAAATAAAATCAGCTGAATATGACCCACAATCTCTGATTCTCCTCCGTGGCCGTGGAAAACTGAGTAGCCTATTTACAATGACAACAATTATTCTTCTTTACTGAAACGTTTCCTATAAAGGAATGGATGGACTTCTGTCCCACACACACATTTGCTCTACTGTATGACGGCTGGAGCACTGTGTCTACATTCATATTCCTCAAAATCAATAAAAGCAGTGAAATACCTATATTAATTAACACTAATATCTGTTATGTTTTTATTAACCAGTGCCTTTGCTGCTGACCTTGAGTGATCCAGTTAAACCAGGCTAGTTAGCAAAAACAACCTTAGGTAAACATGACATTATTTATTGCCTGCATCCTCTACTGTACTGATGTGTATTTACATCTCCTTCAGCCTGAGGCTTATTCTCTTCACTTATGGCATGAAAGTGCATTATTGTAATGCATTACTTTTCAAAAATAACTTTTCCCAACACTGATTCTGAATAAATGTTTGTGTGGTAGGCCTACTAATGAAAAATCATCAGATTGTACTTCTGTTCTGTACATGCATTTGTTATTTTACTGTGATTGGTTATGTGCAGTTTCTCTTAAGTCTAGCATAACCTGGTGAAGGTCTGCATTTCAGGTACACTACAGTGCCCCAAATCAGCTGATGCTATTCGATCTATGTCCTCACAAAAAAAGTCTCGCCTGTTTCCTGTTACTTGAAAAACTTCACAAAACTTGGCACACATGCACAACAGGACCTTCTGAAGAAACATAATAAAATTCGTGAATTTTCCCAACAGCTATTACTAAAAGATCAGCCATTTATATCAACGGGAATGAGAGATTTAGGCCGTAAAACTAATGTTGTCCGTCATCGGAAACCACAGGATAGAAAATCCTTTTAGGTCTCAGGTTTAAATCTCCAAAAATAGTTCAGTATATTGATATCTAGTGTATTTATATATATATATAGAGAGAGAGAGAGAGAGAGAGAGATCAGTTTACAAAGAAATCTGTGATGTCTGAAATGCTTATAGATCATTAAATGATAAATATTTTTTGTCCTATTGATATTGAAAACATTTGTTTAAAAATAAACGTATCTACCTTATTTCTCAACACAGAACTAAGCCGTTTATACGATCATTTAATTGTAATAATAATGTAGTTATATACATATACATTATGTTATATTTTATATCATTCTGTTTTAAAGATAAATCTCCTTTTTTTGCTGCATGTTCTGTTATTAGTTTGGTAACATATAATGGATCAGAATGTTTTGGAATTAAACAGCTGTGACAGTCCAGTAAACCTGTAGTGCTTTACATTTAAAATAACTTGAGAAATGTCAAAGCATTCTAGTATTCACTTAGAAAATCATGTATTTGCAGTTCAGTGTCCATGGGTTTCGTCTGTAGGGACGCAGGAGTCTGTGCTCAGTCCATCACGTGCGATGCAATGTGGAACTGAAATGTAAAGTGCACAATGATCATGATATTTTGTAATAATCCACTAAAATCTTGATGAGAGAATTATGTAATCATTGCAAATGATCTAAATTGTTCCTGGATGCTTAAAGAACTATATATATATATATAAAAGGAGTTCAGATGGGAGGTGTTCAAAAGCTTTTCAAACGGTGTCATGTGTTGTTGAAAAGACTGCCATGATGTGGTGTGTTCTCACCATATTAAAGGCTTCCAGTCTCGTCTTTCTGAAATCTTTCTGGAGTTGTCAACATGCACAGCTGTCAGTCACATGCTTCTCTCAAGGATATGTTTTCTGTCTTCGACTGACTCCATGGAGACTGCCTCACACCGTGCATTGTCTGACAGCATTCACTGGAGATGGATGGATGGATAAGCACTGATATACAAACATAAACTCTACTATTAAGCCAAGGTAGTTTATAAAACACATTAGCGTGTGATTAAACTGATTTATAGCCTGTTCACACAGAACACATGAGATAATGTTGTAGATGTAAAACAGAGGCTTGCGTTTGTCGCACCTTCTCCTCACAATCTGCCAGCGTGAGCACATTTCCACCTCTAATGCAACATTATTATTGTCTGTCTGTCTGTCTCCAGCCTCCAGCATCACACCCACGCTAACATCCATGACTGAACATCCTCTAGATGACAGCCTTTTTTAAGGTTCTAGTTAAATTATCTTTTAAAAAACTTTATTTGTTGCTGTGGTCACATGTCTGATTATGAAAAGCACAGCAGCCATTTTCAGTTCGGTAGAGTAATAAAACATGTATCTTCAATCGGTTTACAACGGCTTTTATCATTTTTAATTGCTATTTTAGATACCTTGCGTTTGATAAACACTGTTAGCGTCTCCATGTGCTTTATGCAAAAGATTCAGAGATCAGTCGAGTCTTCTTGAAATAATTACTGTGGTTAATTAATTAACTTGTTCCCCGTTGCCAGCCACCAACAACGTTTTTGATCATTTTCACAAAATGTTCATGGGCTGAAGAATATTTAGTTGTTTGGTTATCTAAATGTGCAATATGTCAAAAGAAAGAACAGAACATCTGCTTTAAAAAAAAAAAAACTTAAGTTTTATTCTAGCTTCATGCAATATTTTTGATCAACTCTTGAATGTGTGTAAGAAGCAACATTGTGAACAGAAAGCTGAGAAAATTGACTACGTTGGTGATCAAAACATAGATGGAGTCTATCACTTCAACACATCCAAATCTTCACAGTCCCAAACCACTTCCTGCACCAACATCTCGTTCAGTAATGGAAGGCGGTTTTGATTTATATGCTGTTTAATTATATTTTGCATATGCTTCTGATTTCTGCAGCTTCTTTGCTGTGTTTTGATCCAACAATCTCTTTCTGTAGATGTGTACTAGCGCCTCTACCATACACCAGCGGTTAATATATGACTGCTGCTGGTGTATATACATTAACCTAAGCGTTTTCATATTTTCTTTTAGCTTCACACAAAACTTAACAAGGAGATAAGAGAAACATCATGATTGTGTACAAGAATGACTTCTTCATCTGAGAGACATTGAAGCATCTTCCTCAGCTGAGCACACAATACTTCTTTTAGATAAATGTGTCAATTCAGGGGGAACTGAGAAAAAACATCATAGGTCACTCCTTGGAAGAGATTTCAGCCAAATGTGTCTGCTTCCAGCTGGAAATAAAGGTTTAGTGTATACTCGCTTGACGGCTTGTTAAGGAAATGCTGTAGAATAGCAGAACCAGATCATATGAACAGAACATGATCTTCAACTACATTAGACATTACATTACACTTACATTTCTTGTTGTTGTTTGGTTTTTCGTCCATTAGCTCTGTCCAGCTGGAAAGTGATGATGATGAAGTGACGAACAAAACGTGGGTTCTGACCCCCAAAGTGTACGAGAGCGACGTCACACATATTCTGAACAGTTTACTGGACGGCTACGATAACAAGCTGCGGCCAGACATCGGAGGTAGGTTCAGTTTCTTTATTATGTTCAGACCTGAGCTGGTGAAGGTGGTTCTCCGCGTGCATCGTTTTGTTCAACATCTGGCTCAAATACAGGTTTAATCTCCAAGAATTCTGAACCCCGTTACATTCTGATTTAATAAAAAGACACCAAACTATTAGGTCCATTTTACTGCCCAAGCATGCAACAGATGATGTGGGAATACCGGATCTCTCTGATTTACTCGTTCAATAGGATTTTATTTAAGTTGACTTTGTTGTGCGTTTTATTTCAACTTAGATGTCACATTCCCAAACAAATGTGCATCTCATAATAAAATGACACAGCTTTTTATGAACATATGACAGCATAAAGACTAACTAAACTTAAGCTGTTTATTAAATTGTGTGCAGATTGATCCAGTACTCATCTGAGCCGAATCTTAACGAGTAAATGGCAAATTTTTGAAGGAGAAGTAGCAAAAAATGGAATACAGTACATTTCTACCGCAATGGATGTTGCTTGAGGAAAGTAATCAGATAAACTTCAGATCTCTTTGTGTTTGTTTCTAGGACGAAGGGTTCAAGAGTTAACCAAACGAAAAGTTATATTTTTGAACGCTATAGAGTTGGTTACAAACATGTATCACTTTGACTAACTTTTGCATTTTTTTAAAAATGCAGACAAATTTTAACCCTTGTTGGCTTGCTTACAATTTCTACCAACACTCAGGTACATGATAGTACAACTACTACAAACATGCAAGTTATGCCTAGAATCATGAAGAGGTTTATTGGGGTCTGATTTAATGTGGTGTTCATAGTGTTTATTGATTTTCCTGTCTGTCTGACAATAAAACCTTCAAAATTCAAATTTTTAGACAAAGCCAAAAACATCAAACCATCATTAAACACTATCTATATAGTTTCCACGGTAAAATAGTAAAATATGAATGCAGCGGATGAGAGCACAGCCTTCTGCGGTCTACATCTTCACTATGAAGAGAATGAGAGCGCTTTATACATTGCACTCAGAATAATGGACGTACAGAAATAAAGATATAGTATCACAGCGACCCGAGACCAGATTTGATTACACAAACTCCTGATTATCTGTCTCTGTGCTCAACATCATTTAACACAGGGCCATGTGAACCCATGGGTTTTTGAGTCAAACGGATTTTGATTTAACAATTTGTTCCCCAAGATTTAATAATTATTTCCTTTGCTTCTGTAAATCACAGAGGTGTTGTACTAATTCATTTCCAAATCAAAACTAGAGAATGATTGCCGTATGACGCACACTTTCAAGCTCAGTCTCACACTACCTCACTCAAACCAAATAACAATTTATTATTATTATTCTGCCCTTGCCATTCAAATCTCACTTCAACCAGGGAACTAAAGTTAGTTTTAGTTGTGTGAATTTGTTGTGAAAACTGTGAATGTAAACTGTGCTGTGATCTTAATGCTGGCGACTGCTGGTTCATGACGAAGCAGTGTCTAAATACTGCTAACATCATGATCTGTTTCGTGAGAGACAGCTGTGCGAGCAAGTAGCTTGCTTGTTTATTCATTTATTCATTTATTTATCTATGTAGTTTTCTGGGCTCATCTGCTATGACCTGCCATCGGTCTCTGAAACAGAACTCTGCAAACCACTTTAAAAAAAGGCAGAAATCAAAGAAACACTTCATCCAAAAAATTTTGTTTTTGTATTTGAAAATTTTACTCACACTCTGGCCATCCAAGATGTAGAGTTAGTTTCTTGATCAGGTTTGTAGAAATGTAGCATTGCATCAGTGTCTAATCAATGGATGCTCTGCAGTGAATGGGTGCCGTCAGAATGAGAGTCTGATAAAAACATCACAAATGTTTACATTTCTGCTAATTTACATTTTTGTGAACTATTCCTTTAATGGTTGATTACATTCTAAATATTTAGTATTCATGCTCCATCTAAATATGTACATGTAGATTTTTCTGTCATTTGAATTCCATTGCATTAGATAAAATATCAAACAAAATATTTTTATAAACAGAAGTTTGTTTTAAATCACACAGGAACAGATTTAGTGTTGACAAAAGTTTTCTTGGCTTTTTTCAAGTGCTCTGATCGGTTTGGGTTTAAAACAACCTTACTCTTATTGTCATTACTTTAATAAATCTCATTAAATTGACTCTAGCTAACTAAACTAATTGTACTTTCTTCTTGTTTCTCTGCCCTGCTCTCTACAGTCAAACCCACAGTGATCCAAACTGACATGTTTGTCAACAGTATTGGTCCAGTTAATGCCATCAACATGGTAAGAGAAATGCTTTTATGAATATAAAAGAACATCATGTTTCTTTCTTTAACCAAAAGATTTGTGTGTCCATCAGGAAATGCTTTTTTATTTTAGACTGTATTATAATTAGCATGCTTTTATACACAAATGTTAATATCAGAAACTAGAAACTAAAGAAACTAAAAAGCTATTAAGCTGATATTTATGTTAATATCTCACAATTCTGACTTTATAACTCGCAATTGTGACATTTACCTTTTTTTGTATAGTGATGGAAAAGGGCTTCCATAGAACTGCATGTTGTATTTTGCATAAAATCTTGTTTAAGAAAATAACAACAAAGCTACAGTAGTAAGCCAATATTTAGTTTTCTTCTAAATCCAGATAAGACATCATCCCATTCAGAATATCTGCAGTTACTGAACATTAATTCATGTGTCCAAACAGAGGTAATTCTGGAAGATAATCAATTAAATAGTGAACACTGGTGTAACGGTGAGGAGAGGATCTAACTGCAGATTTTCATCAGACACAAAGATAATCCAGGAGCAAAGAGACGATCCTAAGGGAACCACAAACGTAACAGCTAAGCAAATTAGCAAAGATGAACTGAAACATATGACTACACACACACACAAGAGATAACAAGCAACTAAATTACCTAACTTAAGTGAACTATATATCACACTCAGGGATAATTTACTGAAGAAGAAAAATGTTAATGCATAGCTGTATGCTTTACATTGTGAGCCCAAATATTAGTTATGTTATAAACAGCACTTTTAACATAATGCATAAGGAACACAGTTTAAAAGCAGCAGGACAGGATAAAATTACAAAGTGTAATAACACATTCAGTCTTCTGAAGATTTTAACATGTTGCTCTCATTTATGTTTGCTGTAAATGTAAGGGATTCATTATTATAATCTCATTACATTTAATATTCTTTTAAGAAATAAAAGATAAATGTGAAGTCTGACAACAAATACAAAAAAAAACATTTCAGTAAATATAATTGTGCTTTATTTCTGATGCACGCACATGATGAAGTCTTTTACCTTTAACCTTGACTACTGATAAAACAAGTTACAAAATAGAAATGAGCGCACTGAATTCAGTTCAATATGCATATATAATGTCAAATCCATTGGAAATGAATGTAATCGAGTCTCATTCCCTACAGCAGCGAGGCGGATCGCATAGGATGAAGCTCAAATCATAAATGAACCTAGAGATACAGTACTTTATAATATATTTGCAGAGGTGGAAAGTAACGAATTACATTTACTCGAGTTACTGTAATTGAGTAGCTTTTTTGTGTACTTCTACTTTTTAAAGTAATTTTTAAAATCTGTAATTTTACTTTTACTTAAGTATATTTTGTTTGAAGCATTGTACTTCGCTACATTTGAAAACACATTAATTACTGAGAAAAAAAAAATTGCTCCCTGCAAACTACGTCAATAAATAATGGGCAGGAGGGCAAACTGGCGCTAAAATCACAAGAAAGTTGCAGACGGACAAAACAGGCGTTAGTGGTGCAGACACCACTGAAAACGAAACCCAGTCATATCCTGAAGTCTAACTCGAAGGAAATGAAGTGAACCCCTGGCCATATTTATGCTCTATTATGCAGTGTAAGCTGTACTTACCTAGAGACACCAAACTAGCAGCTTATAAAATCTCGACATCAACCCTTAGCAAGAATGTAGAGGTAAGCTAAATGATTGCATCGTTGCATTGGTGGTTAAAATGAAGCTTTGACATTTTAGCAAGAGGTTTTGCACAAATTTGCCAAAAAGACAGTGGTGCGGAGTGTGAGATATATATATCGTCTGCGATAATATCATTGTTGTTTTAACAATGTGCGCGCGCATTTATAGTGCGTTCCTTCACTGTGTGATTCAGTCTTGTAAAGCGCAATTAGAGTGATCACAAAATTGAAGATATAGGGGCAGAAAATGTACATATTTATATAATTTCATATATTAAATCAGAATCACACAAAGAATGCCGTCTTTTCCTCCAAAAATCATTATGAATATATACATACAAATATATAACAGTTCAGTAAACAAGTTAATTAAGAGACTTGCGTTTTAGACACCATATTGCCTTTTTAGCTTTATTTCTACAACAGAAAATAATTCCAAAGACAGCCACCAAAGCACAATTTTGCGTCTCTGAGCAACGTGACAGTGTTTCGTTCCTGAATGAATCAACCGTTTAAATGATTTGGTTCAATCGCAAAGACTCACTTATTAACAGTGACTTGCTGACACGTACTGGCCATTTTAATTTCACATTTAAAGTATCTTTTGATTTTTTTAAAATAATTAATTTCTTATCATTTCAAATGAGTATTCAACATTTTATGCCTTGTATATGAAAACATTATTCATGCATTTGTAACTTCAGGTTAAATGCATTCTTGTCCTGCACTAAACAGTGTAATACATCTAAATGCCACTTCCAATGAATCTTCTGCATTTCCTCTGCATTAAAAGATGAGTTTGTTGATACTGATTTGCCTGGTAACAGCCCAAATGTCTTATTCTTCTAAATAACTGATTCCTTTAATTAAAAACAACTAGTTTGAGATTAATAGGCCTGTGCCAGGGGTGTCAAACTCAGTTCCTGGAGGGCCGTAGCCCTGCAGAGTTTAGTTCTAACCCTGCTCCAGCACACATATCATGTAGTTTTCAAATAAACCTAAATGATTAGATTAGCTGGATCAGGTGTGTTTAATTAGGGTTATATCTAAACTGTGCAGGACTGTGGCCCTCCAGGAACTGAGTTTAACACCCCTGGCCTGTCCCATTTTTGACTCCCCTCCACTGTTAAAATGTAACTAAGTAACTTTTACTCTGAGTAAATTTTAAACAAGCTACTTTTTACTTTTACTTGAGTAGATTTTTAGACTGGTACTTTTACTTGTACTTAAGTAAAATTTCATTCATGTAATGGTACTTTTACTTGAGTATAATATTTTTGTACTCTTTCCACCTCTGTATATTTGACTAATAAAAACGCTGTTTGGCCTGTTGCCATAGAGTTTATTGGAGATGTGGACTGTCCTCCAAATAAACACAAGTGTTGCTTGCTACATTTATTTCTGTATGGTATGCATCTTATTTATTGATTCATTTGCACCCAACTTGGATAGAATAGCCAATAGTGCACATGTTTGAGTCTGGCTTTCAGGATCCTTCTGTTGGCCTAAAATGGCCAAAAAGGCCAAACAAAGTGGAATTTGTATAATATTTTAATTGGAACAAAGGGGTTGCATTGGTTTTGTCTGAAAGCGCTGCCCTTTTCGATCCCTCAGGAGTACACGATTGACATCTTCTTCGCCCAGACGTGGTATGACAGGCGCCTGAAGTTCAACAGCACCATGAAGGTTCTGCGTCTCAACAGCAACATGGTGGGAAAAATCTGGATCCCTGACACGTTTTTCCGCAACTCTAAGAAGGCAGATGCCCATTGGATCACCACACCTAATCGCATGCTTCGGATATGGAACGACGGGCGTATACTGTACACTTTAAGGTAAATGCACTTTTAATTTTGGATTAAGATAACATGCATAAACTGAGCGCACCCAGAGAACAAACAACCAATGCTCCTTAAAACAATGCTAAATTAATGCTGAACGGCATGGGGTTAAATTGAAAGTGTGAAGTGTGGCCCAATATCAATTTTGGGTCACACATTATTTTAAGGTCATATTATTGCTATTAGCAAACTATTAACTTCAACTTTTGTCTCAATAAACTCCTAATCGCTGCATATTAACAGTTCGTAAGGTAGTTTAGTTATTGGGTAGGATTAGGGATGGAGAATATGCTCATGCAGAATAATAAACAGCCAAAGTGTTAATAACAAGCGTGCTGTTAAGCACCTAGTTAATAGTGAGAATTGGACCTATACTAAAGTGTTACTGAATTTTGCACAGATATTGTTGAAATAATGTTAAAATGTCAACAAAAATAGTTACAAAAATGTATAAGGGTGTGACTGAATCAACATTATACTGTGATTCTAAATCACTGTTGTTTTAACAACTTTAAAAACTGCTGAAATAAAATGTTAGACAAAGTGAACCAACACCAGCAGATGACATGGCACCCCAAACCATCACTGACTGTGGAAACTTTACACTGGAACTCAAGCAACGTGGATTGTGTGCCTCTCCTCTCTTCCTCCAGACTCTGGGACCCTTTCATCAGAGAACATAACTGTGCACCACTCAGCAGCAGTCCAGTCCTTTTTGAAGCGAGACGAGTGTCTTGACACAAGGAGTGCAACAGCTGAAACCCATGTCTTGCATTCGTCTGTGTGTAGTGGTTCTTGAAGCACTGACTCCAGCTGCAGTCCACTCTTTGTGAATCTCCCCCACATTTTTGAATGGGTTTTGTTTCACAATCCTCTCCGGAGTGCGGTTATCCCTATTGCTTGTACATTTTTTTCTACCACATCTTTTCCTTCCCTTCGCCTCTCTATTAATGTGCTTGGACAGAGAGCTCTGTGAACAGCCAGCCTGCAATGACCTTTTGTGTCTTGCCCTCCTTGTGCGAGGTGTCAATGGTCGTCTTTTGGACAACATATCAAGTCAAGTTTTGGACAACTGTCATGGGGGGCAGTCTTCCCCATGATTGTGTAGCCAACAGAACTAGACTTAGACAATTTAAAGGCCTTTTTAGGGTTTTTGAGTTAATTAACTGATTATAGTGTGGCACCAGGTGTCTTCAATATTGAATCTTTTCATAATGTTCAATATATATATATATATATTTTTTTTAGATACTGAATTTGGGATTTTCCTTAGTTGTCAGTTATAAACATAAAAAAAAAATTAAAAAACACTTTTTGAATGGAATTAGTGAAATAAATCAACTTTTTGATGATATTCTAATTATACGACCAGCACCTGTAGTTTTGAAGATCACAAAATCATTACATAACCATTGCCTGAGCATTGCACAGCTCACTGGAATATCAATCTGTAATTGAACAATTTCAGTTTATTTGAATTTTGTAAATAACCATATGTAGAGTTTTATAATTTGCAGCATGATAATGTTTTACATAATACACAATGCTATGAATCAAAATAGAATTGTGGTCTTTTTTAGAAAAAGGAACATGTATTATCCCTCATATTGAGCACTGTGTTAAACACAATATAAATCACTTTTTTTTCTAATTTTTCAACACAAACAAAATTATAAATACAATTTTCTAAATATTACTGGAACTTTCTGAATAAAGCTTATCAAAATATGATGCACTTTAAGTGTGTAAGAAAATATATGATTTAATGAAAGCACTTTATATTAGGGAACACAATTCACTATTTATTTGCTGTTTATTAGTACATATAAAGCACATGGTGGGCTTTTTAACTACTTTACTTGCTAAAATCTTGAAGGCCCATCCTTACACCCACTGTAGCCCCAGTGGTTCAGAGCAAATCAAGTAAAGTAAATGCCCCCTGTGGATTCAAGATGACCCTCTGATTGTGAACGCCTGCATTTTGCAGAGATACTGTAATTACCTGCATGGCCTTGTGGTCGTCAGCTATAAATCAATGCTAGTTCTGTGTCACTGTCCACTCATGTGTGCTCTTGCATCAGAACTTCAATGATGATTCAAAATGCTTTAGACATTGAAATATCACTCTCAAACAAAACAATAGTTTGGATGAGGACTCAACATGGCCTTGCTATCTGGGTACCAAACACTTAACAGCTGATCACGCTTTAATTGATTGATTCTTTATGCAACTGATTACTTGCTTATATTGCTTTAATTAATGAAATTTCTGTCTGTAGGTTGACCATTGATGCAGAGTGCCAGCTTAAACTGAATAACTTTCCGATGGATGAACATTCATGTCCCCTGGAGTTCTCAAGCTGTAAGTCTGGCCATATGCTCAACATGCATATCCATCCACATCTCTTCCATTCTTTAGTACTTTTTCTATCCAGTTTTCTACACCTTGAGTCTGCTTCCATGCTCAGATGCAGCTGAGAGCATGGAAACCATTTTTAGGATGCTAATAAAGACATTTCACTTTGCGTCTTGAAATATGAAGGACGGATAATGAGGAAAGTGACAATTTGGCCCAACGTGGAGAGACATGTTTTTACATGCTTACACGGGCAAGCTGTGACAGGAAGAAACCGTGGTATTCTTCCTGTCCTTAGACTTTGGAGAGGATGTAGGGGAAATGGTTTATGATGGTAATAATGAAACAGCAGATGTGGCATGGACAGTCTAATGGGATAACATCATCTGTAGTTTCAAAAGAAATGGAAAAAAGTGGTTTTCATACAAAAGAAAGATTTATTTATCTTTCTGACCTGACTATGCATTCTGCTACAATTCAGTGCCACATTCATTTGTTCATTGACTTTATTTGGTTAATTCTATGTTAACATAAAAAAAGCAACAGGAGTAAACACAAAATACAGTTTTAAATGATATGTTATTTACTGAAGCAAAAAAAGTTATCTTTTACCAACTGGGCCTTCGTGAGAATGCATTTGCCCCTGCAGTTACTAATTCACAAATATATGAAACTGCGGTCACACTTTATTTTAGGGTCCAGTTCTCACTATTAACTATTAACTATGACCTTTGCCTCAATTAACTCCTTATTTGTTGCTTAATAATAGTTTATAAGGTAGTTGTTAAATTTAGGGTATTGGGTAGGATTATGGGTGTCATGCATTATATGTACTTTATAAGCACTTATAAACAGCCAATATGTTAATAATAGACATGCTAATAAGCAACTAGTTATTAGTGTGAATTGGACACTATACTAAAGTGTTACCGAAACTGCTTTTATAATGGGGCCCAACTGGACTAGACACGACCAGGCCTGATTACCGCTAGCCCTCCTCAATTGAATGAAAACTTAAATAAAACTTCATCAATAGCATGAAGCTGGCTAAAGTGTTTTACCTGGTTACACACTGTGCTAGGTTCAACAAATTCCACAAAATTATGAGTAAGACAGTAATAGAAACACATCAGTCTGGAAAGAGTTATACAGCTCTTTCAATGGCTCTTGAACTCCAGAGAACCACAGTAAGAGCCGTTTTCTCCAGAAAAAAAAAAGTATTAGAAACTTTTGCAGAAGTGGTTGACCTTCTGAAATTCCTCCAATAGCATACAGAGGATTCGGGAGGTCACAAAAGCCCCAAGGACAACATTGGAGGAACAGATGCAGGACTAAATCCACCTCTGAATGGCAAAAACTTTTGGAGTGGCCTAGTCGATGCCCTGACTTAAACCCAATTGAGATGTTGTGGCAGTACCTTAAATTGACAGTTCATGCTCAAAAACCCCTCAGTTCGGCTGAACTAAAGTAGTTCTGCAAAATGAGTAAGCCAAAAGGCACTGTGAAAACTAAAGTATTTGGTTGCATTAAATGCTGCTAAAGGTGGCACAACCAGAGTTTAATTTTAAAGGGGCAATTTGTTTTACATTTTTAAATGATCAAAATGCTTAAAGAGGTCATATGATGCAAGTTTTATTTTATCTGTGGAATGTTACAAGCTGATTCTGCTCAGATAAGATCCCTGAAGTTGTTAAGACTAAAGTCTAAAATCCAAAGAGATGATATTAATCAAAATTTAAGATAAGATTTTGCCACACCCCACTCAAACGGCTTGTTTAAACACAGCCCCACATGTCTACGTCACAATGTGGAAATATTTGCGTAATGCCGTACAATCGTCTGTGTCTTGTGTTCTGCAAACACATACGGGCTTCATCACTGTTTCTGTCATGACTCTGTTCCTCTTTCAGCTTGAACTGATGGTAAAACTAAGGACATTATTAACTGTCTTCACATTTATTTTGAAAGTTAAGCTCGCGATTATTGAAAGGGGCTTTACATTTCTGACGAGTGCTTGAAGAGTTTGGCCAATCACAATGCACTGGGTCAGCTGGCCAATCAGAGCAGACTGTGCTTGTTTGAAGGAGGGGCTTTGTAGAAAACGACACATTTGAGAGAGGCGGGGCATAGAGGACCCACAATAATAAACAGTGTTTGAAAAATATTTTTTTTTTAACATTAAAGCATGTAAAAATATTCTGTTTGATATGATGATCTTTAAAAATAGCATCACATGACCCCTTTAAAAAAATTTTTAAATCATGTTACCTTGTGTTATGTTTGTATTTCATTTGTTTATATAAAATATTTAGTATGAAGTACACAAAAACAAAGTGAGGATGGGGAAAATACATGATGTGTGCATATCTATATATATATATATACATATATATGACCCTGGAACACAAAAAAAACTTTGACCCATGCTATGTTTTTTTTGGCTATTGCTACAAATATATCCCGGTTCCTTATGATTGGTATATATTTAGATACGGAGCACTATTGCCTCTGTGTACCAGGTTGCATAGTCTGCCAACACAAGCGAAAAGTGATGTTCCTGTGCTGACTGTCCATACAAATGCACTTGAATGTGACCTCGTTCAAAGGGAAAGGACACAATGGCACTTTTGGGGTAATGACTCCTTTTTGTGTTCGCAGCACAGTGCATACCATCTGCAAATGTTAATGCATATAATATCTGCAACACAGGGATGCGTGAGGAGTCATCCAGCCTTAATGGCTTGTCCATCTATTACTTGGACCTGTCCAAATACTTTTTTCAACATTTAATTAAGATATTGTGCCAACCTAATGCCTCTGTTTTGTTTTGTTTTTTGATTCCCATTCACTCACATTCCCTAATATTCCCTCTTTGTTTGGTTCTTTGAAGAGTTTACTAGACCACATATACAAAGTCAAGTCAAGTCACCTTTATTTGTATAGTGCTTTATACAATACTGGTTGTGTCAAAGCAGCTTTATAGAGTTAAACAGGGAAATAGATTGTCAATAATGCAAGAAGATGATAACAAAGAGTCATTTTTCAGCTCAAGTTAGTTCATTGATGTCATCATCCAGTTCAGCTCTCTTCCAGTAGTGTCTGTGCAATCTGTCAAAGATATAATGGCATCAAATGACTTGAAAACGGGAAGAGTATGAAATAAAAACGAGAGAGAGTGGTAGGATGTTCATTGTAACTGATTCAGTCTTGCCTACTAACAGTTCCAGCTATGAAGGCCTTCTTCAATGGGGTCCATTAATTTAATAAGATTTTCTGTTGTGTAGTGATTTGAAAATCCCATCATGTTCGTCCAGGAATCTTAGGGTGATCTTTCATTATCAGCTGACCTTAAAGATCATATTGCAAAAAAAACACAATCATGCAGGTTCGCACTACACAACATCAGGAAGATCTGACTCTTCCTAACAGAGCATGCAATATACCATCAGGACCAGGCTCTTGTCATTTCTAGGCTGGAGAATTGCAATGCTCTTCGGGCTGGACTTGCATCATATTCAGTCAGACCTCTGCAATTGATTTAGAATGCAGTGGCATGTCTTGTTTTCCATGAGACCAAGAGTGCCCATATCACACCACATCTCATCTCTCTGCAGTGGCTTCCGGTCTCGGCTTGTGTCAAGTTCAAGACATTGGTGCTTAACTACTGAACAGCCACAGGCTTCTCACCCTTCTACCTCTGCTGTCTCTTACTCATCTACATCCCCTCCAGAAGCCTGCGGTAAATGAGTGGATGTTTTCTTTCACTGCACCCAGTTGGTGGAATGATCTTCCTAACTCCATCCGGATAGCTGAATCCCTCACAATCTTCTAGAAACAACTGAAAACAAGACAAATTCTATGCCTTCAATTTATCTATTTGATTACTATCCTTTATGAAGTGAACGAAGACTGAAACCATTTATAACGGGCACGTCTCATGTTTATTGCCATCTCTATCGCTTGCTGTTTTTATCAAGTTTAAGTCACTTTGGATAAAAGTGTCTGCCAAATAAATAAATGTTAATGTAAAACTTTTTAGATCATTTAAAGATTTGAATACAGTTGTTCATGCATTGTATGGATTACTGTATCCTTTATTATGGAATCTGTCGGTAATAATTTTCTTGTTTGCATCTTTGTGCCAATTGCTGCTGCAAGGATACTGACTATCACCATAAAATGATGTGTCGTGTGATAGATAAACCAAAGGTCACAAGCTTGATTCTCAGTACTGGCAGGAAATGTAGGTGGGGGAAGTGAATGAACAGTGCTCTCTTCCACCTTCAGTACCTATGACTGAGTTGCCTTTGAGCAAGACAACTAACCCACAATTGCTCCCCTGGTGCAGCAGAAAATAATGGCTTCCCGCTGCTCAAGGTGTGTGTCCACAGCATCTGTGTGTGTTCACTACTATACTTGGTCTGCATGCCATGCAACTTTTTTCAAATGGATTGTTGATACAGAAAGGAGGACAGGAATTCAAGGGCTTTGAGGTCTTGAACATCTAGATAATAAAATCTGATAAAAGAGTGTCCAACATCTCACCACACAAATATCCTCCAAAGATGCACCAGTAAGGGAAGACAGAGTCCACTTTAATTGAGTCACTAAAACACAATGAAACTCTGAAGATAGTCAGCACTGATAGCCTCGTGGCAGCACGACGACATTGCACTACGACCGTCCCGAGTTCATAGCATGGGCAGATAAACCGTCTTCCAGAAGAAGGAACTTTTGAGACACTGGTGACACGGGACCTTGGAAGGAGGTACTAGCACCACCAGACAATGATCTGGCACGATTCTTAATGGGCTTCAGACTGTCTATGCCATTCTCCATCTGTTTATATATACATACTCAGCACTAATGAGCAATAGCAGTTAAAAGTACAACATGAGCATTCTCCTCACTCCATAGATCCAGCAGACCTGATTATCTCTCGATTTCAAAAGCGCTCATATCTAATACCCTGGAATGATGACCCAGTTTTGGGTGGTGTGGATGATCGCCTTTATCTACAAGTTCCAATGGCTGCAACGATATGTTCTTTGAAAATATATAGCAATTATGTTCTACGGTAGTGTCGATCATCTTATTCCATATCTGTTCAAGAATCTGCTTATACCCATGAGCCTGCTCCAGAGTTTGGGCCAAATCTGGAGACTATTAAAACCTCAGAATTTATTTCACTGCTGCCTAAAAGAAGAGGCAAAAGAAGAAGAAATGGTCCCTTGCAAGTTCAGTTTCTGACCACAGACCAGTGTCTGTTCTGACCCCTGAACAGAGCCTAAAGTTGGCTCCAGCCCCTGACCATAGTCTAGTGATGACTCCAGCTCCTAAGCACTGTTCAGAGATGGCTACTATCCCTGAATTCCTTCCCAGAGTTAATTCATGAGTCCGCTCCAATCCCAGAGTTCTGGATGTCCAGATATGACCAGGGAGGTGGTTTCCCTCAGTCGACACTACCGTCGACCTCAAGCCTTGGGTAAAAGCGTCTTCTAAATGAATAAATGTAAATGTAACTTATGCCTTGACCCCAGCCTCAGTCCATTCCTTGTGAAGTTCAATCAACTTTTTAAATCCATTTTGCTTGACAATCCTCATAAGGCTGGGGTTCTCTTGGCTGGTTGTGCATCTTTTTCTTCCAAACTTTTTCCTTCCACTCAACTTTCTGTTAACATGCTTGTATACAGCACTCTGTGAGCAGCCGGCTTCTTTGGCAATGAATGTTTGTGGCTTACCCTCCTTGTGAAGGGTGTCAATGATTGTCTTCTGGACAACTGTCAGATCAGCAGTCTTCAACATGATTGTGTAGCCTAGTGAACTAAATTTGAGAGATTAGTTGATTAGCTGATTGGCATGTCACCATGTTCTAATTTGTTGGTGGGTGTTAAGAGTGGGGTAGGGCCGAGAGCCATGGGAACGGAGCGAGGCCGGTGGAGTGATTGGGAAATGAGCAACACCTGCTCCACTCACCGGTGCCGAGTCCCACGGAGGAGATCGGTGAGTGGAGCAGGTGTCGCTCATTTCCCAATCACTCCACCGTCCTCTCTCCATTCCCATGGCTCTTGGCCCTGCCCCACTCATCACAGTGGGGTTTTGTTAAATGTGAACCAAAATTCTTACTTATTTCAGTCTGTGTTCATTTCATTTATTTAATACAAAAGTTTCACAATTGAACAACATAAAAGCACAGGGCTTTTTTCTTTTGTTTTGTTTTCCAATAGCCACTATGTAGCTATTTGTTGTTTGCTACTATTTCCAAATGTAAAACAAACTCTCTGTGAATAAACAGTGTCAGGTTTATAAGACATAAAAGCAAAGTGTTTTTCGTTTTTGTTTTGTTTTGTTTTCCAATAGCCACTATGTAGCTATATATATATTTTTTTTATTATTTTCAATTGTTTGTTTCTGCAGATGGTTACCCGAAGGAGGAGATTGTATACAAGTGGAAGCGCAGCTCAGTGGAGATTGGAGACATCCGCTCCTGGCGTCTTTACCAGTTCTCCTTTGTTGGCCTGAGAAATACCACAGAGGTTGTCAGGACTGTGTCAGGTACAGTTTCAGGTTTACATCTTAAACACTGCCATACTTTTTTCCTTGTGTTTTATATGGCCAGTAAATGTCGCAAGTGGGTCTTTTATGATACACTATGCTATGTGTACCTGGTTGCCTGATCAAATAGCTTTCAAGTCTAGTGGCTTGATGGGTGTATATCAGGGCTAGGGCTGAGCAATCACCAGACAGCTGGCGCTCATGTACTCCATCAAGAACAGCCTTATCATGGCAAGTCTTTCTGACATTTTTTGCAGGCTCAGATGTTTCTGTAGTGGTTAAACATGACATATCATTAATTTGGGGTGTATCTAATGCTTCACTTCACAGAGATCAATGCATTGGCCTGTGGCCACGTGCAAAGGGCTGAATCACAGCTGTGGTGATACAGAGCCATATTTCACGACAGCAAGTGTGATCCCATTTAACAGTGTGTAGCTTAAGATTTAAACATTGCAGGGTGGAGCAAGATCAGGCACAGCAGAAAGGTGGAGTGAGAAAGAGACAAAAGAAACCGGGGAGATCAGTGAGGGAGCTTGGCTTGTGGAGGCAGTCAGCAGTTTGCAGCATCCTAATGCATCATGGGAATTGCATAAAAAAAGATTATGAAACGTGTTAGTATAGATACACACTTCCCTTTTAAGGGTAGAGCTATTCTTAGCGTGACCTGATGCTGTGGCACACAGTCGTGCTGTTGTCTGTGTGCATCGGTCTGTGTGATTTGGTTTGAGTCATGAATGCCCTGGGACACATCAACTTCCTCTTCCGTTTACAGATACCCACGGTTTGCAGATGAGACTTTGGCAGTGCTAATCTGGAGGCAGTGGTGGTGAATGAATATGCCTCTTTTTTTGAGGGCATGAGCACTGGACTCTAAAAACATATTCAGGCTCCCAGCCCTCTTGATTAATCCAAAATTAACAAGATATTAAATACCCTTTATCATCATAGAGACTAATATCTTCTACTTTAGTTTGCTGAAAAACACCACCATCCTTCACTTGTTTAGATGCCATTGCACAGGTGAGGAGTGGTCCCTGGTTTTCTGACAGCAATTCAAACCCAGAATTGTTAGACCCATGGTGGAAAAGTCTTTTGTAATTATAGGCCAATTTCTAATTTAGCTTTTGTGCCCAAAGTTTTAGAAAAAGCGATCTCTGTCTGGAGTATTTGTTTGTTTTGCGTCCAGTAGTGTGTTTGGGATCTCTGGCTTTAGGAAGCACCACAGTACCTGTAAGAGTCTGCTGTTATGTGTCAACTTTATATTGTTATCTGTTGATTCAGGGGACTCTGCCCTCAGTTGGTTCGACTGAATTAGAGTCTGTGTCTGTTTTTGTTTTTTTTTTCTCCACTAAATAAATGTTGACATATGGGATCCCTCAAAGCTGTTTTATTGCCCTCATGTAATTCTCTTCTGTATTGATTTTTAACAAATACAGAGTATTGTTTTGGCTGGACAAGTATTGGCTGGATCTCTAAGAATAATTCTGCCATTAACCCAAAACAGTTGCTTGTTTCAAATGCCTATAATTGATCATAATTAAATCTATACTGTGTAACTTTAGGCTGTCTAGCAGAATCATAACATGGTCAGCTTCTGATCGGGTGAAGTAAGTTACTCAAAGGCATGCCAGAAGTATAGCTTCCCTTCTCAGAGAACTAAAGTATACCTACAGGTAATTAGGCTGCCCCTGAGCTTTCACATAAAATGACGACAACCTATTCTTAAATAACAATTGTTTTAGTGAGAAAATGATGGGTAGTACTATACTTACAAAGACAGCTAAATTAAAGAATTCCCAAGCCGTAAAACATTCTGCCCACTTATGTAATCTGCCTACGGAGTTAAAGTTTCTCACTGTAGAACTATGGGTAGCACTTTATTTTACAGTCCAGTTCTCATGTACATACTATGTACTTATTATAGTAATTACAATAACTATGTAATAACTAGGAACTAACCCTGAACCTACCCCTAAACCTAAACATACCCAATGTAGTTACCCTGTATTACCCTGTATTACCAGATAGATAAATACACTAAGTACAATATAAGTACATGTAAGCACACGTACTGTAAAATAAAGTGCAACCGAACTATGTAACTACAGATACAAATACTATCAACCAGTGTTGGGGGTAAGACATTACAAGTACTGGGAGTTACATAATCAGATTACTACTTTCAAGTAACTTGATTAACTAACGCATTACTTTTTAATTGACAAAAAATGCTGGGCAGGGTTTTTTTATATATATATATTTTTGGCTTTCCTGCTCTTGAGGCTTACCACTGCTGAATCCTCTGTTTTTACTTTTTCCAAATAAGTAACGCCAGTTCCCTTTCGAACTGACTCTGTCGTTGCATTGCATGCTATCTTTCTCCTTCAGCGCGAATATCATCTCCCCACTGACTCTGAAGAAACAAAAAGCTGAAAGGAAGAAGCTTAAAGCCTGCTGCTTACTATAGAAAAGCTCTGGCAGTGGAAGACCATCTCCAGCAAGTGCTTCCCTTGTGGCCATCCAGCGACTTGAGAGTAAACCCCTGCATGACTCAAATGTGCAATGTTGTTGGGGGGGGAGTTACGACGTGTATAATGTTTGGTTACGACGTGTGTTATGCACCAGCTCAACTGCCTCACACTTCCACTGTAAACACAGGAATGCTGTGAAAACAAAACCACTGAGCGAGTTTCACTGCCTCTTTAACCTGATCCTGCATGAGAGCAACCAAGGGGGACACAGTCACTATTTGAAGTGAAGATAATGGTTAAACACTCAGTCTAGGTGCTAATTCTGGGTTTATCACCAGGTTCACTCAGGTGTGTCGGCCAGAACACCACTTAAGGCCAAATATTCCAGAGTATGAAATGAAGAGCGGAGAGATAATTCTTATTATTCTGTTTATTCCTCCTCTTTCTTGTATGAGTGAGTTTAAAGGTGAGAGTAATTTCTAGTGTGGTTTCTATAAAGAGAGAACAAATACAAATGAATAAAGGAAACATATGCATACACTCATTCAACACTCATTCAATAAACATTACAAACATAAATTAAACAGTAGTCAGAATATGACTATATCTCTTAAATCCTAAAATGTAAGCAGAGAGAAAGGATTCAGACACTTCTCAGATTTTCTACCATGCATTAAGTTATCAATAACGTAGATAGAACTTTCTGTCTTCTATAATATACTTTAAAGCATCAATAGCGGTCCAGATAATGATATTTAACACCACTTCATATTTTACTCAGCCACAGAGCACTTAACATTCATAACAACAAGTATTGAATAAAATAAACATGTCTGAACACGATGTGACCCATTTAACCCAACGTACTGAGTCAGGTGGACCGAAGCTAGAAAGTAACGTACAACCGTGATTATAATTAACACAGCGGTCGTGTAACGACCCCTAAACTCCTAACTCTCATCCATATCGAACATCAGAAATAACAGCTGTCCAAGAAATACAATATCACGAGTAATGCAGCAGATTTACTTACTTTTCTCATTCACGCACACGCTGAGGAAAGTGTCACTCACAATTATAATTTTACCGACCGATGATCTCTATCATACTGAATACTAACTGCGTGACAACCGACTGACCATCTCTATCGTACTGCATACTACTGCGTGACGTCAGATATAATATACAAACCAGCGCGCGCCTTTGCTACCCTATTACAAACACTGAATAAACGGGAGTAAAGTGAAACATAAAGCACGTTATGGTCAACTGTACTAAATAATAGCAACAATAACATAACTTTGGGGCCTTTTCTACAGCCGCCCCCAAATGTATGTAATACATTTGCTCATCACTAAAGGCAACAAAGTTCTATGGCTGGGGTGTAGTGGCAGGAGTGAAACCATCTCCATCTTCACCAGAAGGAAGTGCAGGGAGAACAACCAGCCTGGCAACTGGCCGGGTGTAGATTCTCTCCTTCACCTTTACATCAGCGGACCTGATGTGCCCGTCAGGGCTGGGATGAGTCTTGACTACTTTTCCAATGGGCCAGAGGGCCCTCGGAAGATGCGGATCAGCGATCATCACTACACAGTCCCCTGCAATATCAGCTGGTGTAGCCTGCCACTTCTGGCGAGCTTGTAGACTCGGCAAATAGAGTCGGATGAAACGGGCCCAGAAGTGATCAGCCAAGATTTGGGAGTGCTTCCAACGCCGGCGACAGATGAGCTCACTTTCGGGGTAGACTACCTGAGGTAGCGAACCATCAGGCCGCCCCATGAGAAGAACACTGGGAGTCACTGGATCTGGGTCACTGGCATCTGAAGACACATAACCCAAGGGTTTACTGTTAAGGATCCCTTCCACCTCAGTAAGTACGGTCCGAAGCACTTCTTCTGGAACAGGCTGAGCACCGACTGTGGCATAGAGTGCGCTCTTAACTGAGCGTATCTCCCTCTCCCACACCCCTCCGAAATGGGGAGCTGCTGGGGGGTTAAAGCGGAAGGAGATCTTCTGTGGTGCAAGGAGATGTCGTAGTTCTTTAGACATTTCAGTGAAAGTTTCACGGAGTTCCCGCTCACCTCCCTTAAAATTTGTCCCCTGATCGGAGAACAGCTCTGCAGGCGTTCCTCTACGGGCAATGAACCGACGAAGGGACATCAGAAAAGCATCCGTATCAATAGCAGTAAGGAGGTCCAAGTGCACCGCCCTAGTTGTGAGGCACTTGAAAATGATCCCCCATCTCTTCTCCCGGCGCCGGCCCACTTTGATCTCAAATGGCCCAAAACAGTCCATCCCCGTAGAATAGAAAGCAGGCTTGAAAAGGCGCAGACGGGCTGATGGCAGGTCTGCCATCTTCGGCACTGCAGGTTTTGCCCTCCATCGTCTACAGTCAGCGCAGCTATACTGGTAGCGCCGGATAGCCTCACGTCCTCGCAGGATCCAGAAGGAGCGTCGAAGCTCGGCGAATACCCGCTCTGGTCCTGGGTGGTGGAGGCGGTTATCAAAGTCTTGAATCAAGAGCGTAGTTACTCGATGACCTGGGTCCAAGATGACTGGATGAAGAGTGGTCAGTTCTAGACCTTCTGCTCGACGGAGTCGTCCTCCAACACGGATGAGCTCTCCCTTTTCATCCAGCTCTGGAGACAGCATGCGAAGTCGACTGTAGCTGGGGACAGGTTTACCAGCTTTCAGAAGGTGGTACTCCTGCTGAAAACTATCCCTCTGAGCCCTCTGAAATATTAACTGTTCAGCCTGTCGGTAGTCTTCAGCTGTGGGCTTATCATTAGAGTTGGCCGCCCCATGCAGCTCCTGCACTGTCCCTTCCAACAACTCCTTCCACGAGCTGTATTGGCCCAGTTCTGAAGTTGACTGGCTTGATGCAACGGCGGCGACCCCACAGAAGATAGGTTTGCGTAGCTCTGAGGTATCTTCTGTTTGGTCAACAGTGGGGTCCTCTGGCCATGAGGCTGGACTGTTCAGGAGGAAGGCTGGTCCCAGGCTCCATCTATTTGGTTGAATAAGCTCTCGCAGCTTCTTTCCGCGTGTTACGTCATCCGCAGGGTTTCTTGCGGTATCAACATATCTCCAGGCATGCCCGTCAGTCAGCTCCTGTATCTCGGCCACGCGGGTGCCCACAAAGACCTTAAACCGACAGGATTCAGACCTCAGCCATGTCAGCACCGTTGTGGAATCTGACCAAAGGGTTGTCCGATCAATGTGGATGGTAAGCTCCCTCTTCAGCACCTGAGAGAGCTGTGCACCAGTAAGGGCAGCACAGAGTTCTAATCGGGGCATAGAGTGAAATCGCTTAGGAGCGACTCTGGAACGGGCCATCAGGAATGACAGATACACTTCACCATGTTGGTCAGTGGTCCGGAGGTACGCCACTGAACCATACGCCTCTTCTGAGGCGTCACAAAATACATGCACCTCTCTCTGAAGACCGGAGATGTCCACAGACTTTGACAAGTACGGTCGGGGCAGGGTGACTTGAAGTAATACTTGTAGTTCTTCTTCCCAGTCTTTCCATTGCTGCAGAAGCTCCTGCGGTAATAGTGGATCATCCCATCCCCTGTGTTTGTCCCAAAGGTGTCGGACGATTATCTTAGCCCTGGTGGTGTAGGGTAGGATGAAGCCGAGTGGATCGTACTGACTCGCCAGCACCTTGTAGATATTACGCATCGTGGGGACACCGTACTCCACATGGCGATGCTTGTAACCAAGAACATCCGTGTGGAAGAGCCAGCTTAGCCCTAGAGTAGATTCTGGGGTATCGATCTTGTTCTGAGCCAGCCACAACTCAACACTAGCAGAGCAGCTCTCTTCTGGTAGGTGACTTATTACACTTGGTTCATTGCTGGCCCACTGACGTAGATCGAAGCCTGCAGACGCAAGAATGGCTCGTAGTTTGTTGACTAGGTGCCTCGCTTCCACAATTGTGGGAACACTCTGGAGGCAGTTATCTACATAAAAACATTTCTGAACTGATATCCTCACATCTTCATCTGGTTGGCTGTTATCAGAGACATGGCGCTGTAAGGCGAATGTGGCACAGCAGGGGCTACACGTTGTACCAAACGGTAGCACCTGCCACTCGTACACTGCAGGAGGTCCTTCTTGACTGATGTCGCGCCAAAGAAATCTGAGCAGAGCACGATCCTCTGGGAGGAGGCGAACTTGGTGGAACATGCCTCTAATGTCTCCGCTAACTGCAACTGCATGCTCTCTGAATCTTAGCAGAACTCCCAGGAGTGATGCTCCTAAGGTCGGCCCAGGCAGTAGATGGTCGTTGAGGTTCTGCCCTCGATACTGATAGGAGCAGTTGAATACCAGCCTATTCTTGCCATTATGGCTCACCATATGGTGAGGGATATACCATTCCTCACAACCTTCCTTGTCTGAAACTTTCGGTCCACACTTGATGACAGAGCCCGCCTTTATTAATTTCTCCATCTCCACTCTGTAGGCTTCTGCTCGTGCAGGATCTCTGGCAAGTCGCCTCTCTACACTTCGTAAACAGGGCATGACGGCTTCTTTGGTAGCCTGAAGGAGCGGCATGTCTTTCCGGCGGAGCAGTGGGGTTGCGTAACGGAGAATGCCATCAACCTCTACCCTGATGGTTTTGGTCTCCAGGATGCTGATGGCCTCTTGGTCCTGCCTTGAACGAGTAACTAGTTTCTCGCTTCTGAATGGAACAATGTCGACCTGCCATAATCTCTCAACATGTTCCATAAGCTCGCTCACCTGGGGTGTTACTGTTGTAAATAGACACTGCTGTGATTGGGCGTGGTGACGGACTACACTCGATGGGCCCTGCAGAGTCCAGCCCATCCTTGTGCGGATGGCAGCAGGCCCACCTGGAGGTCCCAATCTGACAGGTTCAATGGGAGTGACGAGATGGGGATGGTCACTCCCAATGAGAAGCAGGGGTTTGACATTTATAAGAGTCCGTATGGGAAGGCCAGTGAGGTGCTTGTAGGTGTTCCGGAGTTGCTCCATGGGGTAAGTATGGACAGCTAGTCCAATACGATCACTAGTGAATGCACCTGTAATCTTAAACTTGGTCTTTGGGTTTAATGGCGAAGAAATAAAGAACGACACTGATGCACCACGAAGTGTCTGCACTTCCTCTCTAATTGTACGTAGTGGTAGGTCCTCTTTAATCCCCTGCACACCTAGCTTCTCTGCAGCATCTGACAACAGCATAGTTCTCTCAGAACCGTCATCAAGTATGGCATAGGTGTTGATTGATTGGTCACCATGGTGAAGGCGGACTTTGACAACTTTCAGAAGGACCCGACTGCCTTCAGTGGGTCTGTCTAAATACAGAACCTCTGTTGTCCCCCTGGTGCCTTGGCTTTTCACTGCCGGTGTTGACGCTGCCTCCTTGGATGACCTCATATTCACCTCATGCAGAACCTGGAGATGTTTCCCTTGGCAGAGGCTGCATGTTTTTTTTAAGTTGCACTGGGCCGCCTGGTGTGGCCGTGCACATCGCCAACACCTCTTGTTACTTTTTATCCATTCGGTCAGCTGATCCTTTGTTAGCCTGGATACCTCTGTGCACTGGCTAAGGTAGTGTTCCTCATTATTGCAGAATGGACAATATGGCTTGCTCTTGATCCTTGTGAAGGAGCTGCTTGGAACTGGAGCCTCAGATTTCTTAGCAGTGTCCTTCACACCATGGAGGACAGTAGTAGGTTGCTTACCCTTCCTACCCTCATATCTGGACACCGGCTTCTCCCGAGCTCCTCTCACAGCTAACTGTCCTTCAGAGTCCTGGCACCAAGACTCGTATTTCAACCAATCTGAAAGATTAGTTAAGGTGTGGGTTTGTGTGCCCTGATGGTACATGCAGCGGCGAAACTCTGCTCTCTGCTCAGGCGGCAGCTTGCTCAACAGACGAGCAACATGTGAGCCACATTGTAGTTCCACTTCACCCTCGTGGCCAAGCGTCTTCAGCATCCCCACCAGTGATTGTATCTGGAGTGCAAACTTCTCAAAGGCGGCAAAGTCTCCCCGCCTTATGTCTGGTGAGTCCATCACAGCAGCAATACGCCTCAGCGCTATCTGATGTGGCCGGCCGAACTTGTCATTGAGGGCAACCATTGTGTCTGAGAAGGGTGTTGGGGAGTTAAGGTAAGCATCTGCTATTAACCTGGCTTCTTCTAGTTGCAGGTGATCGACCAACACTTGATATTTAAACAGCTCAGATGCATCATGTGGTAGGAGGTTCTCCAATGAGATCTTGAGCCGCGCGAACTCACTTGGGTCCCGACTTGAGAAGTTGCGGATTGTTGGGCGTGGCCCACGGTAACTTGGTTCTGGGATGCTGTAGTTACGATCCTGAGGTGAGCTAAAAGGCGGGGGCTGTGTCCATGCCATGCCTGGATGGCGCTGCTGGGGCGTTAGGTTGGGGCCAAGCTCACTCCGTTGACCACCATAAGCAGTAGGGTACTTGGGCTCAGCTGAAGGTAATCTGTGTGTCTGCGGCAAAAACTGAATGGGCTTGAACCAGGGAGGTGGATGACGGGCAGTGTCCTCCCATGGCCTGACGGTAGGAAGGGCCTCACGTGCTGAGTGATTAACTTGTGGCTGGCCCACAAACATGTTAGGAGCTGGGGCTGGTGGTGCTTCTTCCTTAATTCTTGGAACCTCATCTATTCTACTGATAAGCGAGTGTGCTATAGGTGGGACACTAGGGAGAGGCTCGTCCAATTCTGGGTCTGGCCATGGTGGTGGTGCAGGCCAATCATCCTCTTCCTCAGCTTTAGGTTTGCGTTCAACAGGTGGCCATGGCGACATCACCGTTAACTCTGGCTTTCTGGTATGAATAGAGGTTGGACTCTGCATGTTGCGAACAGCATCTACTAACTGTTTCATGTCTGCTCGCAATGCTCTTAGCTCGACTAAGTCTGATGCCATGTCCCGCTGTGTCTGCTGCAGAAGGTGTCTTTCATGACGAATGTCATCTAACTCAACTCGGCTCTCCTCCTGTGGATGTATGGGGTGCAGCACTGAAGGCAGGGGAGTACAGTAGTCTCGTAGCTGTTCCCTAAACTCTCTCTCTGGAAACCGCTGGGGGGCTAGCTGATTCTTCTGGCTGGGCTGTTGGTTCTCCGCCCTATAGCCCAGGTCCATCTCCTGAAGAATAGCATCCCGCCTCTGCAGGCGAAGGGAAGAGTCATAAGGGGAGGAGAGGGGTGTCATCCTGGCATTTCCCTCCTGGTGAGTACTCTCTAATTCCTCTCTGTACCTCTCACCGATGTAGCCCCTATAATCAACCTCATAATCTGCATAGCGCACAGGTGGGCGAATGTGCCGTTTGGGACGTGCACCACAGACATCATACTCTGGATGTAATTCCATCTCTGACATAAACCCAGTAATATCCGGCTCGAAGGACCATCAATGAAGTGAAGATAATGGTTAAACACTCAGTCTAGGTGCTAATTCTGGGTTTATCACCAGGTTCACTCAGGTGTGTCGGCCAGAACACCACTTAAGGCCAAATATTCCAGAGTATGAAATGAAGAGCGGAGAGATAATTCTTATTATTCTGTTTATTCCTCCTCTTTCTTGTATGAGTGAGTTTAAAGGTGAGAGTAATTTCTAGTGTGGTTTCTATAAAGAGAGAACAAATACAAATGAATAAAGGAAACATATGCATACACTCATTCAACACTCATTCAATAAACATTACAAACATAAATTAAACAGTAGTCAGAATATGACTATATCTCTTAAATCCTAAAATGTAAGCAGAGAGAAAGGATTCAGACACTTCTCAGATTTTCTACCATGCATTAAGTTATCAATAACGTAGATAGAACTTTCTGTCTTCTATAATATACTTTAAAGCATCAATAGCGGTCCAGATAATGATATTTAACACCACTTCATATTTTACTCAGCCACAGAGCACTTAACATTCATAACAACAAGTATTGAATAAAATAAACATGTCTGAACACGATGTGACCCATTTAACCCAACGTACTGAGTCAGGTGGACCGAAGCTAGAAAGTAACGTACAACCGTGATTATAATTAACACAGCGGTCGTGTAACGACCCCTAAACTCCTAACTCTCATCCATATCGAACATCAGAAATAACAGCTGTCCAAGAAATACAATATCACGAGTAATGCAGCAGATTTACTTACTTTTCTCATTCACGCACACGCTGAGGAAAGTGTCACTCACAATTATAATTTTACCGACCGATGATCTCTATCATACTGAATACTAACTGCGTGACAACCGACTGACCATCTCTATCGTACTGCATACTACTGCGTGACGTCAGATATAATATACAAACCAGCGCGCGCCTTTGCTACCCTATTACAAACACTGAATAAACGGGAGTAAAGTGAAACATAAAGCACGTTATGGTCAACTGTACTAAATAATAGCAACAATAACATAACTTTGGGGCCTTTTCTACACTATTATCACCCTGCCAGACTTTGGCCACCCCAGTTTCTTGCTGACAATCGGTAACAGTTGATAAATTAAGATTTTCCCAAAACCTGTCGCAATTAGGTCCCAAACCACCTCCATTCAAAATGCAAAACAAATTCTCTTCGAATAGCATCTCGTGTCTCCATGTCTACTGTCGTTTTCGATTTCCCTTACCTAAAGTACGATCACGGTTCTCAACCTGCCCTCTGTTCGTTGATTCATTGATATACAGTAGAGACCAAAAGTTTGGACACACCTTCTCATTCAAAGAGTTTTCTTTATTTTCATGACTATGAAAATTGTAGAGTCACACTGAAGGCATCAAGGGCTGTTTGAGCAAGAAGGAGAGTGATGGGGTGCTGCAGATGACCTGGCCTCCACAGTCACCGGACCTGAACCCAATCCAGATGGTTTAGGGGTGAGCTGAACTGCAGACAGAAGGCAAAAGGGCCAACAAGTGCTAAGCATCTCTCGGGGAACTCCTTCAAGACTGTTGGAAGACCATTTCAGGTGACTACCTCTTGAAGCTCATCAAGAGAACGCCAAGAGTGTGCAAAGCAGTAATCAAAGCAAAAGAAGAACCTACAATATGACATATTTTCAGTTGTTTCACACTTTTTTGTTATTTATATAATTCCACATGTGTTAATTCATAGTTTTTATGCCTTCAGTCTGAATCTACAATATTCATAGTCATGAAAATAAAGAAAACTCTTTGAATGAGAAGCTGTGTCCAAACTTTTGGTCTGTACTGTATATATATATATATATGTGTGTGTGTGTGTGTGTGTGTGTGTGTTTGTGCTTTATAGTTATGGGATTTGGAGTGTAGGAAAAATATTTAAAAGTTTTTAAGCATAAGGGATAATGCGTCTATCACTTCTGCTCTCAGAGATACATTGTTGACATTCATTGATCTGGCAGATGCTTTTATCCAAAGTGCATTTGAACAATGTATCTTTATTATTATTATTATTATTATTATTATTATTATTATTTAGAAGCTCACATAATGCAATAATAAATTATTCAGGATATATATATGACCTCAAAAACATTTGCGGTAAATGTCCAAATTCTGGGTTTTCTCCTGTGATGTTTTACCAAAGTTGCTTTAAGGCTTGTCTTCAGCAAGGCAAATGCATGTTTAATTTAGTTTAGGTAAGATGATTGACTTGACATTACACTTCTTTGTCTTAAAAATATGTTTGGTAAATGTTGTGGTGTGTTTTAGGACATTGTCCATCTGTACTGTACGTATCAGTTTGGTAGAATGTGACTGAATCTGAGCTGATATAGTTCTAAACACTCATTAAACACTAATTTCATTGTCGACCATGCACACCCATTCCATGTTCCATTCGGATTATGATCCTTCTCTATAGTCTTCCCATCTTTCTGGTATGGTGGACCATAGTTCCATCTGTCCAAAGGATCTTGTTTAAGAACTGGTCAGGGTTTTTTTATTTTTTTATGTTTTGGCTGAACCTTCTGTTTTTACTTCTCTGGACTTTGATAATGAGACTGTTGTCTTCTGTAGTCAGTCTGGCTGAAAGCACTTCCTAAGCTCATCAGTCCTTCTTTTTTATTATTCTTTTTAATACATTAATGCAGGTGAAAAACCTGGTGACAAGTACAACCAAAATAAACCGGACTAAATCAGATTTTCTATTCAGTTTCTCATTTTTAAAACCATCGTTTTGTCTGATAGAGTGAGAATCTAATACTTTTATTTGAGTCTAAATCCCTGCCTTTTTCTTGCTTCCTTATGCAATAAGATAATCCCGGGGACAGCTGTAAACAATGCCTTCACCTCCGCTTCTTTATGTTCAATCAACAGTGAATCTCATCTTACAACATCAACACTTTATTAACTTTGAGATTTATTTTTTTTCTTCTGTAATAGAATACTGAATAAACACTGCAGACTGGTCCTCAAAGCATCTGCATTGACGATCTAATTTCTGCCAGATATATCTAAACTTTATCCCTCTTTGTTTGTTTTTTTTACTCCACATAAGATTCAGAAAGCATACCACAGTATCCCAGCCTCTGTTACATATTCTATGAATAAGACGAGAGTCTGTGACTAAAGTTGCGGCACTTTTGCTTTTTCGCTAATTAGATCCTGTCTTTGCACATTTATTATTATTTTTCTGTCCCCAGCACATCCAGGGTTTTTGTTTATCAGTGCCCTGATTGCTCTGTGAAGATAAGCCCCGTTTAAACCAGTTAAAAAATGATATGTTATGGAGCTTACAGGTAATAAAGAGGAAAAATAAGGTTTCTCCCAATTTGAAGGTCAACCAAATTCCTATTAAAAAAAGGCCCTTAAAATGCGCTTGACTGTGAGTATTGTGTACTGATGAATTTTTTTCTGTTAATAAAATTAGAATTTTTACAGCACTTTGCGTCTCATTAGGGAGACATACAAAATCTGCAATGATGAGGGTCTCCTTGAAGTTGGGGATCACTACCCATTTTGTGCATAGGCAACATTTGTACATAGAGGTCTCTGGCCTGTGCTGAAGCTATCTTTCTATACGTGGTTGCTTGTGATGTGCATACAGGTCTCAACAATGCAGGAAAAGAGAGTTATAAAAATGCTGCCCTCAAAGAGAAGTCTGGGAATGTTCCTACTGTGCAGAGATAAAAGGCAAACAGACATCTCACATCGTCTTTCTTTAATCCTTGCACCATTTGTTCCATCACAGGCCAGCAGACTGTCAGATGAGATCTCTGAGGTGCTGCGCTGTGCTCTCATTAGGGACAATCTGAGCACTGGGCTGCTTTGAAGTCCGTGAGCTGAGAATGAAATTAACACAATGAGATGACGCAGCTACTTCAGTCAAACATTCACTGCATCTGAGCAGAGGACTGATTCACTGCCCTGTACCAGCATCCGTTTTTCAGCTGGAAAAAAGCAATGTGACAAAAAATAGCAACAGTTTCAAAAACACATTGTGCCTTTGCAGCTTTGAACGATGGCTGATCAGTTATGCGTAAGGACAAAACAATTAATCACATTTCAAATTCTTTAACAGAACATACTCGTATCGATGGTTGCGAATATGATGATTTTATGTAACATTCTTGTTTTGCAGAAGTATATTGTTTATTGTTGTTCTCTTATTTTAGATTTATATATTTCAGAAATTGCAGCTGTACCAATCATGTAGTACAATTTTGTTTCCTACATTAGCTCACTATAGATTATAGACGTATAGATTCATTATTAAGTGGTTACAGTTTTAAAAAGAGAAAGTTGTTACATGTTTCATGTTTGTGCTTTGCCGCTGTCTGCCTTGTTTGTCTCCATAGTTACCCTCAACGGTTGCCTTAGTAATTACCACACCCCTACCTTGTTTGCTCCCATAGTAACTAGTTACTACACTGAAAAATTATAAACGCAACATTTTAGTTTTTGCCCTAATTTTTCATGAGCTGAACTTAAAGATCTAAGACTTTTTCTATCTACACAAAAGGCCTATTTCTCTCAAATATTTTTCACAAATCTGTCTAAATCTGTGTTAGTGAGCACTTCTCCTGTGCCGAGATAATCCATCCACCTCACAGGTGTGGCATATCAAGATGCTGATTAGACAGCAGGATTATTGGCTATTACTGGCTGGTCACAATAACATGGCACTCTAAAATGTGCAGTATTATCACACAGTACAATTCAATTGAATGTTCATTTCTCTACCATAAGTCGTCTCCAAAGACAGAATTTAGCAGTATGTGACGAGTGGGGCGGGGCCGAGAGGCGTGGGAACGAGGAGTGAGGCCAGGTGTAGTGATTGGAGTCCCACGACGGCAGTGAAGGACGAGAGAGGACCAGGCCTGGGCCATATTTTATGTGTTTGCTTTTTATTTATGCGCACCAGTCGTCCGTGAGGGGCAGGTGCGCTGTTTTGTGTTTATTTTGAATTATTAAAGTTTCGTTTTGATTGTGCGCCGGTTCCCGCCTCCTTCTTCCGGACGATTAGGAAGTTTTTATTATTACACAGTACATCCAACCAGCCTCACAACTGCAGGCCACGTGTAACCACACCAGCACAGGACCTCCACATCCAGCATCTTCACCCCCAAGATCTGAGACCAGCCACCTGGATAGCTTCTGCAACAATCGGTTTGCAGAATCTGTTTGGAAGCTCATCTGCTGCTCATCATCCTCACCGGGGTCTCGACCTGACTGCAGTTCGTCATCGTAACTGACTTGAGTTTGGCAAATGCTCACATTCAAGAGGTGTTCTCTTCATGGATGATTCCCGGTTTTCACTGTACAGGTCAGATGGCAGACAGCTTGTATGTCGTCGTGTGGGTGAGCGGTTTGCTGATGTCAACATTGTGGATCGAGTGGCCCATGGTGGTGGTGGAGTTATGGTATGGGCAGGCGTATGTTATAGACAACAAATACAGGTGCATTTTATTGATGGCATTTTGAGTGCACAGAGATACCGTGACCAGATCCTGAGGCCCATTGTTGATTCATCCACGACCATCACCTCATGTAGCAGCATGATAATGCACGGCCCCATGCTGCAATGATCTGTACACTATTCCTGGAAGTTGAAAACATCCCAGTTCTTGCATGGCCAGCATACTCACCGGACATGTCACCCTTGAGCATGTTTGGGATGCTCTGGATCGGCGTATATGACAGCATGTTCCAGTTCCTGCCAATATCCAGCAATTTCACACAGCTTTTGAAGAGGAGTGGACCAACATCCCACAGACCACAATCAACAACCTGATTAACTCTATGTGAAGGAGATGTGTTGCACTGTGTGAGGCAAATACTGACTTTCTCAGTTTCAAAGCTATCTGGCTATTTTCCTTTCATCTGCAATACTTTGTTGAGCCATGGGTTAATGGGATTGAATGTTATCAGTTAGCTCCCTCAAGATAAATGTCTATACTAATGAGTCTTGCAAAACCCATCAGACACTTATGGAGGTGCCTTATTAGTAAACGCTGAGTGTACGACATGCTCCTGGATCATCATCCTTGTTGATCATGGAACAACATTCCAATCAACCAATCAGAAATGAGATCTAATTTTTCAGCAAATATCTGTTTCAGGCTTATGATCAGGGTTAGGTGCTTCCACACCCTTGTTAATCAACTGTGATTTACCTCTGATTTTAGGAATAAATAATGGGTAAGGTTAGGTTTAGGGGTAGGGATTGGGTTAAGTCTATATATTTGGACAATAATGTTGATCCGGGATCATCAGAAGATGTTGATCCAGGAACATGTCTTACTTGGCAAAAAGTAAGATGTGTCACTTCAGTGTAGCATGAAAAATAATCCTCAACAAGGAGATATGAGTTATTCCCCCAGAAAAACAAGCCTGTGCTCACTTGTTGTCAGTGTCGTTCTGTCACTGGAGTGGTCAACAAGGCCTCTCTGACCTCTGCCCTACACTCTCAACATGTGCTGCAGTTTTCCAACTGATGTGCAAGGAAAGTCCGGATAGTCCAAACTGACAGTACCAATCTCCAGACTTGACAATACTTTGTTGTACTTTGTGTATGCTATGGATGATTTCTTGCCTCATGCAGTGTGAAGTCACTATTCTTTGGCCCCCGAGGAGCAGGTCTTCAGACATAGAAAAGTTTTCAAGCCAGTCTAGATCTGGATAAGTTTAACACAGATAGGGTCAGCCTTCTGAGTCTGTATTATCACAATAAACCTTGCTTCTGGAGCAGGATGTCTTTGAATTACAGCATCCATAACACTTTAACATACTCTCACACTGATTTTGACTTGACAAAGTGCTGATATACAAGTGTGTGAATTGTTTACATTTTCATTAGTCTTCCCATTAACGCCATTATTGTTCATTCAGACTTCAGAACACACTTTTGTTCTTTTTGTTCACTGTTGGACAGATTTACTTTAGAAAAATAAGGGATTTCTATGCTTTGTAATTTCATATTTGTTAATATTTGGAGGCAGTGCCCTCCTTGCCTTATTATAATTTTCTGCTTCTGTGAACATGTGCTTTACATGAGCTCTTGATATTGTGTCTAAATTGAATCCAACACATGAACAATGTCAAAAGTGAATTTTAACAGCTTTAATTGAAACCACAGTTTTTGTGGTGGGAGTTCACCTAGTGTTTTGGTGCTCAGCAGTGTCTTGAGATCCAGCTCCAGGAGGTAAACTGACTCATGCCCATGTCTGAAAGGACCTCTTTCTCAAACACCCCTTTTTGTAGTTGTGCAGATTTTTCTCACAAAGTAGATATTTGAGTTGTCTAGTATAACATCCAAGGAGGGGTAAAAATTTTGTTCAAGAATTAAGCTATCACCATCACTCTCTTTACACCTTTCACTCCAGTTGGTTCAGGCATCTCCACAATCTCCTTGACTTTGCATGGATCTGGTGCCTTATAAACATAATGTTGTCCAAAGCATACACACACTACCTGTTTATCATCAAGCCCTCATCTTCACATCAAAATGTCGTGTCATGGGATGCTGAAGCCACCAACATCCCAAATGATAGATTGTTGAATTCACATCTACCAAACAGGGTAATGAACGTCATTTGGAGTGGGCTTTGCTCTCACAATGGTATCTTTAATAAAACCGAGGTTCTGGTTTTGTGAATACATTGGCCGTTGCAAGTATTGTGAGCGCCTGTTCTGCAGCAAGGAGGACATGTCTTTTTTGTAGCACCCACTTATTTGGATGAGTCAAATTGCTGTAACAGCAGCCCCTGTGTCCAACAGTCTCTCCCCATTCGGTCAAAGGTACCCCACCAGTCTAATATCTGGATGCACTTAACTGACTTTGTTTCTTGTGATTCTTGTGATCCTTTGGTTTAAAGGAAAGCATGGTGACTCGGTAGTGTTGTTAAGCATCAGGATACACCTTGGTTAATATAATGTGCTGGGCTGAAAAGATGGATGTTTTTAATGAAAACTGAAATAATGAGTGAATAGGTGCGTGCTATTGTTAATAACATTACATTTTATTTTGTCCGCAGGAGATTATGTGGTTCTGACCGTCTTCTTTGACTTAAGCAGAAGGATGGGTTATTTCACCATCCAGACATATATCCCCTGTACCCTGATCGTTGTCCTGTCCTGGGTTTCATTCTGGATCAACAAGGATGCCGTGCCAGCCAGGACCTCTTTGGGTAAGACCTTCTGTTTATATTCTACATGATAAACCGGCTTTGTGTTGTGACACTATCCCTATTTTCTTAAACATTTGTTCTGTCTATTTTTTTATTAACACCCTTTAAACAAATTTACTTGAGAATACAAAAAGAGTTCTGTCCATGAGATGCTAAGGTGGTGGGTGTGAGTATCCCGAAGATCCCGAAAGAACCCATCACAAATGGATGTAATCAAAAGGGAAGGCGGTCTTGTATTTGGACAGAGGCTATAAAGGGACACACCATTACTCCAGGGTTAATTTTAAATTGCTGCTATAAGAGATTAATGCAACTGAGACCACATCTGTGCCTGGCACCAGACCCACTTGGCCACATCTTTTGGAAGCTGAGCAATGAGCTGTTCAAGGACCACCAGATCGTCTGGTGTCACAGAGCTGATGGATCATCATGAATGGCCTACTGTTCTTCCCCAGCTCGACGGACAGAACACTGCTGCTGTTGCTCTTGGGTGTGGACCACACAGGATGACCTGCTTGAGGTTTGTAATGCAGGACGTTCTGCACAGGTATCTGCTGAGATGCTACTTGGGCTTGATTCAAGAGGTCCTGATGTTGGGTTTGATGGAGTCTGACTAGTGAATTGTCCATCTCAGCAAGGGTCGAGGACTCCACGGTGAAGAACTTTTTCCTCCCAGGTTTCAACTCCACTGTAGGAAGTTTGGACCTAGTAACATTGGCGGGTTCAATCCCGGGACGAGCGCTGTGTGAACAAAAGCCAGATCTAATGCCGTGTCGAAGTGATGACGTGCGTTATCGCGTGACTCTTTTACCGGCTGTTTTAAAGGAAGACCAACATCCACGACAAAAAAATATGTGCAAACTGAAATGAAGCAGAGATCAGTTAGTTCCTCAATTTCCGCGCTGACGCCGAGATCGTTCGCTTGCTTCAGTTAAAGTATGACATGCCTAGCGTTGTCGACTCGTACATTACACGTCACACGCTGATGTCACGTGTCATTACGGGATCTTCAAGGGTTGTGTGTGAAAGCACGCACATATCCCGGGTAATCACTGGCAGTGTGAAAGTGCAAAATCTAGCGACCAGGGAACAATAGCCGGGACACTTTACCCGTGTATTTGCCGGAATCGCAGTGTGAAAGAAGCTTTTCACACTGCCCCTTTTGCAAGTGAGCCAGAAATTGCAAACAAAACCACACGTGTTCATCCATTTTGCATTGGACAGAAATTCTCCAGCAGGGAAAAGCATGACATGCCAAAAATAGGCTAATCATGGAGATCATTCGAAGTGTAGTGCCAAGTTGTATGCCTTTACGGCAGTGAGCCTCCACACAGAAGCCTTTCGGAGAGTCAAGCAGGAGAGGATGTGCCTCCTGCTGGTGGTTCAGTTTTGGGCATCTCAAGCCTGGTTCTCAGTTCAAGTGTCAATTCTGGAGGAACCTCTATAGCTTTGCTTCAGGAAAGATCTGATTTCTCTGGCCTAATGCATGTTTTGGCATCCTCTGCCATACATATGGAGGCTTTGGGTTTGGGCCTATTCCGACTCTTCAGTGATTAATGCTTCGAAAATCGAAACCACAAGCATGCACCATAAATATCACAGATATAACTTAAGTAGTCTATATGTAACAGACATTGCAATCTCCATGTTCTTATTCAGTATTATTTACATTGTTCCCCAGGAATCACGACTGTGCTTACCATGACCACTTTGAGTACCATTGCTAGGAAGTCCTTACCCAAAGTGTCATACGTCACCGCGATGGATCTCTTCGTATCGGTGTGCTTCATCTTTGTTTTCGCCGCTCTGATTGAGTACGGAACGCTCCACTACTTTGTGAGCAACCGCAAGCCCAGCAAAAACAAAGACAAGAAGAGGAAAAATCCTGTGAGTACACTTTCTAAAACAATTCACATTATCATCTACCATTACAACAATATTAGAACGTTGTTATACTAGTAGTATTTTTCTAATTTTAAGATCGAGAGAAAGATTTGATAGATAGGCTTGATGTGTACCCAATGTGAAGATGGTACCTTGCTTTGGTTAAATTCTAAGGCAGCATCAATCCCAGACAGTATTCTTGTGAGTTCAGTGTAAAGAAACAAGTAGTGTATGTATTCATAAACGAATCAGTCTAAAGTTTGACTAAAAATGTGTTTTGTAGTTAAATAAACCTGCCAGAAAGTGTTGAGCAAGCATGTGAATTACATGTGCTTACTGCAGTTTTGTGTTGTTAGCTTAGCAATTAGGTCTTTATTGTTAACTCTGCAGGAATCCACTTTGAGTGCTAGATGAGTCTTGTGTGCTTCATGTGAGGAAAGCTATTTGCGATGCACCTAATTGATCGTTAGCTGTTGTCCATGAAGAGCGTTTCTAATCAGTCACTAATGAGTTTCCATTACGCCTATGCAGGCGGTGACGGCTCACTAGGTTTTGGAACATAATGTGCAACTGTGCATGCTAGAAGCTTTTTTTCTCTAGTTTCTCCATGTGGTCAGATCTGCCATCGTGGACCACTTGTGTCAAACAGTGTCACGGAGCAGTGATGCCCTTAATCTGAATCAGTTCAGCAGCAGGTTTGAAGCGCAGCCTTAGATTTTCATCTCAGCGTGGTGCTCACATCTGTAGCTCGAGGTGGGCTGATCTCAGCAAATGGGGTCGTTCCACTTTCAGATGATTAAAGGGGTGCCAGAAATGTCTTATTTTATTTCAGGGTTAAAAATGTCAGGCAGATGAATGTGTACTGATTCTCAAACCAAATTCGACAGTTCGGTTCCCAGTCAAAGGCACGCTCTGGAGTAAAACTCTTCAAATAAAACACCAAGAAGCTTTTGCTGTAGAAGCGTTTTGATCTCTGCAGAGTTGAGAGTCTCCTCCTATCATGCCTAAAAGTTTACATAATATCTAAATGTATTTGTGAATGCACTTTGCAGATGTGTTCTCCATAGGACTGAGCAGTCATTCTAGTCTGTATTTTAAGACATGAACCTGTTAATATATGCTTCCTTGCACACCCTTCCTCTGTGTCTATGTATATGTTAGTGAGGTTGCAGTAATTTGTTCTCTTTCCACTTTCAGAGTCTTTTTTGCATTATACTGTATGTCTGTCTCATGTTGTTGGTTTGTTTGTTTGTTTTCTTCTTTTCAATTTCTAATATTTTTTTGTTTCCTGTGTGGACAAAAGCTCCTGCGGCTCTTTTCCTCAAAGGTATATTGCACATGTAAAGTTTACTAATCATGCATGTTTCTGCCTTCTGCTCTTGTGTCTGGTCTTTAGATTCACTGCACTAACATCTAGTGAGTTTAACACTAGGCAGTGGGACACACTTACTTTAATGTAATAAAACAACAGCCTTGGCTGAAAAACTTGCATCATTCTTTTAACTAAAAAGCGGCTGTCTTCCTCCTCCTCTGCGTGTTTGAGGCTTTACACCTGACAGAAACAGTCAGCAGAGCTTTAACAGCTTGAAATAGACAACCACACTGATTATCTTAATCCCAGTTGAAGAGTATGAGTGTGATGGCTTTGGCAGATTTAGTCAGAGTTATCTTTCAAAAGTCATTGTGCATGAAGCCTACATTTAGCTTCTATTATGGATTAAAAGATAGTTCTCAAGAATTCAGAAGAGAGGGAATTAGATCAATGTGCATTTTAGCATAGCAGACTATTCATTCAGTGTTTGACAAATTATTAGTGTTTGCCACTAATAGTGTTAATGAATTTGTAGTTGGCTAAATAAGTGACAGTGAACCAAAGGAAATTAAAAAGGGTTTTGAAACAGATGTCCAACCTATTTTTGGGTCACAGCCCACCAGTTGAGAACCACAGTTAAAAACAAAATAAATAACATTATGAATGTATATAACTAATGTAAGACAGAAGAGGCTCTTTGTCTCTGAACGTTGTTGTATTTCATTCAGTTAAAGCTGTGAATTCCACTGTATTTCTTTCTTTCCACATGCCAAGCTATCTGTGCTCTTGTGCTTTCCAAACGCTTCTGCGAAACCCTTTGAGAAGCGAGTCACATGACCGTTTCCGCCTCGGGTGACTCTGTCCTAAATGCTACGTACTGTGCACCCAGAGAAGCGAGCGTGAACAGCTGCTCATGCTTCGTTTTACAAAGGGATCTGAAGCACTCTTCCAGTGCTGGGCGAAATGATTGCGAATCCAGAAATGTGGATATGTCCCAATGATCCCATGATTTTGATGGGAAATATTTACATGCAGGTCTCGTAACATTTGTGCATTTCAAGCGTATATTCAAACATATATTGTAATACTGTTACTGGCCAAGATACAGAACTGAAAGTATATTAATACCGTAGTATTTATCTGTTCAGTGTTGACACATAATGCCATGTTAGACAGAGCCATGTGGTCTCACGTGGGAAACGTTGATGTAGTGACTGAATTAATGATGCAGTTATGCTTTATTATTTTTGCATGATGCATATACTAGTGTAAAATAATCTTTGCACAACATTAACACAGACAGATAAATGTGCAATGAACAGCCATTATACATATGAAATATATTTTATTATTTAACTATTAAAGGAAGTAAGAAAAAGCAACTATTGCATTTAATTAAGAATGCATTCTCCTTGTAATATTAGGTGCAAAGTATCACTGACAGACGTTTGAGCGCAGCTCCGTACAGCTGTGTATTTAACGGGACTCTTGCTGATTTCGTGTTCTCTTCTAAAAGCAGGCCCCCACTGTGGACATTCGCCCACGCTCAGCGACGGCCATCCAGATGAACAACGCCACCCACATGCAGGAGCGGGACGAGGAGTACGGCTACGAGTGTCTGGATGGGAAGGACTGCTCCAGCTTCTTCTGCTGCTTCGAGGACTGTCGCTCAGGAGCGTGGCGGCATGGCCGTTTGCACATCCGTGTCACTAAGATAGACTCGTACGCCCGCATTTTCTTTCCTACCGCATTTGGTCTATTCAACGTAGTTTACTGGTTTTCCTATCTCTATCTTTAATTTTTTGTTTGTTTGTTTGTTTGTTTTAAATAGGCTGGCCTTATTTTATGTTACAGATTCCAGCAAGACCCTTTCTTGAAAACGTTAACCCACTGAAAACATTTAAGGTGTATTGTGCTGTTGTTTTTATCATCTGTTGTTTTTTTCTTAAATCTCGTTTTAGGATTTGTTTATTTTTTTCGTGCACTTACGTAATATGTGAATTGTTTAATTGTTTTCAAGAAATCATATCTCGTGCATAAAGCAAAAGCTGTAGCAAAACAAAAAAAAAGGGGAAAGGGAAAGTCAGTGAAACCAGCGTCTGTAAGATTATTCCTGATATTTCCAGAATCATGTAGAGCGGAAAGACCTGAGTATTGCATGGCTACATGTCCCCTAAAGAGCAATCACTAAAGAGATTTTGGGAACCTTCTTCAAATGCATGGCTGTCAGGCCTATATGAGGAAAAAGCAATCAGTCAAATATTAACAAATGTGTCAGAGGATTGATTTGTACATGCTCTTATCATTTCTAATTATTTGTGCATTCTAAAGCACAAATGTACAAGTGTTTGCAGTTTATGCCATTTGTAACCCTGCAGTTTTTCATGAGTTGGTCATGGCTGGTGAAACATATGGTCACCTGTACAAATGTTGTAAATAGTTGTATAATGTAGTGATATACATCATTCTGCATGCACCTTTTAGGCCAAAAATAAGCAAAAGTCTTCTGTTGTCATCAATTTATAAAAGGCAAAAAAGAGTCAGGAAAACTCAACTTGAACAGTTCAGGCTACATTTTACCACATTTCTTGCCACAACTGGATGTCAGTCATTTATACAGTAAATGCACAATGATATTGTTACATGTATAAATAAGTACTGTATTCAATTTTTTGCATCATTTTGGGTATTGGTATGAGTGTGGTATATACCCACAGAATAAGTATTAACCAGAAGTTAACTCATCTTTCAGTTTAAACAAGTTGCTGAGGTGAGTATTCTGATACTAGTCTACTATAGTCATATTTTATTATTAGTGTCTTTATTATTTTATTTTGTTAAAACTAAGATGGTTTTGTTTACAAGCACCGTCTTAAGTTTTCCAGAAACATGTAACAGAATGTTGTCAAACAAAATGTCTATATGCATTTTTATTTTTTGTTCATGTATTAATTTATGTTGTTGTAATAAACTGGGCTAAAAACATAGGAGGAGGGTCACCATTGCACTCTATGCTATACATTTCAGTTGACAAAAACTGAGCTTCAGTGAATTTAGTAACTAATCTGTAGATGTATATGTTAATGTGTGTGTTACTCTGCTTCAGTTTTGTTGCATTTAGCAAATGGCATGTATGCATGTAGTAAATATTATCTTTAGAACATTAATACGCATACATGGGGAAACAAATAACAAACTAGCATTAATAAAATGTAACATATGCATGCACGGCCAACTTTCTATTTTAATGAACCATCAACTTCAGAAGTCTCACCCCAGGTCAAGTATATGCTCAAGTGTTATCACTGAGAAATATATGAGTAAAAACCACCAAAACAAATGCAACTAAAACACTGTGGACAAATATCTGAGATGGGCCAAAGTGTGAGGATATAATCAAGTGTACAAAAATAAAATAAAAAATCAAATGCAACTGTTTGGTAGCAAAAATGACAGATAAGTAAAATATTTCAGTGACACATAATCTAGACCTGAATACAGTTTGATTTCCAATCCCTATGCATCATCCTTCCAGCCGAACAAAGCAGCATACGGTACGCTTCTGCCTTCTGTGGCTATGTGTGCATCTTTATATTTTTCCACCATACATGTGAGCATGGTTCATTTTTGATTAGTTTATACTCGTATTAAAATAAGATGTCATTGGAGTCTTCTTAAAATCATCTTTTGAGAAATATCAAATCTACTGTCAGCCCTAGAATCCGTTTGCTGTTTGTGTGCCACCTCCACTAGAATAATCATATTTGTGAAGCTCGATTAGTTTTGTTTTCTGAGTTGATATTCTGGATGTTGATACTGAGAGTCACCAGCCACACCCCAGAGACAGCACCTAGCCACGAGTAATGTGCTGTTTATTATTTACTGTAGGACGACACGGATGTGTAGCGATAGGAACTATGTGAATGTGGATCGATGTACTGCCAAACTATAAACCATTCTGCATTCTACCATCTAAATAGCTTATTTCAGCAAGCTTTAATATAAGTACTATTACTGTCAAAAGGTTAATAAAGGCTCACTCTGAACTGCCCCCATCCCACAACAGGACATTGCTGGAGATTTTCATTGAGCTAAACAGCACTTTTGTTCTCTCTATTTCTTTGTTGATATGCTGTTTTGAGGATTTGTTTTATTTATTTATTTATTTTTTATTTTGTATGAATATTTGTTTCTAACACATACAAAAAAATAATAATATTACAATATCACAATACTCAATTATCTGCTACAAACCTTAAGATGAAGATGGACAATTTAGATTTTAGTTCAGATCAAACACGCTGAAACTCTGTTAACTTGGATTAACTTGGAACTCTGTTAATTCAGATAAAAAATCATTTTAGTTGAAGGTTTTAAAAATTGTGTGTGTGTGTGTGTGTGTGTGTGTGTGTGTGTGTGTGTGTGTGTGTGTGTGTGTGTGTGTGTGTGAGTGTGTGTGTGAGTGTGTGTACTTGTTTTTCTATTCTGGTGGGGACTTAAACCTGAATACACACAGACTCATGGGGACTCTTGTCACGGTGGGGACCTAAATTGAGGTCCCCACGGGTAAACAAGCTAATAAATTACACAGAATGAAGTTTCTTGAAAATCTAAAAATGCAGAAAGTTTCCTGTGAGGGTTAGGTTTAGGGGTAGGGTTGGTGTAGGGCGATAGAAAATATGGTCTGTACAGAATAAAAACCATTACACCTATGGAGAGTCCCCACAAGGATAGCTGACCAGACAAACGTGTGTGTGTGTGTGTGTGTGTGTGCGTGTGTGTGTGTGTGTGTGTGTGTGAGTAAGTGTGTGTGTGTGTGCATGAGAGAGAGAGAGTAAACTTGTTTACTTGTTTACTTGTTTCAAGTAAAAAAGATGCATTATATTTTTTTTTTTTTTTTTTTTTTTTTTTTTTTTTTTTTTACAGTGTGAAATCTGATCTAATGTAGTATCTTTTTTCCTTTATCGTGTTTGTGTAGTACAATAACTGTAAAAATGTGTGAGCTTTATTACTTCATCTTCAACACTTGATCTAAATTGTTCAATTTCAATTGTTGTTATATGATTTCTCAGTTGATTGTTTGGGTTTGCACTAAACACATTGGTCTGATAAAGCATTGTTAAAGTCTAAAGCTGTTAACCCCTGCAGGGTGATGTCCCAGTTTCACACTCAACTGCACAAATATCATCACATGTATGAATGGATAAATCTCACAAACTGAAAGTGTTTTGGTAACAAATACATTTGTGAAGAGCACATGTAAATAATAAATATTGTTACATACTTGGGAAACACTAAATCATTGACCATGCTTCTTTATCAGTAATGAGCTGCAAAGCAAAGAGACTGAAACGAAACTCTCAGCTGTTCAGCGTATCTAGATATTTATGGAGCAGTGTACTAAAAGGACACTGATAATCTCATGTAAGGGTTTGCATTATATTATTATATGAACTGAAAATCCTTTTCATAAAGGAAAAGCACAGAGCTGTGTAATTTTTCAATAAAATGTTGCATTTATAAGGTATATGGATATATTTCATAACAGAGAATAATTATAAGAGACTATTACAATACAATATTAAGAGAAATACAATGTGTCTTATTCACACACTGGGTCCAGGTTAAGAGGCAAAACTGCTGTTTCTATGTAAATAAAGCATATTATGAAATGCACAAGATTGACAAACTTTCTTTTATCTGATGCTGTAAACATTCATTTATTATTGCCCATGAAAGCAGGCATTGAATTAAAGTTAAAGTAAGCACTTGAAGTGATCATGGCAGATCTTTTGTGTGTTAATAAATACGGTACTGGGTAAATTACTTCTGAATTGCTTTCCTTACTGTAGTCAATGACATAATCTGTTAGATTACACATTTCTGGTTATGTAATCTGACTACTTTTGATTAAATTTTATATTATTTTTGATGCCACATACATTTAAATAGTGCAATCTTGCACTATTTTGACATAAAACACAGTAAGAAAATATTCCATCCTCATATTACCAACAAGTGCCTCACAAAAACAGATTAAGGGATAGTTCACCCCAAAATGGAAACATTCTGTCAACTCACCCTCGTGTCTTTCCAAAACTGTATGAGTTTCTTTCTTCTGTCACACACAAAAGAAGATATTTTGAAGCATGTTGAGAGTTGCTGGCAGCGAACAGAAGCAATCAGATCAACAAGAGAACAACAACAGTATACAAGTGTTATGACAAGTCTCAGTCTAGTACAGAACACAGAGCCAGGGTGTTTTTTTTTTTTTGTTTTTTTTTTTGTTTTAAGAATAGGATAGACAAGAAAAGGAAGAGCCAGAGAGCATTACAATAGTCCAGTCTGGAGAGAACAAGAGCTTGGACAAGAAGTTGTGTGGCTTGCTCTGACAGGAAGGGTCTAATCTTCCTAATATTGTATAAAGCAAACCTGCAGGACCGGGTCGTTGTAGCAATGTGGTCAGTGAAGCTGAACTGATGATCCATCACAACTCCTAGGTTTCTGGCTGTCCTCGAAGGAGTAATGGTTGATGAACCCAGCTGTATAGAGAAGTTGTGATGAAGCAATGGGTTAGCTGGAATCACCAGTAGTTCTGTCTTAGTAAGGTTAAGCTGAAGGTGATGGTCATTCATCCAGCTAGAGATGTGCGAGCAGCTACCGTCGGGTCATCTGGCTGGAATGAGAAGTAGAGTTGGGTGTCATCAGTGTAGCAGTGATAAGAAAAGCCATGCTTCTGAATGACAGATCCTAATGATGTCATGTAGATGGAGAAGAGAAGTGGTCCAAGTACTGAGCCTTGAGGAACCCCAGTAGCAAGGTGGTGTGACTTTGAAACATCACCCCTCCAAGACACACTGAATGATCTGTCAGAGAGGTAGGACTTAACCCACAGGAGAGCAGTTCCAGAGATTCCCATCTTTCTGAGGGTGGACAGGAGAATCTGGTGATTAACAGTGTCAAAAGCAGCAGAGACAGGTCCAGTAAGATGAGTACCGAGGGTTTTGAAGCTGCTCTTGTTAGTCGCAGGGCTTCAGTAACCGAGAGCAGAGCAGTCTCAGTTGAGTGGCCACTTTTGAAGCCAGATTGGTTGCTGTGCAGGAGGTTGTTCTGTCCAAGGAACATAGAGAGCTGGTTGAACACAGCCCGCTCAAGTGTCTTTGCAATGAATGGAAGAAGGGATACCAGTCTGTAGTTTTCTAGATAAATGCCATAGCAACTGGTTAGGAACATCCTAAAAAATAACTAGAAAAAAACAGCTATGGTCACAAGTTCCTTCGTTACTAACAGAGTTCAGTGGAACTTGCGATCGTAGTTTGCTAATGATGTTTTTGGGTAACGCACCTCAGAATAGCAACCACATAGCAATTTATCTGTTTGTCTGAGACGAGCTTTTAAAATTACTTAAGACACTCAAAGTCAAATGTGAACTTTGAAAGTAAAATCACTAAGAACTTGATTGGCCTTCAAAAATTATTGGAAATGGTTTAGCAAATGAGTCAATAGGACTCTCGGGAACATACAGTATAATGTGAGGCGGCCACAGCTTTCAAAGCCATTCACTTGTGACCTTCAGTTACGATTTTGAAAAGACTGTATTCACACTTATGTTCGAGCGGATGCCGAGGACGATAACAGAAGCATGTCTTTGTCAGCCACCATGACTTCTGAGAACAACTGCAGAAAACTGCCCAGAAACACAGTCACAAAGAACAGACACAGCAGGCCAAACTTCATAGGTTCACCTTTGGCAACCTTCAATGGGAAATGAAGAGAGATGCATGATGAAAGTTGCAGCAAATCTTCTTTTTTGTGTTAACTGTCCCTTTAAGAGTCTCGACTGGCAGAGAGAAAGCTGTGCATATTCTGTTTCCAGTGAATTTCTTGTTGGACTGTCAAGTCATGTTTGTCTCAGGTCTTATGTTAGAAAGCTGAGCAACTATCCTCCTGATCTCAATTGAATCTTTACACAGTCACACATTCAGTGGGTTATATAGGGGAGAAGTGTGGGTTCCAGTATTGTTAAGAAATCTTCTTTTGTGTTCCACAGGAGAAAGAAATGCATTCAGGTTTGGAACGAATGAGTAAATGATGACATTAATTTTTTCCATTTTCTGTGGATTTGACTGCCAGGGCTTGTCAGCAGTGGCTTTACACAATAAAACACTTTATAAAAGCATCCTCCGTTCATCAGATGACAAGGCGAGGGTAGAGCCACCTTCCTCTCGCTGCTCTCCACAGGAACATGACTAAACGTGCTTGCCGCGAGACAAATCTGAGAACAAATACAAACAGTGAGGATTGCTGTCGGACATGGGCTGTCATTCAGCAGCACTGGAAACTACAGCTGAAAAACCAACAGCTTCCTCAAGCACACAAGTCACTCAAGTCATTCTGGCAATGCACAGCAGATTTGCTCCACTCAGTGGATAAATGCAGTAGTGCTACTAACTTTACATTTTTCAGAAATGTGATAACAACCATAAAAATGCTGAACTTCTCCTGTAGAGGACAATTTTACAAATTTGATGAGTTACTATTCTCTGAAAAGCATGTTTGCTATTAAATGTCTTAAAAGGTGTGATCAACACTGCATGAGACTGTGCAAAGGCTGTTGTGTCTATCTCTGTATTTGATTTTATTTCAATTATATTGGCTTATTATGGCATGAAGTGCCACATGAAAGATAAATATAAAATATACATATCTATAAACATACATAACATATATTATTTGTGGATAAAATATGTTGTGCACTACAGCATAAAATATTTTTTATGCAATTATACTATATATACTCTACAAAAGGTGTGATGAAACATTTCTTCATGTTTAGAGGCCTAGATAATGGTTCAGTTAGTCGATTGTTTCTCTGTCTTGTTATTATCTCTGGCTGCAGTTCAAGCTAATCATAAAATCAGGGTTGCCGACATGCTTTCAGGCTCTTTCTCACACTGCTCAACTAAATCTCACAATATATAAAGAAATAAAACTGCTCATGGGACTTGTTGTTTGGTCTAACACAGATGTTCTGTGATTCTGCTCCGATCAGAGTTGGGGAAAACTACTGTCAAAAACAGTGCTTTGTCATATTGCGTTAGTTCATTAAAACGAAAATAATTGAATTACTTCTTTGTGATACTTTTTGTCACCTGGGCTGGGCTTGCTGATCAGTTTTTTAATAACGAAAAACAAAAAAGTTATATTTTTGCCAACTGTAAAGGCCCTTTCACACCAAAAGTGAAATTAATAACCCTCAGGGTTTTTTTTAATGGTAATATTTTTTCTGTACTGGTTTTTGTAGTGATTGGGCTGCTTTCCACATCTGGTCCTTGTACTGTTTAATGCATTAAAGAGATGCATTCCCCAGCACGTAACTTTTATTACAATTATGCACATATTGCCATTTCACCCCAGTTCATCATAACCTTTTCTACAAGATTGTGAGTTTGTAGGAAACTCCTGAAGCAGCTGGCCCTGTTATAACTGTACTCCTGTGTAACTAACATGACCAAAATTAATAAATAAGAGAATATTTAAGTGAAACTAAATATATGAATCTCATTCTAAATGTATCATTAAAAAAAACAAAACTGCACTCTGAAAACAACAGATGATTTCATTCATTTTCTTTGATTTGCATTTGTGCTGTCAAACGATTAATCACATCCAAAATAAAAGTTTTTGTTTGCATAATATATCTCTGTGTTCTGTGGATATTTATTATGTATATAAAAACACACACACACACACACACATATACACAATCAGTCTACATTCTGAAACTATTTACATGTCCATATTTATATTCAAATACGTTATATTATAAATAAATATATTTAATATATAAAAATAGCCTATTTTTCTGAAATATATACATGCATGTGTGTGCATTTATACATACATAATAAATATACAAAACACACACACATATATTTTGTAAACAAAAACCTTTATATTGGAACCGATTAATCGTTTAATATATTTCTCTTCTTAGGCTATTTTGAGGCTATTTTCATATCAAAATCAGCTTTCTTTAAAGAAACATTAAGTCACTGTATGTTGAGTAAAGCAGTTAATTTAGAATTGAATAGCAGGTCTATATTTTAACACCTATACTAAATCCTTAAGGAATAAAAAAAGATTGAAGGCGATGGAGAACTTTCAGTTGTGATTGAGGAGCTTTGGGACAATGGGATAAATTACAGCAGATCTCTATGACAGAATAACTGAGTTAACACCTGTTTCTGTTACATCCTTTACATTTTACACTAATAAAGAGGCATTTCTATTTTATGTGTGTTGACCTACGGTCATAAGGTCAAAGACTGCATTAAGAAATGAAAATAACTGTAGCTTCACTTGTTAATCATGTTAACATTTTCTGATCGAGGTCCATATTCTGGTTAAGCATCTGTTCTGGCGTTTACATAATAACCAGCAATTGAATCTGACAGGTTTTACTGATGACAATGATGGAGCAGGACTGCCTTTGTTCACATCATTCAAAACAAATTATTTTCTTGGGTAGGAAATCAGTTAATATGCATCATTTTGTTTATCTAAAGATGGAGTGCTGAAGACTTCTTCTTTTAACTTTAAAAGAATACCAGCGCATAGAAAAAAATGCCATGTTCTTGCCCCTTCATCCAATAAATTTTTAATAAGAGCTTGAGACTTTCGGAGAGAAGTCTGGTTTAGTTGAACTTTGTTCAAACAGGGAGTGACTCTCAGTTGGTTCAGTTTTTCAAAACAATGAATAAACTAAACCAATTTCTTTCAATGTGGTCAAAACAGCACTTTTTTTGTTTTGTTTTTTGTTTTTGTTTTTGTACACTCTCAGAAAAAAAGGTCCAAAACTTGTCACTGCTGCATTACCTTTTCAAAAGGCACACTTTGTACCTAAAGAGTCCAAATTGGAATCTAAAAGGTCCAAAAGTGTCCCTTTTGAAAAGGTACCGCCCCAGTGACAGCTTTTGTACCTTTTTTTCTGAGAGTAGGCCTTGTTTTGTGTGTTATGGAGGGGTTAGCTAGTTGTGCCAATAATTAAGCTACTACTACTACTACTACTTCTACATAAAGACATGTAGGCACTGGTTCCTGGGTTAAGTTAGACTGCCTCCTAGCGGCGAAACACTGAAAATGTGAAAGGTTTTCAGAAAGTAAACCATCAGATTCATCCACATAGAAAAGCAGCAAAAACACACCTGATGTTAAACATACCTTCCTCTGCATGTCACCTAATTTAGTTTCAACTAGACTCAATACATCTAATATGTCATGACAGGATTGGAAATAATACCACAAGTTCCTGGATTCAATCATGAAGACCCCAACTATGAAGGTAACCAATGGACCAAGATATAATATAAATAATTGATTACATAGACACTGTTTTAAAGTACTATGCATAGAATTAAAAATAAAAAGAGAAATGGATCTATCATCCCTTACGGTTTCTGTAAGATATTGTACTGAATAGTCATTTGCAGCTATTGTATATTTGCTAATACAGATATCTAGTGAGGAAGCACCTCTCTCCAGAAGACGCACAGGCTTCAAGAATAATTGAATTAGCTCTGTCACGTCTGGTTTGAGCTGTACTCCAGGAGAGGATCCAGTCAGTCAGTACAGAGGATTCAGAACAACTTCTCTAATAACCAAGGCATTTTACTAGCTGTATTTTGTTTCTCTCTCCGCACCAGGCCGGACTCATCAGGTTGCGAGATCCAACTGTGCTTACAAGAGAAAGTAGGACACAGAGGACACAGAGGATACTCGCCACAGGTCATGCTCAGAAGTTCACACGATGAAGGAAACACTTTGTATAGATTCAAATGACTCTACTAGTTCCCTAGTTCCAATCTGTTGAATAAAGATTCATGAGTGTTCAGTATACTGTGAGAAATATCTAAAAGATATGGGATTAATAAACAGAATCTAAGAGTGAATACATAAATTGTTTTATTTCTCATTCCCTGAACATAACTGCTCCACACTCCATCTCAGTAGGTGGCAGAATCTGCACCAAAAGCGGGTTTGCCAACCGGAAGCAGCAGCAGTCTGTCAAACACAAGCTCCTCCCATCCGGCCTGCTGTGAGACTGCAGTTGTCAACTGTAGAGCTGCTTTGGGAATAGAGAAGGGTACGTGTTTTATAAGTTTATATCTTAATCGGTCACAATTCAGATTAAAAAAGGAAAGAGCCGATTGTAGGGGGACACAGCGCGGTAAAGTTACTAGTGTCAGGCTCGATATTCAGCTGTGCTGTGTAAGGGACCGACTAAAAACTCCACCCACGGTACAGAACGTAAGCCTTGTCCAATACTTAATACAACAGTGGTGATTGGATTTTTTGAGATGGTCCCTTACATGGGCTTTGATAGTTAGAGTATTCGTGAGTATTGAAATACGGCTATAAGAAGCGGGTTCGTATACAATAGTTGAATATTGTTTAAACTTACTGCGGTATTGGTATCTTTGCAGACTGTCACCTCTCCAGAACAGAAGGAGAAATAACGTGAATCGAACGACGCTGTTTGAGAGTGTTTATCACGTTTTTTAACATTAATCTAGGTTAGTACATCGTGTTTGCGCATGTGTTTTCCTTTGGATGGAGTCGGAAATATAGTAGTTATAAGTTTCAAACACGTGTGGTCAAACAAGACCTATTAACAAGTAGAAAATCATCGCCTTCTCTGCCCTTGAAGTATAAACTATTTATTTCGTGAAGAAAACATATATACTTTTGAGTCTGCAGTAAGCTTTGGGACAATACTTCCACGTCATTCATTTGTGCTCTGTCACATAGTTATGATACACCATAAGCATAATCCGGGCTGTCAATCATCCTGTCACACTTAAAGGGACAGTTTACCAAAAAAAAGACTGTTGTCACCGAGATTTAGGCAACTTTCTTTCTTTAGTAGGACGCAAAAGACGGTCTTTGATGATTCATAATATGCAAGTCACTCAAAGCCAAAATTGTTAAAGCGATAGTTCACCCAAAAATGAAAATTACCCCATTATTTACTCCCCCCTCAAGCTATCCTAGGTGTATATGACTTTCTTCTTTCAGACATATCCAATTGGTGTTATATTTAAAAACATCCTGGCTCTTCTAAGCTTTATAATGGCAGTGAATGGGTGTTGTTTTTCAGTAGTCCAAAAGACGTAAAATAAAGCGCATCCATCCATAATAAAAAGTGCCTCAAACAGCTCCATGGGTGCATAAAGGCCTCATGAAGCGAATCAATGCGTTTAGTTAGGAAAATATCATATTTTAAAGTTTATAAACCATAACCTCTATAATGTGTTGGGACGTAGAATCCACTTCTACCAGTGACTGGTAGAAGCTGTCTATTTTTATGTTTTTTTGAGTATTTCCGTTTCTCCAGGGGCTCTACGAAACATAAACATAAATGTTGCTTGATTTCATATTAATCTCAGGAATGTTCCAATGTCAGCCGACCAGGAAGCACAGGAGGATGAACTGCTTGCTCTAGCGAGCATCTATGATGAAGACGAGTTTCGCAGAGCCGAATCAGGAAAAGAGGGCGAGATTAATCTGTGCCTGGAGCTTCCTCCGAGCTTCAAACTGCTAGTTAAGGGTGAGACTTTATAAGCAGGAGTTCAGACTTTGTTCTAACATCATAGAGTTCTGACAACGCTAGAATTATGTCTTGATTTACAGGACAGACCTCCACAGAGCATCATGTGTCATTTCTACCTCCGCTGGTTCTGAGTTTTGAGTTCCCGGCTGACTATCCTTCAGCATCAGCGCCGCTTTTTACTATAAGCTCCAAATGGCTCAGGAGAGCCCAGGTGAGTCCTGTTTAGAAATGCTATTTATGTATTTTGCTTTTTTATTGTTCTAATAGTTTTGATTTGGTGGTATTGAATCAAAAGGATGCAGTTACTCTGTAACAGTCAGATCAGCAACCACTCGATTAAAGTTTCACCCTAAACTTTTGTTCTAGTTGTATAAACTATTTCATTTAGACATACATCACTTCACTACATTTATGACACTATTCTTTGTATTATATGACCTTTGCATCAAACTAGTTAACGCTAATGCGAGGGTGTTTCTAACACAGCGTCTCTGGGAGCGAACAGACTTTCCTTTTATTTAAACATCTAATGTAGTGTAAACACTGAATAAGGTCATTGCAAACCTGCATGAGTTTCTTCATTGGATCACAAATTGAAAAGTTATTTTCCCAACTATCCCAAAAGTGGATGGGAACCAGAGGATCATAGCAGCTTTGACTCTTTTTTTTTTTTGACAGCTTTGGTGCATGCTGTTGGTTTGGGGGGAATCGTTTTGTTCAGCTAGTGCAAGTCTGGGAGGATATTTGGGAGAACAGCCAGTGTATTTGGTGATCTGCTATAGCATTGTGATAACCTTCCGCTCTCTCTCCATCAGATCACTGCACTTTGCAGGAGACTGGACGAGCTTTGGGAGGAGAACCAAGGCAACGTGGTTCTTTTTACCTGGATGCAGTTTCTAAAGGAAGAGACCCTAGACTTTTTGGGAATCCAGTCACCGCTGGAAATCCAAAGCCTTGAGAGCCAGCCTCAGTGTGAGTCTGGCCCAAAACAAGCTGTAGACGTCCCCGGGGAAAAAAGTAAAGATTTAGACCCCAGAGCCGTGCAAGAAGTCGACGCTCGCACAGACATACTGACTCAGCTGCTGGATTTTGACGAAGCTCAGAAGCAGAAGGTGTTTGATGGGAAGGTGTTCTGCTGCGGCATCTGTTACTCCGAGAAGCTCGGATCCGACTCTCTGCTCTTCAAAGAGTGTCAGCATGTGTACTGCAAGGCCTGCATGAAGGAATACTTTCAGATCCAGATTAGAGACGGAAAAGTCCAGTGCCTTAACTGCCCTGAACCAAAGTGCATGTCCATGGCCACTCCTTCACAGGTATCTTCTGTCTGCTCTCGTGTGATTGTGCTTTAGTGTGTGAGTATGGATAGGTTATGTAGGACTCGGGCGCACTTGAAAGGACAGATGACGGTTTATATTTCCCACATTTTAAAGTTGCCAGTGTTGATTTATAGAAGACACACAAGAAGATAACTCCGCTTTTCTTCAGTCTTTTCTGCATATAGTACTGTTCAGAGACTACTGAGTTTTCTTTTGGATCTGATCATGCCTGAACTGAAAAATACCACAAAATTATGTCAGAATGCCCACTTTGACGAGCATCCACAATCCTCTGGGAGAAAATCTGACGCATGTCAATGTTTTACATCTATGCATTCGGTTTTAATGTGTGCGGTGTCATATACATGCAGCTGTCGTTAATGTTAATCAAAAAGAGAAAAAGATACCATCTGAATCACTTCTGTCGCTTTAAAAGCATTAATCTGTTTGATCTGTCTATCAGTGAAGACTGTGGGGTGTTTGATTAATCAGTTTCTGTAGGATTTCTCCACTATTTATTTCATGTGCATCTTTGTTTTATTTATTTTTGCCATTTCTTGTAATTTGTCATAATTTTATTACTGACCGATTATTTGTCTAAATTTCACTTGAAACTAGTGGTGTGTGATATTGACAGATATAGAAAATATTGACCCTGTCTTAATGAGTTATTAATTGACTCATTCATTCAAAGGATTCATTCAAAATGCCTGATTCAGAATATAATTGAGCCCTGTTATGACTGTGTATTCTGAATATGGTTTTAAGACTGACATCAGTATGTTCATATAACAGGTGAAACTTCTCGTGGGCGAAGATGAGTTTGCACGCTATGATCGTCTCCTGCTGCAGTCGAGTCTGGACCTGATGGCGGATGTGGTGTATTGTCCTCGTATGAGCTGCTGTATGGCTGTGATGGTGGAGCCTGACTCCACCATGGGCATCTGTCCCGCCTGCAGATACGCCTTCTGTACCCTCTGTAAGAGGAGCTATCACGGCCTCTCTCACTGCATAGTGACTGCTGGTAAGATGTATTGCATATAGGATATATATAAGATGCTCATTGACCAGTTTGTTTCTCTCTGTAGAGATCATAAGCTGTGCCTTTCTTTAACAGATGAGCTTCGTAATTTGCGGGATGAGTATATGTCTGTGAGTGAAGAGGGGAAGAAGTTCCTTGAGAAGCGTTTTGGTCGGCGTGTCATTCAGAAGGCGGTGGAGGAGTCTTTCAGCACAGACTGGCTGAAGGATAACTGTAAACAGTGCCCTTGCTGTGGCACTAATATACAGGTCAGTACTAAGGATGTGTGCATTAGGGGTTGACCGATTATCGGCACCGATATTAAGCATTTTTGATTATCGGTATCAGTCATTTTCAAATCAATTTGCCGATAAAATAATTTAGCAACATTCAAAGAAAATTTTTGTCAGAGCCCTTATTATTCTTAATTTTGACTTTACTTTTCATTTTCATACCTGAAATATATATTAGTTAAAAAAAATCGGTCTACTTGATCTGTAATAATCGGTATCCATATCGGCCCTAAAAAATACATATCGGTCAACTCCTAGTGTGAATACTACATATTTTCAAATTGACAAGCATAAATGACTACAGTTTGACTTAGGAAGTGAGCCTACTCTGATATATGATTCATAAGCAGCTTCATATCCCACAATGCAACACTATTGTGACATCACAGCAGATCGCACTTAATCTACCCCTACATATCACATGAGTTACTTTGAGATTGAACCAAATAATACTTGATGTTGTGTAACTTTGTATATTTTTTTCCAACAGCCAAAGCATACCTACAGTACAGTGTTGTGGGTGACACATAAGTAACCCTAGTTTTTCAAGTAACTAGTAAAGTAGTGTATTACTTTTATATTTACCATGAAATATTTTAGTTACTTTTTTCAAATAATTTACACAATTTTCTTTTTTCCAATTTATTCACTGAGAGCGTTCTTTCAGCTTGAGGATTATTAATTTCACTTTTGGTGTGAAAGGACCTTTACAGCTGCCAAAAATAAAACTTTGCGTTTTTTCTTGTTAAAAAAATAAAATAAAAAATAAGCAAGCCCAGCCCAGGTGACAAAATGTAACACAAAAGTAGCGTAATACATTTACTTTCCATAAAAACACATTTAGTTACTATTTCATGGAGTAATGCATTATTTTTAAGTAACTTTCTATAGAATCGTCAGCGTGAACCAAGGAATCCATAGACCATTACTCAACCCTTCAGAGACTGAAGTACTTTACAAATGCAAGCTTTTCTGAAGATCCAGGATAAAATCAAATTGCATCTATAACAGTTCACTGGCATATTAAAAGTGATATTTTGTTAATATTTAATGTAGTAGTAATAACAGAGCTATATCATAATTATTCAACCCCTCTTCAACATTGCTGTTTTTAAGTGACTTGTTTCCATGCATGTGCTGAAGTTGAGTAGGAAACTGGCAAAGTCAACAGAGATATCACAAAAGCTATAGAGAATCGATAGAGAATAAATATTGTATTACTTTAGAAAGGCTAAGGCTGTATGAAGATTTCTAAGACATTAAATGTTCCTAAAGACAACTCTCAGTCTTATTCCTTAGCTTAAAGTGTGTTTTACTAGAAAACCTTTGAGGTTGTTGAAGTAAAACCACAATATCATAAAATGTTTAATCAGCGCAACTGAGAAAAACCTGCCATGTACAGCCAAAGACTTGCAAGATGACCCGATGAAAGGAGGAAAACCATTTCAATGCAGCGTGTAAGAGGATCACTAGACAAGTATGGCCTTTATGTTGAGACATCTCGATGAATACCACTCTTGATCAAGAAGAACAAAAAGCAGACATGAACTAGCTAAAGTTCATTTGTGTAGACTTGTGGAGCTCTGGAGGAATGTTTTATGGAGTGATGTGACCAAACTGGAACTTTTTGGACCCGTGGATCAGCGGTGTGTCTGCTGCAAAACAGGCAAAGCTCATAAGCAGAAGAACACCATCTCCATCGTCAAACTTGGAGGTGGATCAGTCCTGTTATGGGGTTTCTTTACTGTAGAAGGAAGTGGAAATCATGACTGTATGAAGGACATCATGGATTCTTTGAAGTGTCAGGCCATTTTGACAAGAATTGTGATTCCTTTGGTGCAAAGACTGAAGCTGATGATCAATGGACTTCCCTGCAGGACAGTCATCCCAAAGTACACGTCCAAATCTACTTCTGCTTGGTTCAGGGATCAGTCACAGAATGTTCTTGAGTGGCCTGTTCAGTCTCCAGGCTTAACTCTCATTGCAAATATCTGGTTGAATTTAAAGAAAGCAGTGGCAGTGTGAAAACCAAAGATTATCAGTGATCTGGAAGCTTTTTCATGCGAGGAATGGGTCAAAACTGTAGTAGAGAGGTGACAGAAGCTTCTAACACTTACAGACAGTGTTTACTGGTGATTTTAAAGAATAAAGGATTCTGCACAAAGGGGGTTGAATAATTTTGAACATGAATGTTTGGAGCCAATTAGAATTTTATAATGAATCTCTCAAAAGTGTATTAACAAACTTTCTCTAATACTTTACTGATGCCTTTGTTGAATTGATTTCATATATATATATATATATATATATATATATATATATATATATATATATATATATATATATATATATATATATATATATATATAGGTTTTGATCAAAAATAGCAGATCTTTTTACCTGTAGGTGGTGCTGTTCCCAAATTAAGCAGGTGCTGATGAAGTGCTTTATATTTAAAGCACTTAGTCATTATATTTAATTTACCAGTCATAACTTTCCAACGAAGATGAATAATCAAAATGGAATAGTTTTGGTCCAGTAATTAAGACCTATTAGTGGAAAACTACCAGTCACTGATATAGTTGTAGTAAATATCATCATATAGACCTATTCAATTATTATTTTTTACCTGGCATTCAAATTAAAAACTGCCTCAGAAATCTCTATAAATCATTTAATTGGAGAAAAATTGTGGGAACCCTCCACAAACTGAGATCTCGTGTGTTGTGCAGAGGTGCGCTCAGACTCTCAGAAAGATGTGCTTGAATGACTCTGTGCATGGATTGAATGACTCTTCTGATTGTTCCCGTTCCTGTAGAAGGTGCACGGCTGTAACAAGATGACCTGTTCGTCCTGTCAGAAGTACTTCTGCTGGATCTGTCTGGGAGCTCTCAGCAAGGTGAACCCCTATAGCCACTTCAACAACCCCGGCTCGCCCTGCTATAACCAGTGAGTACCGTCTACAACGAGCCCTTAAATGTGTTCCAGAGCTAGCTCCAGTGCATGCACAGTCTCACACGCACCCAACACTTAAGACATAACCGAAAGAGAGCTTTAACGCTCATGCTGAGACGATGCTCTTCCATAACTAAGAACTGCACAGCATTTGGGAAACTCAGCAGGCATCTAAATCCATCTTCAGGCCTGCAGGTGCTGCTGTGTTAGTATCTGCAGTGTGTGCGCTAAAGAGACGGTGATGAAGAAGTTGGTGCTGATCTGTGTGTGTGCAGACAGTCTGTTCATGACCCCTTTAATAAGACATGGGCCTCTTTATAAGGGATACGATCTCTCACACCACCTATGTGTCCGGTGGCAGGTTATTTGAAATGTGTGTTTGCCCAACAAACGTTTTAGACTTAAAGTTCCTGTGGCTCAGTGGTAGAGCATTGTGTTAGCAGTGCAAAAGGTCATGGGTCAAATTCCCAGGGAACACACATACTGGTAAAAAAAAAAATAATAATTGCTTTGTAAAAAAGCGTATGATAAATGTAAATGGTAAATTTCAGGGTAATTACGTACTATAGCAAATTATTTTCTGAACTTTTACTAATTTATGCTCCAGAGTTAAAGCAATAAAAGATAAAACTTGTTTGTTTTTTTTACCCCACAAATCTTTAACCGTCCTGTTATGTGCAAATTTCAACCATGTTTTTAATGTGTGGAGACAAATTGACTACAAATATTAAAATAAATCAATATATTACCAAAATTGACAGAATTTATTATTATTTACTTACAGTACAGACCAAAAGTTTGGAAACATTACTATTTTTAATGTTTTTGAAAGAAGTTTCTTCTGCTCATCAAGCCTGCATTTATTTGATCAAAAATACAGAAAAAAAAAAAAAATATTGTGATATATTACTGTATATGTGATACACTACTGGTCAGTAATTTGGGGTCAGTCATTTTTTTTTCTTTGTAAATAAAATCAATACTTTTATTCAGCAAGGATGTGTTAAATTGATAAAAAGTGATAGTAAAGAAAATATATTATTAGAATTTTTATTTATATTTTGAATAAATGCAGTTCTTTTTAACCTTTTATTGATCAAATATATTAGCCAGCAGAACTGTTTCCAACACTCATAATAAATCAGAATATTAGAATGATTTCTAAATGATCATGTGATCGACTGATGTTACATGTGACACTGAAGGCTGGAGGAATGATGCTGAAAATTCAGCTTTGCATCACAGGAATAAATTATTTTTTTAAGTATATTCAAATAGAAAACTATTTTTTTAAGTTGTAAGAATATTTCACAATATTACATTTTTTTCTGTATTTTTGATCAAATAAATGCAGGCTTGATGAGCAGAAGAAACTTCTTTCAAAAACATTAAAAATAGTAATGTTTCCAAACTTTTGGTCCGTACTGTACCTGTTTGATTAAAGGTTGATGAATTGACTGACACACTTGCTGACTGTTTATTCGTGTATTTTCTGCTCTAGATTGTTTCAAGGAGTGGAAATGGACGAGGAAGAAGGCTTTGGGAGCGACGAAGATAACTGACCCACTGTAAATGAAATGTTTAAAGGATGGCAGTGTTTTTCTGCATATCAGTGGATCAGAACCCCAAGCCCAAGACCTGACCACAGTGTCACCCATTTTTTAGCAATATATATATATTTTTTATTTGCATTTTTTTGCAATTCAAATTCCAGTTCACAAGCATCCCTTCAAATAGTTTTATTGTAGATTGTAAACGTTTTCACTGCTACGAGATCACCCCGTATATCCTCTATCTATATAGTTAATGAATTGGTTTTCTTTAATGTTACCATCTTTTCAGAAGATGTAATGTTTATATAGGTATCCTCAGCTATTGCTGTCATTGTTAATAATGTACATGTCATCCTTTGGACAAAGGTGGATGGATTTAGCAGGAAAATAAATGTTAAATGAGTTCTTGGGGCATGAATACTGTCTTTGATTGGGTGACACATTATCAAGATTTTAGGTTATAGTTATTAAACATGTAGAGGACTTTATTTAATATATTCAAGCTAAACAAACTGCACGTGCTGAAATAATTCTGCTGGCACTGCACAGTACAGCTCAATATTTCCATATTAGTGTGTGCATTGGTTATTATTATTAACTAACAATTCTGTGTAAAGACACAATGTCACATAAGAGCCAGACTGAATTAATACATGCATTGGAAAAAAGGTAATTAAAGACTTATTTCTGGATCAATTTAGGCAGAATGGTTAACAAATGACCCATAAATACAATAGCATATTAGTTTTTGACCAATAGGTGGCGCTGGCTCTAAACTGATGCGGTGTTGTCAATCTTTAAATCAATTGAAACGTTTGTGAATCTCTCTGTAAATGCAACAAAAACTAAGGCCAAGACATGCATAAATACAGCTTTTACAAACCCAGTTCAAATGCTTTATGGAATTGAAAGTATAATATATTAAATGCAATTAATTTATCAAATTCCATTAAATTTGAAGTGTCTGTGTAACGTTTTCTTAATTTGCAGGGGTTTTTTTGTTTTATAGAGGTCTAAACAAGTCAATAAAAGACTATTAACAACTGTTAGCATTGTTTATTACAAAAACAGGATGTTTTGGTGTGGGGTGACTCATGTTTCTCAGTTCATCTCCAGTTGTGTGCACCGAGCACTGAGTATGTCTACTAAAGAAAGAAAGCTGAGGACTTTTGCCTGATGTTGGCTGGAAAGTGGTTTATAGTGTTTGGTTCTTGAAAAGCTGTAATAAGGAAGTGTTTTATATCTGGGAGGTGTTTTTGGACTTTGTGGAAAAAATTGAAATTATGGAATGTAGGAACGTTTATGGGGACTGGTTGATATAAATCAATATATGTTTACAGTTGTTGTGTCTTTTTTTTTTTCAAGGTTTTTTTGTTTATTTATTTATTTTTCATCCTGTCTGGGGAATGATCAGGTGAGTTGTGTTTTTGTAAAGAAAAAAGGTATGTTCTACCAAAACATTTTTTTAAAACAAAAAAGCTGTATTTTCAGCATCATTCCTCCAGTCTCCAGTGTCACGTGATCTTCAGAAATCATGAAAATATGATGATTTACTGCTCAAGAAACATTTATCATTATTAATAATAATAATATTGAGTCTGATATAATAGTATGATATATTGACTGCCCTGATGTGAGATTACAATAGAACCACTAATAAGATTAATTAAATTGTCAAGCCAACATTTATATATAAAATAAAAAAACTATTTAATTATAATATATTTATAAACTATTTTGAAAAATAGTATATGTAAAAATAATATATAATATAATATACAATATACAATTATATATAAAAAAAAATTATCAAGGCGTGGCCACGGCATCTGAACGCGTCACGTGTTCGTGTTTGGGCGGTGCCGGGAGCGCGCAGACAGAGGAAGCTTCTGGAAGCGCGTGTGAGCTTCTCTTCCTTTTCTCCCGCGACGCTGTGCTCCGGTCCCCAGCAGAATGTCCGCAGTAAAAGCCCTTAACCCGAAAGCAGAGGTGGCCAGGGCTCAAGCGGCCCTGGCGGTGAACATCAGCGCCGCTCGAGGGCTCCAGGATGTGCTGAAGAGTAACTTGGGGCCGAAAGGCACGATGAAAATGTGAGTCTGTCTGCTAGCAGCTAATAGCGGCTTTGTTAGCACGTGTTTGTCAGTCGGTAACATTAGTTACTCCTGTGCTATCAGCTAACTGTTAACCGGTGCAGATCTGAACACAGCCGTCGCTGCTAATGTCAGATTACAGTGTTTAGCAACATGTTTATGAACGAAAGTTACATGAAAGTGTAGTTTTGAGACGAGTAACGCTTTGTAGTTAGCATCGGAGCTAACAACTGACTCATCATGGCAGTGAACCTCCGATGTCCTGGAGCTACAGATTTTAATTATGCTATGGATTAGGATTTTTGTTTATTATTATGTCGGTATCTCATCACATGTCTGGTTGCATCCATCCATTTAACCCAAAAAAGCATGAACCAAATACTTCACAAATTCAGAATAAATTAATTCTAAAGTTTTTAAAATACAGTTAAGGTTTTTCAGCGCAAAAGAGGATTCGCAGATGATGTGAAATGGTCTTTGCAGACTGGAACAGAACAGTTAGCACATCTTCCTCTCATGGGCCTTCACCTCTCATCCGCTGCATCTCTAAACATGTTAGACATGAATGAATTTTGATTGATTGTTCTTTATTGAGTGTAGTTCTGGACTGATGCATTGATGTTACAGGTGTGCTTTAAACCTGCCTCAGCAAACCAAAGTCAGGAATTGAGCATTTTATAAATGTTTTCTCTCTGACGTGAGCCGATGTGAAGTGAAAGCACACTTGCTGAAGGTGTGGTGTTTGTTGAGTCGTGTTCCTCTTATGCTCTTGCTAATGAAACCCCAAACTCCTTCCGCAGGCTTGTGTCCGGCGCAGGAGACATCAAGCTCACCAAAGATGGGAACGTTCTTCTGCATGAGATGGTAATATCTGATGTGTTGATTTGTGAAACCTCATGTTGCAGATGCTTCTCCAGATATCAGACTGACCCAGAGTCAGTGTCTCGCGGGGTTTAGTCTCAGATGTTGATTCAGCATGCATTTGCTCAGTCGTGTTGAATCATCATCTGATTAGTTATTATACACCCCAATCACTAAATATATCATCTGCTGTTACAAACTATCATTCTGGGTTTAATTAGAGTTTCACCAAAAAGAAAATTGTCATCATTTGCTCATACTCCTGTCTTTCCAAACCCATGGAACGTTAGTTACTCTTTGAAACACAAATTACAGTATTTTTAATTTAGTCAGAGCTTTCTGTAATTAAAATTTAAGATTTAAGAAGTTTTAGTTAAATGAATGCACATGAATTGAGATTTTCAGTGCCATTCTTCATTTTAGTGACAGCAAGGACTGATTATGATAATTTTTGAATCAGGAATTATAAATGGTTTAAAGCACAAAAAAAATGTTGTTGGTTTTTTTTTTGTTGTTGTTTTTTGGATCTTAAAGGGTTAGTTCACTCAAAAATGAAAATTAGCCCATAAGTTAATCACCCTGAAGTCAAAGAACGAAAAAATCTAACTCTGCGCTGCTGTCACTTTAAGACACAATGCACCTCCATTAATCTTTAGATTTTTTTTTTTTTGTTTCCAGCAAATCCAGCATCCCACTGCCTCGTTGATCGCCAAGGTGGCCACGGCCCAGGATGACATCACCGGAGACGGCACGACGTCCAATGTGCTGATCATCGGAGAGCTCCTCAAGCAGGCCGACCTCTACGTCTCCGAGGTTCTGCTCTTACTCAAACCCTACTTGAGTTAAAAGCTATGTCCAGCTTTTAAACAGTCTTGTTCCTGTCTGCAGGGTCTTCACCCCCGGGTGATCGCTGAGGGCTTCGAGGCTGCGAAGGAGAAGGCTCTGGAGGTGCTGGAGGAGGTGAAGGTGGTGAAGGAGATGGACAGAGAGACGCTCATCAATGTCGCCCGCACCTCCCTCAGAACCAAGGTCCACAGGGAGTTGGCCGATTTATTAACAGAGGTGAGAAACATCATCTAGAGTTCTGACAGGCAGAACAAATCATGCATAGAAACATAGTCCATCTCCAAAAGCTGTGCAGATCTTTCTTGATGTGCACATTGTGTTGACATGCCTTGTGTTCCTCAGGCTGTGGTGGATGCTGTTCTGGCCATCAAGAAACCCAACGAGCCCATCGACCTCTACATGGTGGAGATCATGGAGATGAAGCACAAAACTGACAGCGATACACAGTAAGATCTTCTCTCGTTTGGGCTTCATTCATGTAAAAATGGGAAGTTGTTTCAAACCTGGCTGGCTTCCTTGTTTCCCAGCTGCAGTCATATGTTAATCTCATTGTGTGTTAATGCTCAGGCTGATCAGAGGACTGGTGCTGGATCATGGAGCCAGGCATCCTGACATGAAGAAGAGGGTGGAGGACGCTTTCATTCTCACTTGCAACGTTTCCTTGGAATACGAGAAAACGTAGGCTGTGCGAATGTCCACGTTTGTTTACAGTAGACCGCTGGGTGTTTCTGTGAATGATGAAATCTGTGATCGTACTCGTTGTGTTTTCACAGAGAAGTGAACTCTGGGTTCTTCTACAAGAGCGCAGGCGAGAGAGACAAGCTGGTGAAGGCCGAGAGGAAGTTCATCGAAGATCGTGTGATGAAAATAATCGAGCTGAAGAATAAAGTGTGCGGAGATACTAAGAAGGGCTTTGTGGTCATCAACCAGAAGGTAAATTATACTCATCTCTTTAGTTTATAGAATATTTTCTCTATTTAAGGCAAACATCACTGATAGTATTGATTAGCAGCAGACCAGAGGAGTCTCAGTCTTTAAGCTTGCACCGCTTGCTAGATCTCTCAGTTAATGCTGGATATTTTCTTGTGTTCAGGGTATTGATCCATTCTCTCTGGACGCGATGGCTAAAGAGGGCATCGTTGCCCTGCGTCGAGCAAAGAGACGAAACATGGAGAGGTAAAAGACGAATGTCAGGGAGATGTGTGCTGAAACCACTTTTAAATCGAACTATTTGATTCTGTGGGGTTGCTTGTGTACACGAAATGCTAGCTACGCTAATTAATTACAAATAAAGAGAAAACTGAAAAATTATATTCCTTTTACTATTGCACTTTCAAAAAACAAGCAAAACATTGCTATTTTGTATGTTTAATTGAAGTAGCAATCTAAATCTTGGCAAGTTAGCGTTTAAATATTTCCACCTTTTATTACAAAATAAGTGTAAGAACAGAACACGATTCGAGAACCAGCATTTTTGATCATTTTCACAAAATGTGACGGCCCATGGAAAGTTGTGTTGTATGAGTATCTGAATGTGCAATATGTCAAGAAGATCGGAGCTTCTGCTTTTAAACAAACATAAAAAAAGTTTTAATCTAGCTTCATGCATTAAAAATCAAAACAAAAATAGCTTGTTTCTGCTGATTCATTGTTTTGATCTGTAGATTCAGGACTCTTTTTGGATAATTCGGTCAATGGCAGGAAAGAGTTAATGTATAAAGTCTGCCCAATTACAGAGTGATGGATATTATTCAATAAGAGCTTGCAGCATTTTTTCTTTTTTGTTTGTTTATTTGTAAATTAAAAGGACAAAATGCCTTGAAATGACTTGAAACCCTGTTTTCCCGTAAGGCTGACTCTGGCATGTGGTGGAGTGGCTATGAACTCTGTGGACGATCTCACGGCTGAGTGTTTGGGACACGCGGGGCTCGTCTACGAACACACACTGGTGAGGACTGGGCTTTTATTCTGGAGGGCACTGAACTCACAAACTCTCTGAAATGTTTAGTGTACTTATCTGGTTTTGTTATAACAGGGAGAGGAGAAATTCACGTTCATTGAGAATTGTGGTAACCCTCGTTCCGTGACCCTGCTGGTGAAAGGACCCAACAAGCACACCCTGACTCAGATCAAAGACGCTGTGAGAGATGGCCTCAGAGCCGTCAAAAACGCCATCGAAGACGGTAGGGAGACCAGCATTACAACACAACAACAATAAAATGTTGGGTATAATAATGATGAGTGAAAAGAGGAGAATATACAGGTTCATTTTGAAGAATTCTAGTAATCCTATCAAAGTGGTCATGCTATTAGAATAAGACTCATTGAGTTTATGACATAGTTTTTTTTTTACCTTAGAAATATCCTGCATGTGAGTTTCACAGCTTGCACTTTCTCCCTCAGTATAAACTGGGTTCCAAGTATGGCTTGTTTGGAAATGGTGGGATTTGCAGCACCACGTTCACGCGCCACTAGCTAGCTCATTCTGTGCAGTCAGACGATTGATGAAAGTGTTATATAAATAAAGGTCACATGACTGTCTCTCCCAATACATCTAGCCAAAGTTAAGCACACCTATTATTGCACCATAGTGTCCTCCCACTGGCGTTCCTTAGGTTGACAGCTCTGCCCGTTGACCCTCAGTAGGTTGATGGACCCCCCCCCCCCCCCCCACTGGCCCTCAGTAGGTTGATGGACCCCCCCCCCCCCCCCCCCCCACTGGCCCTCAGTAGGTTGACGGACCTCCAAAAATACCAACAATTTTACTCTCCTATAAGACCCAGTGACGTCGAAAGCGACCTCTAATCCTGCGTTCACACGTGAATAGATCGTCTGGCGCTAATTATTTCAATGTTAAGTCAATGTAAAGACGTGTTTACGCGCGTCTGGAGGTCTCGCGGCGAGGTAGATGCGAATTAGCCTCATTCGCGCATCTAGTTACAGGAGATTCTGAGTTATGAAAAAGACCATTGCAAGCTGACAGCGACTGATAATACCCTCACCTTGAGCAACTGCACCTGAGTGTCCCTGGGACATCAGTGTGGTCGGAGCGCATCTTTTCAACAGCTGGAAAAAAATGCTGAATAAAAAAATTTGTAATGGCCCTAGCCTTTTTGTGCGTTTCATGCCTGCATAGTGCCGTGTAGTCTAAGTGTCGGTTACGTTCTAAAAAAAAACACACATGGCAGTCAATTTAAAGTTTCATTTTTTGAACAGTTGTTTGAATCATTATTTAAAATAATCCTAGAGATTTTTGAATTGCCTAAATCATAAAAGCAGCTGGGTTGAAGCCTGCAATGATGTTTTTCTTTTATGGAAGCCCTCCCCTCTGCATTTATATTTTTTCGAGAATGTTGCACTCCTGTTGCTGTTCATTATTCTGCACAAAACTTAATGCCAATAAATAAGAAATATTGCTGACTTGTGTGTTTCCAACGCTCTCTTTACGTTCGTTCATTATTTGACGTTGAAAAAGGAAACGTTTTTGTTTTGTTTTTTTGACACGGAAAATCGATTTTAAAATTGATTCAGTGAACACTTATATCTTAAAAATCGAAAATGATTTTTTCACAAAAGTTACAGCCCTACCAATAATTACACTTGCAGTTTGTTAATATCATGACCCCTGTGACGGTGATAGCTTTGGTCTAGGCTAGTTTTAGGCTACATTTGTTCCCTTTCCCTGCATAGTTAATTGCAACCTAAGCATATTCATTTAAAATGTCTATATAACTTTAACACATTCATTCCCACTCTTTTAAAGAAAATATTTAATTCTTCATCAGAATTGCCACTGGGCTGATGTTGAGTATTCTTGTGGTGTTCTCACAGGTTCAGTAGTGCCAGGGGGTGGTGCGTTCGAGGTGGCTTTGGCAGATGCGCTGGTTAAACACAAGCCCAAAGTGAAGGGCCGAGCCCAGCTGGGTGTGCAGGCGTTTGCTGATGCCCTCCTCATCATCCCTAAGGTACTGGAAACAGAAGTCCCTTTTAAAAATACATCCTCAATGTGAATTGCCAAGCTTCTTGTGTAAAGGTGCCTTTGAATGACTTAAGTTCTTCTTCTTTAAGGTTCTGGCTCAGAATTCAGGCTTCGACCCTCAAGAGACTCTAGTGAAGCTGCAGAGTGAGCTCAAAGAGACTGGAGAACTGGTGGGAGTGGATCTGAGCACAGGCACGTGGAGAGACGGCTCACATCATAGTGATGATTTGAGTGTTTAAAGATGAACAATAATATAAAAATCTAATTAAAGACATTATTCACTAAATTATCAAGGATATTCACAGTAGCAGTAAAATTTACCTACAAGTCTTAAGTCTCTGGGGTATATTTGTGTCAATAGCCATCAATACATTGTACGGGTCAAAATTATACATTTTTCTTTCGTGCCAAATATCAATGTGCATTGCAAAGAATTTGCTTGGACAACAACGGATGATCTTCTCAATATTTAGGTTTTTTGGCACCCTCAGATTTTTGTGAATGTCTTGCTCCTGTGAGTCAGTTTGACATGCTGGTACCCCTGTGTGTGTTCCTCCGGCTGTAACACATCAGTGTGCTGTGTTCTGTGTGCAGGTGAACCTATGATCGCAGGAGAGGTCGGTGTGTGGGATAACTACAGTGTGAAAAAGCAGCTGCTTCACTCCTGGTGAGTCAAACACCACTGTTCCAGGAGTTCACATGACTGACCAACACATCACAAATTGTTACAAAATTGAAATAGTTAAACTAATTGGCTGTTTCGAGCAAATCATTTGAACAAATGATTCGGTGAATCACTCATTAAGGTTTTGCAGCTACTTACTGGCGGTTTCAGTGTCAATTTTTTTTTCTTGTTCATTAATATTTAGTGCCACCCTTTCCATATGTTAGTCTGTTATCTCATCTGTCTCTCTCTCGTCTGCGCAGCACTGTCATCGCCAGTAACATCCTCCTTGTGGATGAGATCATGAGAGCCGGCATGTCTTCTCTTAAAGGCTAAATCTGCTCCTCCATCAAGAAACGGCTAGTTCAGAGAGGAGAACGAAGTCATCCTGTCTGGACTCAAGACTACAATCCCATACTGTTGTCATTGTATTTATGAGCTAGGAAATGTTTCTCCCCTGCAGTCAGTAGGTTTATGTTAGAGGTTGTGTTACAGATGCACTGAATTGCAATACACGCTTTTCTTTACACCCATTAATCAGTTTGCTTTTTTTGTGTCTGAATGTTTTAGCATGTTTGAGTCAAATCAACAATATACCCGTTTGAGTGCATAATTCACCTTCTCGATTCATGCACTGTCAATAAAAATCTGGTCTGAATACAGATTTTAAGGTCAGTTTACATGAATCCTGCATTTAGGAAAAGGATGGTGTGTAAATGGTCTTATTTTGATTTACCATTTCACAGAAGCTGCATAAATACATGCGTTTCCTAGAAGACGAAATAAGGACAATTTAATTAAATCCAATTCAGAAAGTTTATACCCTCCAGCTCTAAATGCATCATGTTGCATTCTGGAGCATCTGAGTCCCTTAGTTATCCTCGGAGTAGTAAAGATGGACATTTTTATTTATGTAAATTTTTTTTATTCAGATAGTACAAAAGAATTCAAACACATCTACAATTAATTATTTGTAGATGTATTTACACTTCATTCAAACATTTGCAGTTGCTTGTAAAATCATTATACAAATAAAACACAAGCGTGTATTGAATGTTGTTTATTTGGATCCCCATTAGCCACTACCCAGGAAGTGGCTATTCTTCCTGTGGTCTGACAAGTAAAACAAAATTACATTACATTAATACATAACAATAAAAAACGATCCAATAAAAAATAAAAACCCAAAAATCATTAAAAAAAAAAAATCATCAATTTACTGAGTACTGTACCATTAAATTTTTCTTTAACAATTTTTTTTTACGTAATATCCGATGATAGTTCATTGCATATTTTCATTCCTCTGTACATTACAGTCCATTGCTTTAACATTTGTTTTTGAAACGAGAAGCAAAAAATATCCTTTTTATGCATGCCTGGTGTTAAATTTATGACATGCATTACAATACAAACTATAAACCACTTTAATTGTGGTTTTAAGTTTAAAATTAAAACCAAACACCGTACTTTTAGTTTTTGCCAAATTTAGAACCATCTCATTATTCTGTACCCACTTTACCACTGATTGTAATTCCTCATCTAAATCCACTGATAATTTATCAATCGATGTCGCTGGTAGATATAATGTTGTATCATCTGCATACAGAACTGCCTTTGCACACTTTAAAACCAAAGCAAGGTCATTGGTAAAAGTAGAAAATAACTGGTCCTAGACCGCTTCCTTGAGGAACACCACAGTGCAACTCTTTCACTTCTGAATAACTTCCATTATAAAATACACACTGCCTCCTATTAGTCAGATAACTTTTAAACCAATGCACAGTTTGATATTTCCAACAATAATTTATGATCCATTTCAACAAATTCGGCGCTAAAATCCAACAGTACTGTTCCTATTAAATTATCAATCTATACTAAACAATCATCTGTTATGTGTGTCAATTGAGAAATGCACTGCTTCATCTATATTTTTTCATTAATTGTCAAAGGTGTGTATTTTTTAATTTAACATAACAGATCTAAAACGTCACAAGAAATTAAGTCTTTATGATGTACCGTAAAAAATACTGGTGCAAAATTAGCATTTCAGATTTATTTACAATATTACATTTGATGTTTTAATTTAAGTTTAATTTTGTATTTTGGGAGAATTTAATAGTACTAATGAATATTTATGGAATAATTATGATATTTCCCATTGGGGAATTGTTTCTTATATTTTTCTAATATTTTTCAATTATGGCAGTATTTCATGTTAAAACAGAGGCAATTCCTTTAAAATCCAGTTTTAGAATGCAGATTAGGTCCATCTGGTGGGAGTGACAAAATAAAAACTCCTGTAGTTCCATGGATTAGACACTAGATTCCTGTAGAGCTCTATATAAAATACTTATAAATGCTCTAGTTGTTTTTAAACATAAACATTTATATTTATTAAGTTGTGGATTTGGATTTATATTTAGACATTCTAAAAGACAATTTCTTGGAATATTTAGCTTCATGTAGCTTTTTCAAACCAAGTCCATGGGTATCTTTAGTGTTCACATAGTGACTGCCATAAAAGTCATCAAGACTTTTTTTTCGGTCTGAAATGACCGAACAACAGCCGAGGGATACGTTGTGTCTGCATGGGAAATGATTAGAGCCCTCTCCAGTTTGAATAGAGGCGTCGTTTCTCTGCCGTCCACTGAACAAACTGACTGACACGAGCGTATGCTCCGGGTCGCTGCGGTCGAGCACATCCGATACCAAACGATGTGACTCCTACAAGAACCCAGCCGCCGGCCTCTTCACACATCAGAGGACCCCCAGAGTCCCCCTGCCAAGAGCACACACATAAATACAAGAATTGTACAAATTCACATAAAAACATCCACTTTTAATAGCTCACAATGAAAATGTTTACTTTAAAGAAGTATCCTCTGCTCATCCAGCTGCATTTATTTGATCAAAAATACAGAAAAAAATGTAATATTGTGAAATATTATTACTATTTAAAATAATGGTTTTCTGTTTTAAAATCTGATAACAATAGTAACCGGATACATTCCCTCTCGAGAACAGTCTCTGGACAAATAGCATTAATGCTTTGGGAACTGTGTAGAACAACGCAGTGGAAACAGCAAAGTAAAAAGGCTAATCCCGAATAGGGATTCAATACTTAGAATCCATGTCTGAAGACAGGTCTCTTATTGAGAGAGAGAAACAGCACCGTTGCCATACAAAGATAAGACATTACAATCTTGTGAACACATACAAGCATGTAGTAAAACGGAAAAGCGGAAATGCCGGGCACAATATAACACACATAGAGAATGGCGCATCGATGTGCCACAGTCTGAACCTGACGATGGTCCCACTCGCGATCTCCTTACAGGAACTAGTTGAAACTGGTTGCAGGTAGAACCACGGCTCGTACTCACCGATAGGACCTGTGAGGTTAATGACTGCACCTCCAAATTGGAGAATCTGGCAAAGGTATTCTGCAAAGACCATCCAACCGCCATATGTAAATATCTTTGATAGAAACTCCCTTAGTCCACGCCCACGAGGAGGCGACAGCCCTCGTCGAATGGGCTCTGACATCAATAGGACAGTTTAGAGACAGGCTGCCCTTTGCCGCTGCCTCCGAAGCATACAAACAGCTGCTCCGATTGCCGAAACTGAGCTGTGTGGATGATATAGAATCGTAAAGCCCTCACTAAACACACAACCTGACTCAGGGCTACATCCAATTAAGTGTCAGACTCTGGAGTGAAAGCAGAAAGAGCCACCTTGCACTCTGAACAGTGTCGAGAGTGATTTAGGAACGTTGCCAAATTTTGGCTTGAGCGTGACGTTACAATCAACTGGTCCAAACTGCATGCAGTCCACATTCACAGAGAGCGAAGCAAGGGCCACGAAGCAAGGGCAAGGAGCAGCATGGCTTTAAGCAAGAGCTCCTTCAAGCCAAAAGACTTAAGTGGCTCGAATAGTGGGAGGGCTAGTGCTCCCAGAACCAGATCCCAGGATGGCATTGTAGGGGGGGAGGAGGGTTTTAGTCTTCTTGCGCCTCTCAAAAATCTGATCAATAGATAGTGTTTCCCAGTTGAGCACCCATCAATAGCAGCGTGAAAGGCTGAGATAGCTGCAACGTAAACCTTAAGCATGGAGGGCATATTGTCACCGTCCATTCATTGTTGCACAAAATCCAGAATGTCAGATTCAGGGCAGTTTCCCTGGTCCTGACCATTGGATTCACACCATCTCTCAAACACTGTCCATTTACAAGTGTACAGGCATCTTGAATAAAGGGCTCGCGCCTCCGCAATCGTGTCCATCACGCATTGAGACAACGAACCCGGGTTTACTGGTTCCCGCACACCAACCACACCTGAAGTTTCCATTATTTTGGGTTGGGGTGCTATATCAAGCTCTCCACCTAAGACAGGAGATTTCATCTTAGCGGGATTGGGCACGGGGGAACCACTAGTATTTCCAGAAGATCAAGAAACCATGGCCTGTTCGGCCAGTACGTAGTGACTAAAAACACTGACGTCTTTACAAGTCGGGGTTCTGCCATGGTTTCAGTGCGCTGAATTTAATGGGTCTCAAATGTAGTATTGGACAGAGACCACCATATTTCTTCGGAACGACAAAGTAATGGATGTAAAACCCGCTCTCTCTCTCTCTCTCTCTCTCGCTAGGTGGGACCACTTCTATTGTGTGTTTTGTGAGGAGATTGAACTAGGGTGGTCTGCGCCGAAACTGAAGCTCACAAAAAGACACAGGGCGGTAGGGTTGTGCCGATTTCTCTGTCGATAATCAAGACGATATTAGGCTTATTCCCCTATGAATGTATTAGATTATAATAATAATAATAACTATTTTTATTTTTATTAGGCCAATTATAATTCGACTATGAAACTTCCCAGCTATTTCATTTCAGCACCATATTTCACACACACACACACACACACAACGTGTGCTAGAGCACGCAATAGAAGATTAGAGATTTTAGTCGCTGAAGTTGTCCTCTTTGACTTGGATTTAATGGCTGCTACACGGCAACGCGCTCTTTTCATACACGAGATTAACTCTTTCTTGGCTTTCAAATAAAGACAAAATAATAACAAGGCGGCAGAGCGAAATTATCCATAGTGGTTCTCACGTAGTCCTTCTCTTAAAGATTGATCACTTAATTTATAACACTCACTATATGGTGATGACGTAGAAGGACTACATGAGAAACACTATGGATGAAATGTTTGATCTGCCGCACTATAATGTGATGCATGCAAAATACATAATTTTGGCCGTTACAAAGTCTCCATCCACAAACAGACGTACATCGTCTGTAGATATAAGGTACTGCATTGCACTTTAACAAGTAATCTGAACGACCTATATATGTCCAGTATTTTAAACGAGCCCTCACAAACTGAGTTTAATGCCACAGTTATGTTATAATACATCTCATTCTTGTTTCTGTGGTGGTGCATCTGTTTGAGCAACAAGCACGTTGGTGTGTGCGAGATGTCGAGAGCTTGCCGCGGCTGCAGGGGTCCAACACCTGACACCAGGCATGAGTATTGCCAGATACAGGTCCTTCTCAAAAAATTAGCATATTGTGATAAAGTTCATTATTTTCCATAATGTAATGATAAAAATTAAACTTTCATATATTTTAGATTCATTGAACACCAACTGAAATATTTCAGGTCTTTTATTGTTTTAATACTGATAATTTTGGCATACAGCTCATGAAAACCTAAAATTCCTATCTCAAAAAATTAGCATATCATGAAAAGGTTCTCTAAACGAGCTATTAACCTAATCATCTGAATCAACTAATTAACTCTAAACACCTGCAAAAGATTCCTGAGGCTTTTAAAAACTCCCAGCCTGGATCATTACTCAAAACCGCAATCATGGGTAAGACTGACCTGACTGCTGTCCAGAAGGCCATCATTGACACCCTCAAGCGAGAGGGTAAGGCTGTTCCCAGAGTGCTGTATCAAGGCACCTCAGTGGGAAGTCTGTGGGAAGGAAAAAGTGTGGCAAAAAACGCTGCACAACGAGAAGAGGTGACCGGACCCTGAGGACGATTGTGAAGAAGGACCGATTCCAGACCTTGGGCGACCTGCAGAAGCAGTGGACTGAGTCTGGAGTAGAAACATCCAGAGCCACCGTGCACAGGCGTGTGCAGGAAATGTGCTACAGGTGCCGCATTCCCCAGGTCAAGCCACTTTTGAACCAGAAACAGTGGCAGAAGCGTCTGACCTGGGCTACAGAGAAGCAGCACTGGACTTTTGGACAAATTTTGCATGTCATTTGGAAATCAAGGTGCCAGAGTCTGGAGGAAGACTAGGGAGAAGGAAATGCCAAAATGCCTGAAGTCCAGTGTCAAGTACCCACAGTCAGTGATGGTCTGGGGTGCCATGTCAGCTGCTGGTGTTGGTCCACTGTGTTTTATCAAGGACAGGGTCAATGCAGTTAGCTATCAGGAGATTTTGGAGCACTTCATGCTTCCATCTGCTGAAAAGCTTTATGGAGATGAAGATTTCGTTTTTCAGCATGACCTGGCACCTGCTCACAGTGCCAAAACCACTGGTAAATCGTTTACTGACCATGGTATTACTGTGCTCTCCTGACCTGAACCCCATAGAGAATCTGTGGGATATTGTGAAGAGAAAGTTGAGAGACGCAAGAAAGAGAAGATTCTGAGTTTATGCAGCCAATATCCTGCATCATATTGTGGCGGGGCCCTGCCCCAATTCCCCGTTTTGGCTGGCATTGGCCAGTGATTGTTGCAACTTCACTGGCATTGTGCAATAAGATTTCAGGCAGTTTAGGAAGGAAAGGAGTCCCCAAGTAGTTAATGCCATGTCGAGAGACTGTTCTCTCGAGGGAACCAGTCTTAAGTGTTAGGTTTTTTTTAAATTGAGATTTATAAATCATATAAAAGCTAGCAAACACATTACTAATCAAAAATTAAGTTTTGATATATTTACGGTAGGAAGTTGACAAAATATCTTCATGGAACATGATCTTTACTTAATATCTAATTTGACCCATACAATGTATTTTTGGTTATTGCTAAAAAAATATATCCCAGCCACTTAAGACTGGTTTTGTGCTCCAGGGACACACATATATAGTATAGAGAACACACCTGACAGGTGTCCACTCCTCCGTCAGCGTAGCCAGCACAAAGCATCCGCTCGCTGAAGCTGTACTCCGGCAGCCATTCCTGACACTGTTTGTTACTTAAAATCGGCACAACAGCTTCCTGTAACACATCAGCTACGGGACCTGGAGATCAACAACACACCTCTTATAAACCTCAGTTTGTTTCAGAAAAACTTTAAAGTAAATGCACAGAGGTCTATATCTGACCATCTTCAGCCAGAAATCCCCAGCCAGCAATAAAACACTTCCTTCCTTCTTCAACCGGAGCGCCGGGATCTGGGAGGCAGATGGGCTGAATGTAATCTAGAAGAAAAAATTATCTTGTTACTGATTGTCAGATCATTCCTTACGAATCAAACGAGAATATGTACAAAAATCTGTGCACTTAAAACTCTCGAATCCACAAAGAAATGTTCAGGTCATATTTCACTCAGAATCTAAAGGGGAATGTCATGAAAATCAAGTCACAACGTCATAAAGGGGGGCCAAAAATGGGCTTGATTTTCTTTATGCAATTAATTACTACTAATACACAAATATTAAAGTATACTTCTTACACTAAGTACTGTCATATGCAAATCATGGATGAAAAAGCATCATTACATTCATTTTACCACCAGTTGTTTTCTGTGTGAATCTCTGTTAAACTGTCATTTATTTCTGTGATGCGCAGCTGCATTTTCAGCATCATTACTCCACTCTTCAGTGTTAAAGATTCCATGATGTTCAAAAGAACAGCATTTAATTTAAATAGAAATCTTTTGTAACATTATCAATGTTTTTATCAAATTTTATGCATCCTTGCTGATTAAAAGTATTCAATTATTTTAAAAATAATACATATTTTGAACGCTATAGAGTAAGGTATGACCATAACGGAAATGGCTGGAAACATTCTGTGCGATGCTGCATCCACACAAGACCATTGTTTTATTGTATAGGAAACAAACATAAATGCACCTTGAACATGCACCATCATAAAATGCAAGATTTGTATAAACAAAAGAAGTTTTGCATGCATACCTGTAAAGTTGGCAGGCGTCTGTAAATGCATCAGAGCAAAGTCCGACTCCTTGGTTCTCCTGTTATAGTGTTTATGCATGATCACCTGATCTATTGCGTGGACCTGTTTGTTCGAGTCATCCGAGCCAAACTGAGAATGAAGACCCAACACCGCTGCCCAATTTGACAGGTGCACGTTCTTTCTACAAGATCAACGTTCTTTCTTTAGTTTCTCAGACTCACTGCATGCTCCTCTTTTTACACTGACTACATAAAACTCAGTGCTTACCCATGAACACAGTGTGCGGCTGTAATCAGCCATTCCCTGTCAATCAATGTGGCTCCGCACACGTAACCGCCCAACCAGCGCAGAGATACAATCCATGGCCACGCCCCTTTCTGAGCATCCTGCCCGCCCACGATTCTGCCCTCTTGCTTTCCTCCTGTCTCCTCCTCAGTCTCTCTTTTTAAGGGCACTTTACGGGCGCCACATGCTGAAACAGTGTAAACGACAAGACAGGTTGGGTTTCTCCTGATTTAATGGTGAGTTTGTGAAGTCGAGCTGCAGCTTTCAAACTTACGCTGATTGTTACAGTGCAGAGATACAATCTTCTCGCTGTGGCACGTGTCACTTTGAAAAGACACAACAGAATCAATTATGAGATTTTATAGGCTAATAAGAAATAAAAAGTAATGGTTATTTCAGTGATTACCTGGGTTTCAGATCCAGTGAGCCATTGGAATTCACACTCACAGTTGTAAAAGGAGCATCTGCATCCACAGCGCTGGGGAACCAAGCATCTCCTGACCTGCAGACAATAATATTCTGTGGATGCTTTGAAGTCTAGATTGAGATCGTATCTTTTTAGTATAGATTTTATCAATTTAAATAGATTAGGGTGATCAAGATTTATTTTAATTTTTTGTGACTGTATAATGCTTGAAAACACTTTGGTCAGCGCCTTTTGTTTTAAATGTGCTATAGAAATCAATTTTGTATTGTATTTAAGTTAACTAAAAATAACTTTTTTAGGCTATTTTTATCTCACAATTCTGACTCCTTTTCTATTCCCTTTTTCCCCTCATAATTGCGACTTTATTTCTCAGAATTGTTAGTTTATATTACAATTGTGAGATAAACGCTTCTGAACTTTATTTACAGTATACTTTTTTAGCAAGTAAAATGATTGTAGTTTAATTGTTAAAATCAAGCTTGTGTGCCACAAGTCTTTTCTGTGAAAGCTTTACTGATTTTTGTAAATTAAATGTTAGAAATAATTTCACATTGTTAGTAATATTTTCTGATGAACACTTACTAGACTAAAGCCTCTTATATTTAGACATTGGATTTCATTGCATTATATATTTTCCCCCACTAAAAATACTACAGAGCTTTGATCATAAAACTAAACACTTGCACTTACATTTAGTCATTTAGCAGATACTTTTATCCAAAGCGACTTACAAATGAGGACAATGGAAGCAATCAAAAACAACAAAAGAACAATGATATTTAAGTGCTATAACAAGTCTCAGTTAACATAACACAGTACACGTAGAAAGGGCTTTTAAATACTATAATAAATAAAAATAAAACAGATAGAATAGAAAAATATTTGTGCAAGCTAGTGTTAGAGGTCTTTTTTTTAAGTGTTAAGAGTTTTTTTTTCTTTTCTTTTTCTTTTTCTTTTTTCTTTTGTTAATTGTATAATAAATGAAAAGAAAACAGATTTAATACAAAATTATTATAAAGACGGAAGAGATGTGTTTTAAGCCGATTCTTGAAGATGGCTAAGGACTCAGCTGCTCAGATTGAGTTGGGAAGGTCATTCCACCAGGAGGAACATTTAATTTAAAAGTCCGTAAAAGTGACTTTGTGCTTCTTTGGGATGAACAATCAAGCGACGTTCACTTGCAGAACGCAAGCTTCTAGAGGCACATAAGTCTGAAGTAACAAATTTAGGTAAATGGGTGCAGAGCCAGTGGTAGTTTTGTAGGCAAACATCAATGCCTTGAATTTTAATGCGAGCAGCTATTGGAAGCCAGTGACAATTGATAAACAGAAGTGTGACGTTAAAAATGTATCTTGCTGCCGCGTTCTGGATTAATTGTAAAGGTTTGATAGAATTGGCTGGAAGACCTGCCAAGAGAGCATTGCAATAGTCCAGCCTGGACAGAACAAGAGCTTGAACAAGGAGTTGTGCAGCATGTTCGGAAAGAAAAGGCTTGATCTTATTGATGTTGAATAAAGCAAATCTGCAGGATCAGACAGTTTTAGCTGTGTGGGCTGAGAAAGTCAGCTGATCATCAATTATAACTCCAAGGTTTCTGGCTATTTTTGAAGGAATTATGGTTAATGTGCCTAACTTGATGGTGAAATTGTAAAGAAACGATGGGTTTGCTGGAACCACAAGCAGCTCTGTCTTGGCAAGGTTGAGTTGAAGGTGATGGTCCTTCATCCAGCAAGAAATGTCAATTAGACAAGCTGAGATGCGAATAGCTACCGTCGGATCATCAGGATGGAATGAGAGGTAGAGTTGAGTGTCATCAGCATAGCAGTGGTATGAAAAGCCATGTTTCTGAATGACAGAACCTAATGATGCCATGTAGACAGAGAAGAGAAGTGGTCCAAGAACTGAGCCCTGAGGCACCCCAGTAGTTAGATGTTGAGACTTGGACACCTCAACTCTCCAGGATACTTTGAAGGACCTATCTGGAGTGTGGTTCCTGAGATGCCCTTTGCCAGTAGGGTTGATAGGAGGATTTGGTGATTAACCGTGTCAAAAGCAGCGGACAGATCAAGCAGAATAAGTATTGAAGATTTGGATTCTGCTCTTGCCAGTCTTAGAGCTTCAACTTCCCTCAGACGGGATGACCTCAGGCAGTACGGGTCGGCAGCAACACATCCAGCACCATCACACTGAACACTGGGGCCCCCCAAGGATGTGTGCTGAGCCCCCTCCTCTTCACTCTGCTGACCCATGACTGCACACCGTCACACAGCTCCAACCTCTTCATTAAGTTTGCAGATGACACGACAGTGGTGGGTCTCATTAGCAACAAAGATGAGACAAACTACAGGAGTGAGGTGAGCCGCCTGGCTGGGTGGAAGGAGATTGTTGTAGACTTCAGGAGAGCACACACTCAGCACGTTCCTCTGACCATCAACGGTGCGACTGTGGAGAGAGTGAGCAGCACCAAGTTCCTGGGTGTGCACATCACAGAGGACCTCTCCTGGACTGAAAACACCGCAGCACTGGCCAAGAAATCACAACAGCGTCTCTACTTCCTCCGCAAACTGAGGAGAGCCAGAGCCCCACCCCCCATCATGTACACATTCTACAGAGGCACCATCGAGAGCATCCTGACGAGCTGCATCTCTGTGTGGTATGGCGCCTGCAACGCGTCCTGCCGAAAGACTCTACAACGCATAGTGAGAGCAGCTGAGAAGATCATTGGTGTCTCTCTACCCTCCCTCCAGGACATTTATGGAACACGTCTCACCCGCAAAGCCCTCTGCATCACAGGTGATCCCACCCACCCATCACACAGCTTCTTCAGCCTGCTGCCATCAGGGAGGAGACTGTGGAGTCTCCAGGCCAGGACCAGCAGACTGAAGGACAGCTTCATCCACCAGGCTGTCAGGAAGCTGAACTCCCTCCCGAACCTGCCCCCCCTCCCCTCTTCTTCCCCAGGCACCACTGAACTATGAACCCCCCCCCCCCCCCCCCCTTTATTGTTGGAAATTGACAATAAAGCAGACTTGAACTTGAACTTGAACTGAGAGCAAGGCAGTCTCAGTTGAATGTCCACTTCTGAAACCAGATTGGTTGCTGTCAACGAGATTGTTCTGTGTGAGAAATGCAGAGACTTGGTTGAACACAGCTCGTTCAGGTGTTTTTGCAATGAAAGGAAGAATGGAAACTGGTCTGTAGTTCTCTAATTGAGATGGGTTGAGGGTGGGTTTCTTAAGTAATGGAGTTATACGTGCCTGTCTAAATGCTGAGGGAAAAACACCAGTGTGGAGGGATGTGTTGATTATGTGAATGAGTGCAGGTACAACTGCAGGAGAAATGGCTTGAAGAAGATGAGATGGAATAGGATCAAGCAGACAAGTAGTATGATGATTAGAAAGGATTAGTTTTGGAGACTTCTTCCTCAGAGAGTGAAGAGAAGGATGTGAATGAGTTTATGTTTGATGGTGAGATGTGCTTGGCGGATTGTGGTATGGAAAACTGTGCACTGACATTTTTAATTTTAGTAATGAAAAATGTGACAAAGTCATCAGGAATTAGAGTTGATGCAGGAGGGGGAGGAGGAGAACACAGGAGCAAGGACATTTTTTTTTAAAAGCATGCAAGAGTTAGATGAATTGTTAACACGCATCTTATGTTTTGTTCATATGAATGTCAGCAGCTGCGCCAAATTTCACAGTTCTGCTCAGTTTGAGCCATTTAATAATAATAACTGAGCTATTTTTCCCAGTATGAAATCCATATTTTCACTTTGTTAGACTATATGACCCATAATAAATGCCTGATGCATCAAATATGATACTTAACAAAAACAAATACAAATCTTGATCAATAGGTTCAATATTTAATAATAATTTCACATGTCAGGCTTTGCAGTCATCTTATGTTAATTTTCCTGCTCTATTCAACAGTTAGGTGTTTACCTGTAGCCCAGGTATCGGCAGAAGAAGTGTGAGAGCTGAGAGCTCCAGTCTTGAGCACACACTGTATAAAGATGATTCTGGACCTGAAGTCTCAGTCGTTCATCTGCAGTGATGTTATCTTTGATTATATGCACTGAAAGACAGCAGAGCCTGTGGTCACAAGCATGAACGGCGTGATTGGATCTGTTATGGTTCATATTGTTGGCTCACCACAGTCAGCTTCATCAGAGCCATCAGCACAGTCTTCTGCTCCGTCACACACACCTGAGCTGGACACACACATTCCTGTGCCACACTGAAACTGACCGCTGGGACACGGATCTGCATAGTGACCACAGCTTTACGTCATTTCTTAAGCCAACTCTCCATGTGATTATGCTCATATAGTACACAGAAAATATACCTGGCTGCCCGAGGTTAAAGCCTGTGCTGAAGTTGGCGAGAAAGCCTTTGTTATTGCCTGACTCATCCGTGAAAAGCATGACTGTCATCTGAGAGCTTGTGGAAAACAGATCCGGGAAGGAACGATCCCCAGTTAAGACACCTTCGATGACCAAAACACACATCACTCAGGTACTGAATACTGGAATAGTATGTGTGTATTTCATTACAGAAGTCAGTGAAATATTACAATTGTTATTAAAATATCAGAATATCAAATTGTTTTTAAAGAAACTAATTATTTTATTCATCAAGGCTGCATTAAGTTGATCAAAATAATTGATAATGTTCTAAAAGATTTCCATTTCAAATAAATGTTTTTCATCTGTGAATCCTATAAATCAAATGCATCACAGTTTCCACAAAAATATTGTGCAGCACAACTGTTTTCAACATTTATAATAATCAGACATGTTTCTTGAGCAGTAAATCATCAAATTGGAAAAGCTTTCTGAAGATCATGTGACACTGAAGACTGGAGGAATGATGCTGAAAATACAGCTGCACATCACAGAAATACATTACACTTTAACAGAGAGAGAGAGAGAGAGTTTTTCTTAAAACACTTATCCCTCCATTATCTATGATATTAATGCATGCCTCAATAATTAAGACATTTGTAAATATATGCAACATTACCTATCAACTCTGAGTTGGGTGTCACTCCATCTCGGATTTCCAAAACATCATAAGCCATCTCTAAAGCAAAGTCTTGAAAATGCAGTTGGATATTCTGTCCTTCCTTAGCATGTAAAGTCCACATACCTAAACAAGATCATGACCAAAACGTATAAACTGAAACGATCTTCCATAAATTGATCTGCATTTTTACTGATCACGGCTGAAAGTGAATGTAATCTCTCAATGACTCACATGAAGCTTCGTGTCCATAGCCGTTGGGGTAGTTTGGAGAACTGAATGTTGAGTTGGATTCATACAGGTCAAAAGGTCCCCCACAGTCCTCTATGATAAATCATTTAAACTCGTTACATAAATGCAACTCCTTTAATAAACATGGCATATGAGTGACTGCAGCAGGTATAATGGCTCACGTGGTATGTAAGGAGGAGTGGTGGGAGTAGGGACTGGGGTCGGCTCTGGAGGGGCCACTCCACAAGAACCAGACACAATGCTGATGTCATCCAGGGCGATGTCGTTCTGAAATCCCGCCCTCTTCTGTGCTTCAAACACCACCTAAAGACAAACCCCACAGCCATCTGATTACTTTTTAATCTTCTTACATTATGAAGTTTAATCCTGGTTTGTTCATGAACTGACCACAGCCTCAGCATCTATGTTTAGCGTGGCTTGAGCGTAATTCCAGCTGTCACCATAGTTCCCTTCTTTCTGGAAGAGGTCGGTGATGGATGAGCCTTTCTGTGCCGTGACCGTCAGACGCCAAACCTCCACGCCAAACATATGATACCTCAAAGAGCACAGGGAAAATCTGAAAACACTTACAGCTATGCATGCTTTCAATAAAAGATTTTACTAATGGAATGTGAGCTGGATGTAATGTTCCCTTTCGAAAGGGAACTCCACTCTGCATCCTCTAGAGGGTGCTATGGGAACGCTCTCAGCATGACCGGTGTCTGAAGCATTAATGAAGTAACGACAATGAACTTGACATTGGCAGGCGGAAGCCTATGACTTAAGCAAATGAACGACTGAGGCTATAAAAGGGCACCTGTAGAACACATCATCCTCTTTTTTGTTTTAGAGACCTTGTGTACGAAGCACATATGTGTTTGATACACAAGAGAGAACGGTGCACTCACTGTTGCATTCGCAGAATTACTAGAGCAGAGGTCTGTACTCAAGCTTTTTGCCAGCGTTTGCATGAGCGTGTTTGAGCTTAATGTGATGCATTCGCCGCGGTTTCTGTTCTTGCCTGATTCTCGAGGGAATTAAGTGTTTGAACAGAGTGTGTACGGCTCTCGGATGTGAGATAGCCATGCTGCGAGATGTGATTGCATTGACAATGCCTGATTCTCTTTGAGAATTTAGCGCCTCTCACCTGTGTATCGGGTCTCGTGGCTGCCAAGGCAGTTGATCAGGCTGATCACTGGGATTGTAGGTGGGGCATGGAAGGAATCTGTCGGGGAATGCTTTTTCTTCCAGAATTAATTTTTGCCCACATTTTTTACACAATAGTTGTATAATAACTGTGTATAATGTGGGTTATCTACATTATTGGTAAAGGAG